>NW_024501682.1:5948031-6266378 GCF_017590055.1 Onychostruthus taczanowskii | reverse complement strand
CCCCTATATTAATTTTTTTTTTTTTTTTTTTTTTTTTTTTTTTTTTTTTTTTTGCTTTTGCTCTTCACATTTTCTTTTTCAGGCACTGATGCCTCCTTCCCTCTCTGACCTTGAGTGCTGTCATCTGGAATTTCACAGTGATTAAACAATGTGTTGCCCTTGCAATGCTACTATTCTCTGTGGCCTCTTGAACTCTAGTATTTTCATCTTCATTCTGATTTTCACTGTTTTTATGTGAGTGGATTATAGCTCTGGGTTGTACTGCCACCATTTTGGTTTCCTTGATCCTGAAGAACATTTCTTTTGTCTCATTTGAAGCTTAGTTTTTAATTTTTTGCTTCTGATTTTTGTTTGTTAGATTACTACTCTTTTTAGTTGTGGGCCTTAAAGGAGGAAATCAGTCTTGATGCCTAACCAGTCTAAGAATATTGCCCATAGTACGTGGTACAAAATTTCATCTGTTTTTATTCCTGTGGTGGAACTCTTTCAGTAATTTCATCCAGTCTTCTTGTAGATTTCTATTTTAAGGAAGTAATTAAGAACAAACAACAAGATAAATGTAGAGAACAGCCCAACCTCCTTATTGCCCCTTTAAAGGCCACTTTGCCAAGAAATTTGCTAAACACTTGTTTATTGTGCCAATAAACAATTGTAAAAATTATTTTTGAAGTTACTGTAATATTTAAGATTCTCATAAGTATGTTGCTGCAATGCATGTGTTAGTGTTTTTTGCACCATTAGGTTATTTTACATGGGCTGTGTTTAGGTTGAGGCTCTTATGGGAAGGACTTCCTGGTTGCTGTAGTTCAGATTATACCTAGGTGTTATCCTTACCTGTGTGATAAATGTCTTTTTTTTTTAGGGTCATGCAACTTACTAAATATTTTTCCAAGCAATATGTTTTCTGAAGTTTGGCTGAGTCTTGCTTTACATGGCAGGTGTAATAAATCTTTTTCTCTCAGTAACCTGTTGATTATCTAATGAATGTACCTAATGAGAGTGTCAAGAGAGATTGTAATCTTATACTTATTTCTTTGAATACAAAGTTTACAATAGTATTTCCCCCTTTAAAATAATCACTCTCCTCTTACTTGGGTTCTTTGTTCACTTTTTCTTATATTCTAGACTTCTCTTGTAAATTACAGAAGATTTTGCAGTTGTAAGTCCTAGTTTATTTCTTAATCAAGAGAAGTGACCTTAGTAGTACCTGTGTACAAGTGTGGACTTACTGAGGCTTAAAAGATTTTACATTAGGTCTCCACAGTGGTATTGCCATAATGCCTTGCTACCTTCTCTTTCCTCCTTTTTTCACCTGTTTGGGCTGCACACACTGGTGATGGTCTCAGGTCCATTTGCTTGAATCTATTTATCCTTTGCCTTCACCTTTCCTTTTCTCACCTACCCAGTGTTTCTGTTTTAATTTCTCCAGTGTTGCCTGGCTTTAATTTCAACCAGTATATTATCCCGTCTTGAATTATCTGTTGTTCTCATCTTTGTCCATTTCAATTCTAGTACTAAGATTTCTGAGAAGGCAGTTGCCCAGCTGCAGAACTCCCAAGTTATTGAGATTGTCTTGATGCCTTCTTACTCAGCTTGGCATCCAGTGTACTTAACTATACTCCATTTTTACAATTTTTCCCACTTTACAAAATAACAGACTTTCTGTAGTCGTACAGCTCTTTTTTTTTTCCTCCTACAGCAATATTTGTCAGTTGAAGAAAAAAATGACCCACACCTGCAACCCTTTGTCCAAGAATGAAAATAACATCCTGCAAATTCATCCTATATATTTTTGTCTTGTGTTGGACAAATGGGACTTAATTCACTAAACTAACTATAGGTGTTTTAACATTGAGGTTCCCAAGAATAGCTTGCTTGGCCTTTTCAGCTTCTGACCCACAGGACACTGATCTCTCTGAAAACCATGTAATATAGCTGCCATAAATGTGCCCTGAGGCATCTAAAATGAGTCTAAACAGCTTGGTTTAATCAGCTTCACCAAGTTCTTGGAGACTTGGTCTTCCACAGCCTTGTGTGTGATGGAGAATTTCTTCTGGAGTGTCATGGAGGTGCTGTTAAGTTGGTTTGGTTTTTTCTAAAGCAATCAAATAATTTTTTTTCTAATTGTCCCTCTATTATGAGATGGTTTTGAGTCTCTAAGCTGACTTTTCTGCCTTTCCTTTTCTGATATCTCAATTTGCACATCACAGCAGAAATTAAGCTCAAAAACATCCTTTATTTGCGAACAGAATAGCCTGTCAGCAGCATTACCACAGCAAAGTAGAATTACTCATGTATCTTTTTTCAGTAGTAGAAATTTTGTATTTAACAAGTTTTATTGTAATTTCAGGAACTAATCTTTCTTGCCAACTAATTAGAAAAGGGTTCTCTAGGTATTATATAATTGTTTTTGACTGAAAGCCTTCAGAGCAAATTCTTTAATGTGCAATCCGGTGACAAGGATTCCAGGCAGGTTTGCATTTAGTTAATTTAAATCCTTTCATACTGCTGACTGCACTGACTTAGTATCTTGGTTGCAGGCTGTAGTGAGTTATTGATTACTTTTGTATTTGTAAAGACAATTAAAACTGGCTGGTTTAGGTAAGAATTTGTTTATAGGAGAGACTGATCAGCGGTTCTTGTCTACAGTCTGCATGGCTACTGGAAGAGACAGGTTGAATTTTGAATTGATGAATAATATAATTCTACTGTTTTTTTCTTTTTAATACTCAACAAGAGCACTTTGTGTTTTCCCAGAACTGATTCTGCACATAGTTTGGTCTCTTGCTTCAGCAATTGCCTTGTTATCTGTGAATGCATTTTGTGATCAAGTTGCATTTGCATTTCTTAAAAGCCAAATGGGTTGATCTCTTTCATAGCAAATTCCATTCAAATTTGTCTTATTCGAGGTTGCAGTGACCACACATACTTAGTGCTGACTTAGAAATTCCTGGTGTCAGAAGAAACTGAAACATATAGATATGTTTTCAGAAGCAGAGTTTGGGAAGTTAACTGATGGGCTACTTCGTAATTTTCCTGCTGTTGGTTCTACAGGGATGTTAATGCTGTGGCACTCCCAGCATAACATTTTTCAGTACTACGGTTTTATAGTATGGTTTAAAAAAGAATAAAAATACCCCAAAAATGAAGTTACCAGGAGAGGAAGAACTAGATAGGCCAGTGGAAAGCAATTGTAGGGATTTTAGAAAATTCTCCTTTTCTTGCTGAGATACACCTGTCATACTTGTAGTCAATTCTTATTCCTCTGTTAGATTTGCTTATGCATTTTGATAGATGAGAAAAGAGCAGACCATGTGGGGCTTAAAAGAAATGATATATTTAAGTATTAATATTTCTATTTTTTTTTCTGTGGGGAGCAAATTAACTTTTCTTTTGAAGTTCTGTGAAGTAAAACATTTCAACATATAATGCTGCTTGCCTGAGGAGAAAGAAAGGAAGAGAAAGTAATATTTTTGGATAATTGGAAATGTAATTCCATCAAAGTAATTATTGGCTGGTATATCTACAACAATGACGAATGTGAAGGTTTTGCTTGCCTTGCTCTTTCACTGGAATAGTCATGGTCAGTAGTACTGTGTTGGCACCATACAGTTAGCCTTCCATCAAGGGAAAAAGGACAAACAGAGTTGAAACATGTGCAAAACTAGAAACTTGTGCTGGAGATGCAAGGAAAAGTGTATTTGGGTGGGAAGAGCAGAGAATTCAGGACTGTGTTGATTTTTTCATTGTTATTTTTCCTCCAGGGTTAGAATGGTAAATGTTCACAAACTCTAAGCACAGTAATTTTGCAAATTACTTCATTGGTTAAAAGTGTTACTTTTATTTACCCCCGTTATATTTGAAGCGGGTAAGCCACAGATAATATCATGGAAGCATTAAATATAGTACTTGTTATAAAAATGGCTATTTCTAGTAGGTCAAGACAAGCTGTTAACTTGTGATTCAAAACGTTTAGCACCTTATATTTTGTAAGCTTACTGCAGAGGCTAGTGTTAATATTTATGTGAAGTAAAACCAGATTTGCGTTGGCTGTTGTGATTGTTTAAATACTTTTTATTTGAGTGTAATGAAGCATGTTTTATTTATGCATCATAGCCCTGCCAAGCAAACTGATAACTGCAGTTTTAGTTTCTCTGGGTTTTGATATTTAACAAGAACAAACCCCAGCTTTAGGATGGGTTCTCTTAATCTGTAGTCTGATTTGTTACTGTGTATTTTTGCTGCTGTAACGTAGGAAAATAGCTCATGCTCATAGCTGCAAATAGGGCAAACGCCTTTGTGGGTAGCTAAGCCTTTTAGGGTCAAAAGGCGTTACCTTTTCTGTTCTAGTATGTAAATTAAGCAAGACATAAGTGAGACTGTATGGAAGGGGAGAGCACAGAACAGAAAAGTTAGAGAGACTGGGGATGATGTGTATGGATGTCTGATATGGTTATAAAAAAGGTTCTTTTTTCCTTTGTTTTAGGAACTAGTTGAATGTCTTTGGATTCATGGCAGAAGCGAGACTTAATAGAATAAGATTTGACAGAGGGAATTTTTTTTCATTTTAAAAATTTGTTCTAAGCTCAAATCTTTAATAGTAAGATGCTGTCTTTAACTTCCAGAATGAAAGCCACTGATGATGGAAAATCATTGCTCTTTTCTAACTGTTAACATTGAAGTGGAAACCACATTTTGTTCTGTATTTCTTTGTCTCTATTAAATTGTCAGCAGGCCTGTGTGAGGTTTGATTGTAACAGAATAAATTCAGGTTTAAATTGGCTAAAAACCTATGGTACTGTAGGAAGGAGGGCATAAAGGATACATTTCTGTTTAGTTAGAACATAAGAGCAACGGCATAATTTTTCGTTTCTGTAGGGTTGTAGAACATGTTGAGTATGGTCTCAGCAATATTGTTTTGTGAATGTATAATTAACAGACACTGAACTACTAGTTTTACTTATTCTGAAGCCTGGAGAACCTATGTAGCTATATAAAATGTAGCCTTTTGGAAATTGAATACACTATAGGAAAAATAATCTTGATATATGCATTGGCATTAATATTGATATAGTTGGTCTCAAAGTGACTTTTATTGAAAGGACTTGGGAATTTGGATTTGAGGCATGTTTACCCTGGACAAGTACAAGCAATTTTAGCAATTATAAATAATTATGAGTAACAGAAAATCAAATATCACAATGTTAATTTTTACTCTGGATTCTGTCCATTGTACTTGAATAGTTCCTTCGTATGAAAAGGTCATGAACACTTTTAAAATACAAATATCTGCACAGCTGGTCATTCACTGTGGATAAGGACTCATAATGCCACTGATATTTAGTGAAAGAAGGGGTCTGACAGGTCTAAAGATCAATTATGAGCATGTGAGATAGGTAATAGATTGGTTTGTCCTGCTGCAATGTGATGTACCTGACCTTGGTGTGGCCACACATCACGGCTGAGTGGTCAAAAGAGGCTACCATGTCCAAATGTCCCTGATCCCCCAGCATGAATCATTGCCTGGCATATGCAGCTGACCTGAACCCCAAGTTGTTAAAGTTTGCCACCTAGCATTTAAACTCATAATGCCAGCTTTAATTTACTGTTATATTGAGCACTGCATATAATGGTGTTCTGGGAACTGCTGTGACTTCAGTCTGTGAAAAGAAAGAGTTTGTGCCTGCTTGAACCTCCAAGTTGCACCTACTGCCACAGCTTTGCTGGGATTCATCCCTTACTGTGCAGCTTGTAGAGGTGGATATAGTTTATTGCCAATCTCACTACTCAAGCAGAGTCTTGAATCTGCCTTGTGATGTAGGGTTCTGTAATAGTTTTTCACTTCTCAAGTATGGAGGTGTAACATCAAAAATACGCTGTTATTTTGATCCTTCTTTTAGTCTAAGCAGCTTTTTTTAGTATGTGAGTAGTTGGAGCTCTTAAGTGAGCTGAGCAGTAGATATATCTTATCTACTCTGTTTCACCAGCTCTGTTAAAGGAGGAATGCAGAGAATGAAAAGCATGCAGCTAGCACCTGCAGTATGAAATGTGGGTGCTAAATGAGTTACTTAGCATCACATAGGAGCATGGCAGAAGCACAGGTACAGTCCTTTCCTTTGGAGTAGCATTGGGCTGCCTAAGTCGTGGGCCAGGCTTTATCATTGTGCTGTTTTCTGAGTTACTCGTAACTATATTCATGCTCCTTTCAAAACTCAGGAAACGAATGTATTAAGGTGAATCTCCTTCAACCTCAACTTCACTGCTTTTTATGTAGAATTGATGAGGCTGTTGAAAGGAGCCATGCATGACATTTTAATTGTAGAAAATATCAAGAAAGGATTGTGTCATGGTGGTGGTAGGAACTACCTAACCTAGTAAACATCAACTTTTTTGAATTCTTCAGTGCTGCATTATGGTTTAGGCTAACGTGGTAATTATTTTTTCTTACTTAATATAGATGCATTTTATGCCTTTTCCTCCAGGACTGGTGCATGTTTCGTTGTTTTAAATGAAATTTAAATGAAATGAAAGGTTTTATTTTTATTTTGTGTGTGTTGGGTATTTTAACTGGCAGACCTCTGCTATTTTCTGCACCCCATACTTACACGTGCTCCTGACAGCTGTGAAAGGAAGGTGGGAGTGTGGACAGGAGAAACCCACACTGTGCTCTACTTGTCGCATGATCAGTGAGTTTGTGATTTGGAGCCATACTGTAGAGAATACCTATCCCAGACTGGCCAGTGGCTTCTTGGTCATGAGCCTCCATCCCCTGCAATTAATCTTCATGGCATCCTTGCTTCCAGCTAAGGCCAGGTTTACAGAATATCCACAGGTAAAATTGTCATGTTAAATGCCTTGAGATGGTGACATCACTGAGCCAGCAATGTGGCTTTGCAAAATTTGTTCATCTAATGCTTTTCTCCAGTTGCATCCACAGTTTTTTAAGAAATAAAAAGGAGTGTAACTTTCTCTGAACAAAATTTTTTATAAGGATTACCATGCTAGTTTTACTTTTCTGTGTGGAGTTTAAATAAGTTGTAACATGTAGTAGGCAGTCTTTTTTTTTCTAATGTCTCCTACCTCATAAATCTGTTTTATGCAAAGGCTCAGTTATTCTTTCATATTGTCATAAAGAATGATGGGGAGGTAGACAAGTAAGGCTAGAAACACTTATTTTTATTTTTTTTCTTCAACAGCGGGTGGGTTTTTTTGAAAGTCTAGATGCATATGAACACCTCTTGATCTATATGAACTCTGAAGTATGTGTACTAGTGAAATACTAGAACCCAAATTTCTTTTAATTGCATATCTTGTGATACTGGCAAGATGAGAGCTCAGTGCCAAGCTGTGATGAAGTCTTATATTTTCAGTTAATTTTCATCTCTCCATTTAAATGTGCAATGCTGCATTTCTCTTGGCCAGAATTTGGGTAGTTGGAATGGTTCCTATTGAACTGTGTATTCTTCCTTCTAAGAGTTGGCAGTGGTGAGGAGAAGAGAGGGAGTAAGTGCTACTAATTTTTAAAAGCTCTGGTATTTTGAAAGTCATGACCTTTAGTCAGTTTGCAATTGACTTTTAATAGACAAAACATAGCCATCTAAATATGGTACTTTTTATTAAAACAAGATCACTTTTCTTACTCGGTGTTTTGAGGCAACTCTCAATAGTGTTTGAATTGCTGTTTGAGATACAAAGCAATAATGTATTTCATGTTTCATTGCTTGCAGAGTAGGAAGAAGCTGCGCCTCAGGAATTTGACTTCATCCCCCAAAACATCTGATGCTTATCTTGCATGTGAAATTTTGTAAAAATTATATGGATATATACATGAAATGTATGTAATGTAGCTGTCAAATTCTGTGTTTAAAAATGTGTGTTGTGTGTGATTATTTTATTTTTTATTTATAAGCACATATATAAAAGTGCAAACAATGTTTCCATGTATTGCTTTTCAGGGGATATAATTTTTAATGCTCACTATCCTGACCTGCCACCAGATTTTATCTTTGGAGAGGATGCTGAGTTTTTGCCAGATCCTTCTGCCTTGCATGTAAGTACTTTACTCTTTGAGAACCTTACAAATTGCAGAGGGACTTTGCTTTTTTAGAATAACTTCAGGAACAGGAATTTTATAACAATGCAGAATAAAAAAGAAGTATGCCTTTTATCTCACTGGTATTTTAAGTGTAAGCACATTGCTTTCTAAAGGGACTTAAAGTTGCATCTATAAATGGCGGGGAAGGAGGAGGGGGTACAAAGTTTAAAACATTTTAATTAAGACAATATTACCTTTATAATAGTTACTTAGAATATGTGTGAAAATATGTGTATTTGATATCTGACCATCTTAAATTATCTGTCTCAGAAAAAAAGTTCTTAAATTGTGACTTTAAAAGCATTTATCTCTAAAATAAAGTAGTGTAATTTGGTGTTACATTGTTGATTTTTGTTTTCTGTTGGGGAAGGATATATCTAGTTAATATGTTATGGGAACCACTGCATTAAAGAAAGCTATGTGCTCATGTGTGTTAGGGTAATCTAGACAAAGAAATTGCTTTCTGAAAGGTGGGAGGAACAAAAATTAATGAGAAAATACTTGTATACAGCCTTATTACTGTGGAAGGAGAAGCACCACAACCTGAAACCAAGCATTTTGTTCACTGGTCACAGTTAGCCTCAAGTAGTAAAGCCTTGTTTGAAGAAGCTATCAGTGCTTATGCTTTTACAATTCTTCTCCCTCCCAAAACTTACTAGTAGTTACTAAAGAGACAGTGCAGAGCCCTCGCCTGCAGCTCCTCTTGTGCTTCATAAGCACATCTCCAGAGGTCCTCAAAGGAAGTTGGTGGCTGTTGTGCTGTGGTACGGGTGTCATCATGGAGGTTGAATATGTCCTTGATGTGTGACATGACCAGTGGTGGCTTTTGGTTTTACCTTTCACTTCACAGTTAGTCATATACAAGGATCAGAAGAATTAGTTTTAATAAATATTTTTAGCCTACCTAATAGAGCTTTTAAAAGGTGAATATCATATTTCTTTTCTTCTCCTGGTCACTTTGCTGTTAAGCTTGGAAACTCCTTCGGGTAGGAGGCATGGTGCTGATGAAACAGCTATTTCATTACGCTACTTTATAGAAAAGTTTTTTCTTTCTATGGCAGTTCTAGAATTGTTTTCACACTCCTTTATTTACCAATTCTATTTTCCTCTTTTTCTCATTTGTTTCACAACCTTCACAACCATATAACCTCCTGAGAAGTGCTCACATTAGCAACTACTTTTTATAGTTGATATTGAAAGAAGAGAAGCACCTTTTAATGTACTGGAAACAGAAATTAATAACAAATTGCAAATGAGATATAAAATAATTTGAGGCATCTTGCAGAAATGCTGTTCAGATGGAGAAGCTTGGTGAGAGTGGTACAGTGCCATATTTCTCTTGTGAAAAGAAGTCACTAAGAGTTGTGATCTACAGGAAAACCTGCAAAGATAAAAACATCCTTATTTTTATTTTTTTCTTACATTGGTCATTAGTGACGCATTTTTTGGGAGTATTGCTTTTCTTCTGCCTAAGCACGGTCTCTTTTTGTTGGAAAGCAACTTGGAAGAGCCATTTGCTTCTTGATATATAATGAGATATTAAGCCTATTGGGAAGCAATTAGAACAAACCAAAGAAGAAATCTGCAAGCCAACAGTGCTCCTTTGGTTGTTATGTCTTGCTGAAGCATTCACTATGTACATGTAACCTTCAGTTTGTCCTGATAGTATCAGAGCATGTTATTCCCACCTTTCAGCTGTGGTCTACATAATGTACCTTCAGTTTTGCATTCTGTGTTTAAAGTTCCATATGGTTTGTAGATTTTTTCTTCAGAATGTTTCATCAACAATAACTTGCTTATTATGCTAAGTCTTTGAATAGCTTCCTTTTTTCCACAAATGTGAGAGCTGTTTAATGAAGATAATTTTAATTGAATTCTAAGATATTAGCAGAATATTTAAATGTGTTAACATAGCTGCCTACTGACTAGAAGTAAAATACAGATTAGCACATTGACCATAATTCAGTGCTTTTAATCTTGAACAGTCTTCAAATACTTCTGATGCAACAGTTCCTGGCAATCCAGACAGAATCTATCATGCAAAAGCATGTAGATGTTATTCAATGAGGAGCACAGTCTCTAAGTAAAGTAATATGTGCCATTGGATCTGTGGGAATTCTGACATTGAGCCTGCATGCACTGGTTTCATCTGTCTGAGTGTCTTGTTTTTTAAGAAGTCATCACATGTTTTTAGATGGCTTGAGTCAGGCATTATGCTTAGCATGAAAGGAGAACCAGGCACTCCAGATTCCTTAAGCTCGTGTGGCTCTAATGGAGGCTGTCAGTAGGCATCCCCAAAGACATTTGAATAGCTGTGTTGTAGATCATTTCAATCATTCTTCAGTTTTCATGGCCATGGGCAGAGCTTCCAGTTAGGTTTTCATCTGAGCATGGTAATAGGTGTTCAGTTAAGCAGCTGTTAGCCAGACAGTTAAAGCAAGATTCCAGAAATACTGCATTCTAAAAAGTGAATACTGTAGAGGAATAGTTAATGTTTTGGGCTGGTTTTGTTGGTTTGGGTTTTTGTTTTTTGGTTTTTTTTTGTTTGTTTTTTTTTTTTTCCCAGAGAATTCCTGAATGATTAGACGAGTATTTCAGCAGTAGAGCAATATGTTGAGCACTCTTGTTTTGTAAGCAGGGCTAATGCTTTCTTGAATGGATACTGCAATTGCATAATCAAGTTGAAAATGCTCATTTGAAATTTAGTGTTGCTTTGTGTCTTGCACAAACATTACAGTCACTTGGATTTGAAACTCAGCCTGAGTCTCAAGATCAGAACTGCAAAGTATGTGCTTCATTTCATGCCCTACCAGTAGTGGTCACTCTGTTGGTCGCAGGGTCTAATTGTTTACATGCTGATCATGCCAGTGATGTTGGCATTGTAGAGCGCTTCAGCAGTGGGGCAAGTGGTCCTTTTGGTTGTTGTACAGTTTTAATTACAGTCAGGGGGCTAAATTCTTTAGGTTGGTGGAGCTGTTCATGCTCAAAGAGTTATTAAAAGGAAATATTTTTACATTTTATTGTCATTAAGAATGTTTTGCTATCAAATGCATTTGATACTTGCATGTATAGTATGCATAAAAAAAATCAGCTTCTCAGAATGTAAATAGAAAAGTTCTTTCCTGCTCTAGTGTTTATTCATTTTGGATGACAGGTATTAGAAATGTATTTTAAAAACAACCTATGATTCACTCCATTCTGATTAAAAATTCAGTTGGCACGCAACAAGATTAGTGATTGTGTACGGATGAGATTAATTTGGAGCTCATTACCATGACGCCAGTTTGAGTAACAAGAATTGTTTGTTATGTTAGCCTAGTTGATTGTTAGTGTGAGCCAGTTAATAGCTGAAGTGCTTATTCAAAATGTTAACCCCATTTTTCCAATGATTTTGAATTATCTTCTGCTTGGCAAAGAGGATACAATAGAAGTATAAGCAAGGTAACTGTCAGTTCAAGGACATGGGTATCTTAGTATTCTACTTCAGGTCTCCAGCTAGTCTTGCCAGAATTATTCTGTCCACCCATTGCCATCCAAAAGACTTCAATAGCCGTAGTGGAAATGGAGGCAAGAGGACATGAACATTTCCTGAAGCCTACTAAATGCTGAGCGTGTCCTTTTGGGCTAGTGTAGAGCATATTCCTTCTGGGAATACTTAGTGCTACGTTTGCATGGGAGAAAGACACTGTCATTACAGACCTTCAGAGAATAGGCTGCTACAGTTCTCATGCCCGTACCTAGCATTGGGAGAATTGTTTTCCCTTGTGTAATTGTTGATACTGATTCAGATTCCAGTCACTGTGGAGTTAATTCAGCTCATTGTGCTACTCAAGTGTATTGGCTGTCCCACTCTATATCTTGTGTAGACCAATGTTTGTTTTTAAGTTCTTGTATTTGTGCTTATTAGACTCATTTGGCTATATGAGGACTATAATGAAGGTTGTATTTTCTTCTGTATCTCTGTTCAAAGTCTTAATCTTATTTCTGTTGGTTGCTGAGTTAGCTTTTAATGGATAGTGAAGAGATCCTTTAAATATCCCCCCTCTTCCATTAATTTTTATTTACTCGAGACACATATTTAACAGTGTCAGTTGTCCCCTGCTCACAGTAGCTCCAAAAAAGTTCAAACACCCATTATATTAACTAATGCTGTTTGAACTATTTTGTTCTAAAAAGTCTGTCAGTTGTATTGTTAGCAAAGATTCAGCTGTTATGTGTTCTAGTGTGAGAGCCCCCCATAAGGGCAATGAGTTCCCTGGTTTTGGAGTGTGATTTTAAAATATAAAGCCACAGCAGTGGGTTCTGCTTGTCTGAGAAATGTATGGGTGAGTTCAACCTGTTAGCTCTTTTGTGTGCTCTATTTCAAATGGCAGCAGCAGATTTCATTCTTGGACCCCCTAACCTGATGCTCTTGTAATGAAAGCCTTAAATTACTTCAGCTTCAGTTGAACTTGGGAAATTTAAGTGAAACAGAATGCAGAATTGGATCCTTCAATTTTTTAGAAGGTTTTTTCCCTTATTTTGTACTACTTTATAGTTCCATTTATTGTGTTCATTTTTTAGCCATGTCTTGACTTTATATGTCAATATATGTTTTCATTATTTATAATCCCATATTATTTAACATTTCATTTTCTGAAACAAACATTAATTCTGAAAACTTTTTATTCCTGTCCCTCTCTATTGATCCTACCTATTTGTATATATGGGAAATGCAGGTATGCATGCACATGTGTATTTATATGTACATATATATATATATAGTCACTGCAGCCTTGCTGAAGTTTGTCTGGTATTGATAGGCAACGGGAAAAAAATCACATTTTATACCATCAGAGAAGTAATTTATTCACGAACTTTCCCAAGGACTTTTTGACTGGTATTGTTGACACTTATGGCATACATTTTTGTTCAAGTATTTAAACAATAGAGGTATACCAGTGCAGCATTCCTTTTAAAGCCAGATCTGAAAGAATATAATTTTGAATGTATTTTGATCTGGTTTTGGTGTCTGAGCTCCACACTGTTCCTCAGGGAATCACAAAATCACAGAATAGTTAGGGTTGGAAGGGCCCTCTGGAGATGATCTGATTCAGCACTTCTGCCAAGCTGAATAAGTACTGGATTTAAAATGAGAAATCCCCAAAAGAGAATGTTGGCTAGGAATCCTCTCCTGGCATAGCCTGGCCAGCTTGACTGCAGCATGTATGAGACCAGCATTCAGGAGGTCCTTCTGAGAAGTCACACGGTGCTGAGAGCAAGTGTTGGGATTATCTGTGCAGACATGTGGTAAAGATGGTGGCTATGGAGTCCAGCAGGAGTTCAAGAAGATGACAGAAAAAAAGGCTTTCCTGTCATCTTTCCATCTTTGAGTCCGTCAAAACCTTTCTACAATGGGAAATTTTTCCTTTTTCTCCTTGTTTTAGTATTCTTAAATTCTCTTGCAGCCTTTCATTTTTGTCTAGAGTTCTTAATATTTATAGGGCTGAGAGATTGTTAGCCATATTGTATTACTTTGTCATTTTCTATTTGTGTAAAATCATTACATATATTTACCTCACTTTCTTTTTGCCAAACTTCAGCATTTCCTAGCCCAGTTTATAAAACGTGGCTTTCTATCTCAAAGCATAAGCAGAAGAGAATATGCTGAGTTAAAAGTTGTGCTTTACTTAATTGCAGCATTTTGGCTTGACTTTTCACCTAGTGAATCCAGAAATTTTAAAAAACCAAAATTCTGTAGTTTGATAATACTCCTTTAATTTCAAGGGAGCAAAATATCTGTTAAGCTAGGTAGTTTTGCCTTTTTTGCTTAAATCTTGCTGGTCTAGAAGGCAAAATGAATACCGTTCATTCTGTAAAGGGCTCCAGGGGGAAACATTTCCTTTCATTTTTTTGGCACAAACTTCTATGATAATGCAATTTGTGCCTAGAATATGAAAAATACAGAATGTTAGCTTTTAAAATATAGTATTTCAGTCCAGGAGAGACTAGTTTTTGGAGAGCATTAGGAATGTGCATGGACATTTGACTGAAGGATGGCAAAGCGGGAGAAAATGTTTTTCTGCTATACTAAATAAAGTGCATGTAACAAAGGACTTAATCATTGTGCACTAGTAAAATAGGGGGTGGAAAACATTTTATGGTTTTCCATTCATAGCATTGTTTTAGGAAAAAATGATTTTCATTTGTCATTTGAGTTTGACCATATTTTTCATAGTCATAGATTTAGATGGGCCAGAAGCTTGGACCAGAATAACAGGATGCTTAAAACTTAATGTAAAATATTGAAAAATATGTTTAGGCTTGTATGCCTTTCCTTTGCAGGAAACACAGTCCTTGCTAGTCGTAAGGGTGGTATAATGAATTGCAGCAAATCATTCACTTTCAAGCCATAGCTCATACCAAATATATAAGTTGGATATCCCAAGCCAGACATATGAAAGCAGAAGATGTTTTAGTGGAAGTTTAGGAGTACAATGATAATATGTTGGCATTTATAATTCTTTAATGTATACCAGCAAAGTGGTAATGTACTTCTGACTATTTTTTGCTTCAGTTTATTAATATATAATCATACTTTACTTGAGCAGTGTTTTGTTAAAAATGGTGAAAAAAATATTGTCAGAAAAACTAGCAAAAAATGAAAGGATTCTGGCCTTATGTGTGGTGTTACTGTCACAATACACTCTGCTTCCTTACAAGAACTCTAGAAACAGTAAGAAATGGCATGTCTTGAAGGCAACGGTTTGTTAGCTTTGTAGAAACACGTTTACAGGGGGCTTGAGTAGGGGTGGGACTTTTTTTGAGAGAAAAGACCGACACTAGGATAGTCCTCCTGAATTGAAAATACATTTAAATTCTGTGTAGTATGCCCATTGAATTCACATTGATGTGCTATTAGAATTAATTTTTCTGTAGAGGAATTTGGTCATTGCTTATGAATATTGAAGTAGAAAAACCTTTTAAATTAACTGATTACAGAAGGACAGTTAGAAATGGTCATTCTGTCTAATAATGCAGTTTTGTATTTGATTTAATTCTGGCTTGTGAATTGTGTTATAAGTTGTAATTCCAATTTTCTCCAATGAAATGAGTTTAAGTTTGGTACCCTGAAGGTTCTTTCCTTCAGAAGATATTGTTGGGGCAAAGAAATAAGTGTCTTTGCACTCAGGGTGATTTTTCAAAAGATCTATTCATTTCTCCAGATGGAGGAGGGCTGAAGGTACATTTTCTTTCCTTTTTACTGGTTTAAGTTTCAGCCTACATTTGTTTCAAAACCTCTCTTTGTTTTACTCATTCTTTACATTCTTTTACGTCTGTGTTCCCTTGCTGTCTTCTATTTCAGTTCCTCAGGCATATCTGCTCTTTTTTAGAGATAACTGCAGAAGTATAATTCACATTTAGTCAGCATCTTGAGTCTTTTGTTTGCAGTACAAGTGTTCGTACAGTTTTACATGAACTCTGCCATATACCCGTCTTCCCAGAGGTGCAGCTTTTACTTTCATAAAGGAATCAAATGAGTGTTTTCATGCTTTTTTTTGAGAAGAGAGAACTAATTTGCAATAATTTTTCTGGTATGGTAGAGAAATAATTTTGATTTCTAATATCTTACGATTTACACAATGGTATTTTGTAAGTGTTTTCTTTAGGGACTGTATTTTCAAAGTCTTATAGTACAGATGTGAAAATAAAGATGGCAATACTGCTCTCACAACAGTGAGATACACCTTGTTATACACTGATTTTAATTTGTGGGATTTTGGAAGGGGAAAAATGGTTAGAAGAAAACAGTTCTGCATGTGCAAATAAATACTCAAGGGATTAGTGGATGCTATCCAAAACATTAGCTGTAAAGGTTCTGCCTTTTTGCTGTAGCTAAAATTACTTGTGTTGACAGGAAAGGAAAAAACCACAAGAGCTGATAAGAGTGAAAGACTTGCTATTTGAAAGGGACTCTTGAGGTGAAGCATTAACAGTGGTCTGTTCTCTGGTCCACTGAGGGTCTGAGGAGTTGAGGCCTGTTCACACTGCCATCAAGGCATGGTAAGTGAGCCTTTAGGGAAAAGATGCATGTGCCTGTGTCTTGTGGGGGAATTTTTCTTCTCTTTGTGCTTTGTTCCTTTTACTTGCCATGTCTAGTTAAATGTGTACACCTGGTAGCCAACTCCCAGGGGAAAAAAGTGCAGTGTACTCACGTGGAGAAACTAATGATTAGTGCATTGGATTCACTAACCCAGAATTTAATATGTGCTGAGGGAATTAAGAAATTCCCTCTTGGATCAGGTAAAGGTATCATCTGCTTTGAGAGAGGTGTGCCGAGAGGTCTGTAAAGAAACAAAACTTGCTCTAATTCCTCAGCAAAGTAGGACAAGAAATGCTTATGCGTGTCAAGTCTAGGAGATTAATTAGATAGTAGGCAGTTGTAGCTTTTAAGGGTCTGATTATCTTCTAAGAGAGGTCTGTGGGAGAAACAGCCAGACTCTTTCAGGAAAAGTGCATAAAAATGTTCTCCTGGGCTCAGCTTCACAGGTTCTGGATTTTCTGAGTACTCTTAACTTACCAAGATCAGCTGTCTCTTTACTTCTCCTTCAGCAAGAAATAGAAAAAAAAAATTGTAGTAACCTTTGGAAGCTGAGTTTACTCCTTCTTTGGGTGAATGGTACTTGAGTGGCAGTTTTGCATTTATTCTAGGTGAATGTAGAAGAGTGTTCTCCATTGTCAGATTTGCTAGGATCTGTTATAGAGCTGCTTTGGGTATTGCATCATTTCTCAAGAAGCACACTGTGTAGCTAGTGGAAGAAAAAAGGGAAAATAATTTCATGCATGATATAAGATGCTCTTCTGAAAGCAGAATTAATTTCTTATGATGTTGTTTTCCTGCTCTGTATTTTCTTGCTAATTCAAGGCTCTCAGGTGTATGGGATTTTGGCTAAGTGTTTATAAGCTATTCTAATTTCTGTATCCAGTTTTCACAGCCTCTTGCCAAAAACAAAAAATTAAAATAAATACTGACAATCCCAAGCTTTATTTTGTGCTAACATTTTTATCTGGTATTCATGGCATCAGAGCACACGAGGTCTGTAAATTCTTTGGTTGTATTTGCAATGACGGAATTGCTCCAGAGTTGAACTGTTTTTATGAAATGTTAAGTTCTGATGTTTGCTTGGGCCCAAAAATGATCATTTCAAGAAGATCACTCCAGAAAGTTGTTCCAGTGGTGCTTTGGGGGAGAGGGATATGAAGAACCTGTGAAAACAAGATGACAAGTAGATGGCATGTAGGTTTACAGTGATTGATTTGAAACTGCAGCCTGTAGGATGTTTAAGTGCTGGCTGCTAAGATACTGAAGCCTTTGAAGTGGTTATAACACTCCAGCCCTACAAATACTGTGAAAAATATCTGTTGATAGAAAGATGTGAGCATATGGTAGATAATTATCCTGTGCCTTTTTCTGTGAGCAATTTCCCTGTGCTGGCCTATGCAGAGTAGAGCAAAGAGTAGACTGAAACCAGATATGCCAGTTGCTAGGCTAATGCTGTAACCACTGGACCAGTATCTCCTCTGTATTTATGTGGAGGATAAGTGCTAATATCACACTGTGATCTTTCTCATTTTGGGTAAGAAGTTACATTGGTACTGATTTTAAGCCACTGTACGATGCAAGTTGTGTGCATGTGGTGTGCAGAGATATAAACAAAATGCAAATCTGTACTTAACATTATTCTTTATGATAATTCTGGATGAGAGATGCTGTAGAAATGCATTACCACTGTTACAGGCTTGGGAGGTTTTGTTTACTGACATTTTCTCATGAAAGTTAATTTCTTGCTTAGAAATATAGAAGTACACTAACTTAAAATAAGATCTTGCTGTTATTTCCTGTAGTATAGCCAGGAAAAACAGTTGCAATCTGTCTTCTTTAAAATCACATTCCTGGAAGATATTCTGGCAACCTGGGTATTTAAACACATTTCAAAGAAAAACAACTTCAAATCAATTAGAAATTGTTACCATATTTCATTTCTGATAGTGTAGAGTTACAGTTTGCTGCAGACATTGCTTGGAGTTATGAAATAAGCAATAACCTGAGAAGGAGCCTATGAATTAGCAGCTTTATGGAACATGAGGCCCATTGTACTGTGAAAAAAATGGGGAATAGGTGGATGCTGAGTAGTTTGCATAGGTTCTTGATTAGCTTTTTTGGAAGGATAAAGGAAAGAATACAAAGCACAGAATGTTCCAGAACAAAATTTAAATGTTTCTTTGCCAGAAGTTGAATAGTATGGCATCTTTGGAAAGCTATACTCTGCTAATGTCTGTGGTAATAGGGCTGAGAAGTTACTTTGTTGGGGGTTTTCACTTGCCTCACCTGTAGGATCTCACTAGAACTGGTAGTGTCAGGCTGAAAATTTTCCTTTTCTCTCTTGGAAATCCAGTTGGTGTCATTGCTACTCATTTAAATGAGTTACTGTTGAAATGGCTTAAATTGCACTCTGTGGGTGGGCTTATAACAGCTCTACTCTGCCTTTTATACCAATTTCAAGTGAATTAATTTTCTCAACTCTGGTCATGTCTGAATGTCAAAAAAACCCTTCCCTATCAAACTGTTCACTTACTATGCAGCCAACTTCTGTCAGCAGACAGGATCAGGAGCCAGGGAATTCACAAATTGAATGTGCAGCCCAACAAAACTCTGGGGTTATACTTCTTAGTGAAAATCAATGCTCCTTGTGAAATTGTTTAACTTAATATCTGGCAGATTGTCAGAAGAGATCTCCTGAATCACTTGGATTTCTCCAGTGTAGACACAGTGTGAGGGATGCCTATGGTCTGTTACTCTCTGTATAATAACTGAAAACTGTGTTTCCATTCCTACTGCCACACAACATGAGCTAGAGGGCAAAACTTGGTGAATGTACATGCTATTGGTTAATCACTTAAAGGTCTAGATAACTGTTTTCTGAAAGACCTTGTCCTCAAACTTTGTTCTATATTGAAAAAAGTCAGCCAGGAAAACTTCTGCCATGAAGGAGCATTTAACTTCTTTATGTTGAATTGCTTACTTTTGGATAGGTAAATACTTATTAGCCATCTTCTGTATGACAATAGCTACAGCTGTGTGGGCAGTGGTGCTTCTGGAGTCTGGTTTCTATCATATGGAAGTTTTCATTCCATTACTTTTTCTGCAGGCCATTTTGAATTTATTCCTGAAGATCATTTTTCATTCATTCCCTAACTGGAAAAATGGGGTTTACCCAGTTGTCACAGATGACATTAGCAGATTTTTGTGTCCACAAGAATATACTGTCATCTTTGGATGCTACTAAACCTTCTGTACTTTTTAAGATGAGGCAACAATTGATCTTTTTAGAAAATGGAAGTTACACAAGTTGCAGTATGGCAAAACCAAAAAAAAGTGCTGAAATTAAAACCTGAAAGGTTTAAATTAAGATCTGATGCATGAAGTTGCTCATATTGTTAGTGGAGATCATGGAGAGACATGCAAGCAGTGTCTAGACAGAAGAGAATTACTTATTTGAGCCTCCATCTGTGTGCTCAGAAATGACAGGTAAATTGTTCAGTGATATGCTGAAAAAACAGTAGCATTAATGATGGTCCTAAGCAATCTGAGTTGTGCGTGTAGGCCATCCCGTGAGATCAGCATGAATGCAGAGCTAGTTGCAGGTGCAGTTTGGGTTGATTCATACCGGTATATTGTCGTACAGTGGGCCACTTTCAGTCTGTCTGGCTAACTATTGAGTAACTTCGGGAGTTTGCACTGCAGAGTTCATTTAAAGATATCTATTGGCAAGCAAGGCAAGGGATTGTATCCAAGTCTGGATTTCTTTATTTTAAATGCATTAATGATTGTTCTGTTAACATTTATTAACTCTCTGGAAAGCCTGCAGAAATCTCATTTCAAATCAGACAGGATTTATTGAGTGAAATATGTAACTTAGTCTGTCAATACCCCAGTCACTGTGATCATTTTTTTCTGTATAAAATCCATTTTATTCACAATTTTATAGAAAATTCAGGAGAAAAAAACCCATATTTTCAGCATGCATATGATTTTGGTAAAATGATAATGTATAGATTTTTGAGCAAGGCAGAAGATTTTGATATAAGCCAAAGAAAGCAACAAGTTTATTCTAGATACATAATTTTCTTGATATTTCTTTATTCTTGGCTTCAGTGAGCTGTCTGTGTTCTTAGTCCCAGGATTTTTTTAAAGTTTTAACAACTAAACCTCATAATCTTGAAGTTGCATCAGATTTTAATACTTGTACAAGATCTGAGTTTTCAAGCAGAGCTTGAAACCATGAAACACAACCACGATAAGCTGTGGTCTTCTAATGTTTTAAATCTTCTTAACTACAATATCTTAAAAAGCTGGATTGGTTCAGCTGGAATGCAGCCTTCAGGCAAACAATCAGAAAATGAAGCATACAGGTTACTACTGTTTTTGCTCCAAGTTTAAGATTTTGATGATTTCCAAAGTCTAATACTTACAACAATACTGGATCACTAAATAAAATCTTGTTTAGAAGGTCCTCTCCCCTAAAGAAAAAGGTCAACTTACTGTTGCAGGGACACCGCTCTCATGAACTAAAGTGACGAATTGTGTGTCCTCAGAGGAATCTCTATGATGCCAAAATTGTAGCAATGTAGATACTCTAAAAGGAATAAACTTGACAAAACAAATTCTGCCTTAGATTTTAACAGTGCATTTTACAGGTAGTTGCTTACTTTATCTTTGATTTCAAAAACAGAAGGAAGATTAAAGATGGTGCTGTTTGAAACTGAGAACAATATAACACATATTTTGACATCCTGTTGAAATTGAATTAAAGTTGTTTAAAAGTATTTTCAGGTGAATGAACCTAGTGCTTAGGGCAAATAAGTTTCACTGAGATATGTAAAAAGAAATTTCGTACATAAACATGGCGTTATATTCGGTAGTGTTTGTGTTAAAATTTATGAGTTTAGATCTTGTGGAAAGTACAGCCCTTCTGCAAAGTTAACAAAATGGATGGAAATGTAGTGGCCAAATGCCAAATAACATGCACTACAATAATATAATTCTAAAGCTAAAAACATCTTATAAAAATCAGAACTTGTGTTTCAGAAAATTTGTGTAGCCCTTATGTGTTTCTTCTTTCATCTGTGAGAATCTGTTATAATTCATGTCCTGAGTGGGTAGTTGAATTGTTCTTCAGGTGGTTTGTTTTTATAACATTTGTACTCTGAAATTTGAGTTGCTGAATGAGAGGTGTTTAGTAAGGATCCTACAGTCAAATCATTAATTTTAATTCCTGTAGCTTTAAGACAATACGGAATAAGCACTGTTTTGATGCAATGTTCTTGAATTCTTTGAAAAGAGCACTCCTTTAGCTCTGTGCTGCACAAATGACAATGGATTTCCTCTTGCTCTTTTTTTTGTTCTGTAGTGTAGTGTTATTTAAAAAACAAAAGGTTCAGTTGCATTTAGGTCAGTTATTAAAATACTGTTGGTCATTTCCTTTGACAGAACATTTCTATTGTGTTATACCAATGTCATTAGGAGGAAAGGTTATTCCCACTTGCCTGGCTGATATCAATACATACTGGCATATTACATCCTCCGGCTTTCTGGAAATGTTTTATTTGAGCAGCAGCTTGGGAACAGGAAATTTAAGGTTATATGCAGTCTGGTTTCAGGCTGCGTGGTAGAAAATGTGTTTCCTAGAAGATGCTGTCTACCTGACAGATTTTCTCTAGTATTTTGTAGAATTGGATAAGCTTAAATAGGTTCAAGTTGCAAACAAATTTTTACCAGCTGTAGGTAGCAGACAAGGTAGAACAAGGTTTTCAGTCACTCTGTAGTATTTGAGGAACTTAGGTGAATTTCATTAGTGTATCACCAATTGACCAATTCCTCTGGAATATAGTTTACATTTTAAGATGTGGCAATGATAATATTACCTTTTTGTAAGTGTTCCTGCTGTGTAGAAGGAGGAGAAAATAGTACTTTTACATCAAGCCATGATCAAATGTGAAGTCTGTGACACTGGAGTAACTTTTAAAGGCAGAGCTTCAAAAATAGCGTTTTAGCCATGCAGAGCAGCCCTTTCAACCAGAATCAGAGTGAGCAGGAAAATAGGAATACAGTTCAATCCTGCAGCAGTTCATGTGTGTAAAACACAGCAATGCATACTTCCCTTTGTTGCTTTCACTGACAAATTTCACTGGTGTGTTTCAAGTGATGATGATGAAAATGACAAATTCATTTTGGTAAGATATTAGTATATATTACTTAAGTGCGAAAAAAGTATAAAGTTGTGGAAAAAGAAACACTTGAAATATTGAGCCATCATACACATATACTGAAGTCTGTATGAAACTATTCTATAGGGACATATCTAAAGTCATCAGAAATAATAAAAGTTATAACCCTTTTTAATGGAAACAACCATCTTAGAGATCGGTCTACAAGTAAATTTCATTGTAGAGCTGAAGCATGATGCCTGGTGGGCAACTGATTAAGATTTCTGTCTGCCTTTGCAGGGTATCAGGCATATCAGAAGATAAAATTTATACACAAAGTCATTTGTTTCTTTTCAGGCCAGAGCTGTGGAGTCTCACCTTGCTAAGATCCTGTTTCAGTTTGAGCTTTTTGGGAACCTCTTCATAAACCTAGAACTAGCTGAGGTTGGAAGGAGTCTTTAGAAAGAGATCATTAGCCCAGCTGTCCTGCCTGGGCAGGATCAGATAGATTAGACATCCAGGTCCTTGTCCAGTCAGGTTTGGAGTATCTCTAAGGACAGAGACTCAACAACTTCTCTATGCAACTCATTCACTTGTGTTTATTACTTGTATTTATTACTTTTGCAGTTACACAAAATATGAATTTGTTTATGAAATATCTGCAGTTTACAGGAAGAAGTAACATGGCATCTAACTACATTAAATAATGGATAAGTAATTTTATAAGCTACTGTATTATATCATCTCTTAGTTGTAAAATGCAGATATCTGTGCTACTTCTGAGTTTCTTAATGTTAACTGAACAATTCATACAATTTAAAATTCTCTTGCAGCTAGTTTATTGTCAAATCTCTGTGTGATATACAGCCTTCTAGTACCTAAATGGGCCCTCAAGAGAGCTGGAAGGGGAGCTTTTATAACAGCATGGATTGGTGGGAGAAAGGGTAATGGCTTTAAATTGAAATAGGGTAAATCAAAATAAGACATAAGGAAGAAATTATTTACTGTGAGGGTGGTGAGGCACTGCAGCAGGTTGCACAGAGAAGCTGTTGATACCCCATCCTTGGAAGTGTCAAAGGCCAGGTTAGAAGGTGCTTTGAGCACCCTGGTCTAGTGGATGGTGTCCCTCCCCTGAACTACATGATCTTTAAGGGCCCTATTAACCCAAACCAGTATATGAAATGCAGATTGATTTTACTTATACTCAAAGCTCACCAAAAGCCACATGATTGTGTTAACATGCTCTGAGGTTGTATCAAGAAAACCACTTGAAGATCCAAGTGCAAAGCATATGAGTACCTAAGTACTTTCAATCAGTGCTGTCTCATGTCCTAACAGCATGGACTACAGGGTGAGTCCCCCTTTGCCTTTCACATAGGTCCTTTTTTTTGTCAACTAGATGTAGACATGTAACATTGGGCACATTCGGTGTGGTTTATAACACCAAATACTTCCTGAATAAAACTTAACTGTGCACAGAAGACTGATCTAAGCCAATTATAGGAGTGGTAATATCACTACTGTGCTACTGACACAGTTATCTTAATTGTATTATCATTTTTATTTCTGTTAGCTATTTCTTGAAATACAGTGAACCTGTAATAAAAAATTCTGCCAGGCATATTAAAGAGACTTCTGTGTAGGGATGACATTTGTGTTAGGGGGATGAGTCAAGGTAATTCAAGTGAAGAGGCAATTAAGGTGGAATAAATCACAAGGTTGAGGCAAGAGAAGAGAACCCATTTGCTCTACCACTGATAATGTAGCCACTGTTTGAGATAATGAAGCAGAGCAGTTTCTGTAGTTGGTGTTAATTTGCCATATTCACTTGGTTGACTGCTTTTTGAATCAGTTACTGTGCGAGGTTATACTTGTGTGTTGCATATCAGTTTTAATTTAACTCAAACTTTTCCAGTTCTCAGATGCAATGGTGTAATTTTAGGAAAGAATAGAATGGTAATTTGGGCCTGCATAAGCCTGGTACTCGTCCTTTTATCAGTTTTATGATAGTCTCCCATTTGACAATAAGCTTCTGCTGTTCCACCTGGCTTTCTTTTGAAGCATGGTAGAACCTTTGTATTCTAATATTGTGGTTTATCTGTGTCATAAAGGTTTCACATGCATACGTGCCTCTGGTATCAGTATGGAACGGGGATTGCTTGTCTTTTATTGGTGTAAACAATTTTGAGTTTTGTTCTTTTCTAATCAACAGAATTTAGCTTCCTGGAATCCCTCAAACCCCGAATGCCTCCTGCTTGTTGTGAAAGAGCTTGTGCAGCAGTATCATCAATTTCAGTGCAGCCGATTACGGGAGAGCTCTCGTCTCATGTTTGAGTATCAGACTTTACTTGAAGAGCCCCAGTATGGAGAAAACATGGAAGTCTATGCTGGCAAAAAAAACAACTGGGTAAGCTCTTATTACATCTAAAATGCTTTTAACAAATACAGCCCTTGCTTCAGAAAATGTAAGTTCTTCCTGTGGATCTCCATGCTTTCTGTTTCAGATGGAGAAAACTATTTTACTTCAACTCATTTTCCATGTTTCTTGTTCGGTATGTTGCTGTATTCCATTACGTTGGTTCAACCAGATTACCAGGTGAGAACTGGTTTTGAACCTGGTGTTCATTCATCTGGGTGATAGGTGAAAACTTTGAAACTGTTGAAAAGCCTGTGCTGTGTTTAGAGGGCACAGTACAACATCAGTGTGGAAGTTCTAGTTAGCTTTGAAGAAATTCAGACCTCTTAAATGTTTATAGATCAGAATATTTGATTGAAATTAACTTATTCACAGATGTTTTTGTCCATAGCTTGCATCCCAAACAGCATGCTATATCTCTAAATTTCATCATACTGGTTTGTTGAAGTGCAGAAGGCTTTCTGAACTGTACTGAAATTTTATCAAGTCTTTTCTCAGTCTTGGGTGACTGAATAAATAATTTCCTTTTTTTAAATTTTAAATGCTATTTTTAATTAAAAACATTCAAATAAAATAAATTTTAAATACATTTTGAGTCAAATCCTTTGCATATAGCAGAGCTATAGATTTTTCTGTAGCTTGTGTTATTTTGCAAGTCTTTATTCTCTGTCAAGAAGACTTTTGAGAGTTTTGAAGATTCTGTGAACTTGGTATATGTGACAGAGTTTACTAGTGTCCTAAAACAAAACTGTCAAACTACCTTGTCTAGTTTTCTTTACTGTCCTTTACAACTGTTTTGTTAGCCTCAGGGATCAGCAAAATAGGACTGTTTTTTCAGAAAGCAAGAGGTAAATGGCCTTTTATCTTCTCTGCCTAGAAGGCATTGAAATTCATGTTGCTGCTGTCTCTCAGGAATCAGTAGTAGTTCAGCAGATTTCTGAAATAATCAAGTATGAGCCTTGCACAGTGTTATGAAAGCAATCATCTTAGGTGCATGAGTTAAAAATACTTTGAAGAGAATGCCTGAATTCAGCTCTCTGAAATAAAACGGAACAGAAATTTGCTCTTATACCTTTGCTCCACTGCCTCCAGTTTCCTAAAGTGCAAGTCTCCAAGATATATGACAAATCAACAAACTATTACCTAGCTTAGTAGCTTCTTGTTGGAGGAATACCGGCAGATACAGGAGCCCATTGAATACCCAATCGCTCAGGGCTGTGGCCAGAAATTCGTCTCTTTCAACCCGATGCCTCTATCCAGCTGGTTTGGGCAGGGGAGATGAGCACCATGGACAGGGGCTGCTCCCTGTCCAGCCAGAACGCCTTTGGAAGTATTAGTTTGCAAAATGATCTTGATTGAATGATATGAAAGATCTAGACTTTTTGGAGCAGCTGATGATCAGAGCAGCGTTGATCAGAGGTCATTCATGTGTTCAGTGGACATCCCAGTTCATCAGACTTGGTATTATACCAAAAATAATTTTCTGGATTTTATGGCAACGGTTGCATGGCATTTTTTGAAAGTCCAGAGGAGAAGCACTATCTGTAATATCCATTTCATTCCAGATAAGAAGTGAGGACCCTGACTGTTATTGTAGCAGTCTTCATGTTAAACGTGTGCAAGAAGTTGGTGATTTTTATGCATACATCAGTAATACAGCATCAGGAAGTTGGTACCTTTCCTCACAAGTGGTGTAATCAGGAAAGGTTTCACAGTTGGACTTTAATGTGCACTCACTTTTTGTTGCATAGTGTTTTTGTGAGCAATTTCTTTGCATATCTTGTGTGAGTACCAGTGACAAATTTTAAGGGCAATTCTTAGCTAGCTGGCATAAGGGTGAATTACAGCCCAACATCACACAAATCCTTTTGGCAAATGATATAACTAGAAAGGTGCCATTGGGAATATTTCAGTTCCATTCCAGATCTTGTTTGCTGTTGTTTAGTAACTTAAAGGTAGAATGAGTTATCTGTAGTTCATGCCTGGTAGATAGACCCAGAAACAGATTGGCACTGACAAATTGGTAAGCTTGTCTCAAATTATGCCAGTTTTTGTAATTTATTGCATAAAATCAATGTTTAACACTTTCTTTACCACTAATTCAACCTACCTAACAAATATAGCTGCTGTGTGGCTACTATATTGAACTAAAAAAATAGAGACAACAAAAAATTAACATGGAGGAAATCAGGCAGCCATTTGTTTTTTAAAAACAGCTAACTTCATTGCTTTATGACCAGGTGGACAAAGTCTGGTTTTAAGGAAGTGTATGAAACAGAGAGGAAATCCTTTCCATTTCCTTCACATACCCTTTATACGTAAAAAAGAGCAGTGTGTATGGGACACTTGGCAAATTTTCAGTAAATGGTTGTCTAGGTGTTTAGAGTTACATAATTCTGAAGACACATTATTTAAAACCTTCTACTTGAACTCTTTTTCTTCTAACTTTATGCAGAGGATACTTTTGATACGTGCTTACCTTTCAAAACACAAATTCTCTTACATATATCTGCAGTGTTTGTAAAGATGTCTCTGTTTTATCTATATGTTCTTATCAATTTGTCAGGTTTTTAGCTTTGCTTTCAGACTCTTTGCAGGTCTCGCCAGACCTTTGTCCGGAAATGAGTACAGCCAAGATACATCTATATTTAGGGTGTAACAAAATATAGTCTGATTTTTTGCCATGCACATTGTTTTATTCTAACTACTTTTTGCTGTTGACTTACTGGCAATGAGGGTTAATGTTTTTTAAGGTGTTTTTTCATATGACACCTGTGAAATCTGTAATTTTTTTTCCTCTCCAGTACTTCTATTCAGCAGTTTTGTTTTAAATCTCAACCCTTCTCTTTGTATGAGCTCTTACATGTTTTTCTGGATAGTATTTAATCTTCAGAATGTTTGTGGTTCTCTTTTAGCTACCAGATCTCATTAGTGTTACCTTTTTTCCACAGACTGGAGAATTCTCGGCTCGCTTCCTCTTGAAGCTGCCTGTCGATTTCAGCAATATTCCTACATACCTTCTCAAGGTAAAACCACTGTCTAAGTTCACAGTATTTATGAGAGAGTAGGAACTATTGCAATCTCCTTAGTAATTATTTTGACTTTTCTGCTCTCCAAGAGTTTGAAAGTTCACAATTTTTAAATCTGATTGGAATAGGTTTAGGAAAGGTGATGTTGGGCATACTGTTGTTTTGTGTTCTACATTAATGGCATCTTTTATATGAGACTGTGGAATTAAATGACATGGCATTGTTGGAGTTTTTAATGAACAGTCTCAATTGTACCAATAGTCTTGACAGTAGAAAAAGAAAAGCTAACTAAATACACCATTTCTTAACAGGGAATGAAACCAAATTCTGGTTATTTGAACTGAAAGCTTCAGTGATTTCTTCATTGTTCACAATGAACAGAAATTTGACCAGATACTTTTGAAAGTAGTACTATATTTTTGCAAGTTGGGATGAAAAAACATTAATTTCTTTGCTAAGAGGAGAAATAAAAACAGAAAAAGCAGTTTATGACAAACTACCACCATGGAAGAATTTGAAATGCGTGTTTTTACAGCACAGGGACAGTCTCTGTTTGAAGCAGCTACTGAGGAAGCCCATCATAAGGTCAATATTACTATATTTAGAGAATGCAGTGAGAGATCTGGTTTTTCTGTCTATCATGACTGTCAGAGAGAAGTGTTAGAACTTCCACTGTAGATAAGGTTTGAGTCAGTTGATGTTGCCAACACCCATCTTTCCTTTAAACCATGTGTCTGCCTTCTTTTAAATATTTGGAAAGAGGAACAGCTACTTAGTCTTGAAAAACTAATGTGTTAAGATGAAATTGTCAGTGTGCATTCCATTACCTCCCCTTCATCTTATTGTTAGAACTGTCTTCAATTATTGTTAAATCACAGCTGCAAGTGTGAGTCTTCAGTGTTTCACCAAATAAGATGTCTCAAGCTACAAACCATGAAAGTAAAGGCAGGCACAACTATAATCTTGACTGAAAATTTTCTGGTTGCAGTTTGAGATTGGAACCCTATGATCTTTTTAACTTCTGTAGATTTTCTGTTTGAGTAATGAGCTGCTTCTTGAAAGCATGCAGATACTTTCAGTAGCAGTTTTTCTCCCAGCTGCTGTTTTCCATTGGGCTTTTTCTTCTCACTTGATGGGAATGTTTCTGATCCAGATGCAAGAGGGTTGGCTAAGGCCTTTTCTGGAAGGTTGGTGTTAAGCAGGACACAGCAACAGTTCACCTAGACTGCAGTCTAGCTGTGATTTGCTTCTGAAAGACTCTGGAAAAAAGACTGAGATGTATAATGTGAACTGTGCTGTCTGCTCCTGCCAGAACTCCCAAGTGCTGTATTTTTCAGAAACAATTTTAAATGAGTCAAGTATTTCAGGACAAGTGCAGAAGGAATATGTTCGATAGCTTCAGTTGCAGGGCTATCTCTCTGTTCAGTTTCTGGAAAAACTTGCAGGTTGGAAGGTGGCTTATGACTTATGTACCTATCATCATGTAGGAATACCATGATAGAACCTGCAGTTGTTTCTGAAGAGTAGCATCTTAATGCATGGCAGCATACTCCTCCTTAGTGTAATTCCCAATCATGTTCACTAAACAACTTCTCTACACAAGGTTCATATACTGTGGGTAAATCATTACTGCTTCACAAGTCTCCTCCTGGAGCTTTGTTCATCCTGAGTACTGAGTGATTCATTAGTCTGAAGGAAAGCATGTGTTTATTTTGCTTGCTTATGTAGTGTGAGGTGAAGAGACACACCGAGCAGGTAGCAGAATCAGTTTCCCAGTCTGCCTTTATTTTTATATTTCAGAAGTCTTAATGTCTGAGCTTTGGGGTTTTAAAATTAATGTGTTTTTGTATTTTAGAGCCTGGATTTTTACAGCAGCGATCCTTCTTGATGGGCAATGTACTAGTGAAATCCTTAGTTTTCTTGATCAGGCTTCTACAGCGCAAGCTGGCAAGTTAACTATCTGTAGTAGGAAAGTGACACGTAGTCTGGCTGAGTAGCCACAGGAGAAGAAATATTGTTTGATTGCAGAAATATTTGTTGACAGTAGAAAAATGGTTTGATTTAAGCTCCAGCGTGGGTTATGACAGAGTATGCTTTGTAGCAGGCAGGATCTTATATCCTCTTGCTGCCTTTAGCTTCCTGTGTGTACTCTTGAGCTAGATGAATGTCATCTCTTGTGACAGCAAAATAAACGACATGAAAGCAGGTAGAATCAGGACTTACTCTGTTGTGATTTAGATAATTGTACTCTGACTACTCCAAATTAGTAAGGGAGCTATTAAACAAAAAAAAAGATTTTTTTTTTTAAGCGTGCATGTCTTTTTTGGATGAGACTTTTGACATGAATAGACCTTTAATATATTGCAATAAAATACTTTATTTCGATCATGGCTGCCAGTTATGCTGGTTTCAATGCTACCTGTTGGATTATGGTACATGATTGATAGAGTGTTCATTGATGAAGTGGAAATAATTGTTAATATATTACACTGAAAGGTGGAAGAGCAATCAGTAAATGAAGGCTGTTAGTGTATTAACAGCTTAATGTTTTACTGCAGAATTTAATGTTCTTGAATTATGTTCTAGTCTGTATCCAGCCTTGCAGTATGCAGTAGCTTCTCTGTCATGATTTGCAAAGTTCAAACCTGTTGTGTTTTCTCTGACTTTTTTTTTAATGTTTAATTAATACTACTTGTGTTAAAATCTGGTGAAATATTAAAGACCATTATTTTTGCCTAACCAATCACTCCTAGTATCCCAGTGATTTCTAATGCTCTTCTGAAGTTTTTATTGATGTCAGTAGGTAACCACATTACAAGCACGACGGTAAAGCTTTGTATCATAAGCCAGTACTCAGGTTTGATGATGTAAGCTGTGAGATCAGTGTGCAGTGTTACAAAGTCTTTGGGGTTCGTGAGAATACATACACTCTGGAATCATAAGATGTTACTTTGTCAACTTCATACTGATTGCAGTGAGAGTACTTTTCCTATACAGAATAAAAGTTTGGAGGTGCAGCATAAGTTGGATTGTTATAGACTGGAGAGGCGAATTTGCCAGGTTGTTTCAAAAGTATTAGTGACACTAAATTTAAAATTGAATTCAAGTGTGTGTACATTTAAAGTAAAATAGATTGGTATATTTAGAAGACTGAGGATAGTTAAAAGAGCAATGCAGAATACACTGTTTCTTCCTTTGAATTCTAAAATTGTAGCAAAATTTGTTCAGTTACTCTAGTAAAATGTCTTCAGATTTTATTTAGTTGGAAACATAGTACCCGTTATAATGCCTGCAGCAGATAAACCTCTCTTCGTGACTCTCTTGCCATATTCCTTTACATTTGAAAGAAAAAGCATCATTGTGTATTTTCTATGCTAAATAGCTGTTCTAAAAGCAATGTTGGCTTACACTTAAAAAGCACATCCATTATTTTTTCTTTTAGAAAGTTGTACTTTTATGCAAAGGTTTTAATTGAATATGGACCTTTGTCTCACTTTCAAATGGTTTTCTTATGCAAATCCATTTGATATAAGTGAAAACTTTGTGTTGAAGCATCTGCAGAATCAAGTTGATGGCTCAAACTATTGCAAAGTTTATTATGTTAAATCTTTCATAAAGGTTCTCTTATTTGAAAAGAATGAGGGTTTGGCTCTGGAAAATTCTTGTATACTTTTCCTTTGCCTTTTTTTAGTTGGATTTTTAATCAGCCTATTCATTTTGAATTAAATTCTTTTTGTTGGTTGTATCATTTTTCATTTTCTCCACAATATTTTATAAAGGGAAGTATTCACTGTACATACTCGTTTTGAGAGTCTGACTCCAGTTTCCATTTCTGCCTCTTTACAGATACCGTGTCAGCCCCAGTAATAAAATAGGTTATAGGCTGAACATCTAAATACCTCTTTCAAATTTTCATAGAAATTTTTAGGTTAGAAAAGACTTCTAAGATCATGAAGTTGAACTGTTAACCCACTTCTGCCAAGTCCACTAATAGCCCCATGCCCATCCCTAAGTGCCCCATCTACACATCAAATCAACATTTCCAGAGTTGGTGATTCCACAACTTCTCTGGGCAGCCAGTTCCAGTGCCTGATCACTCTTTTTGTGAAGAAATTTTCCAGATATCTAATTTACACCTCCTCTGTTGCAACTTGAGGCCATGTTCTCTTGTCCTTTTGCGGTTACCTGGGAAAAGAGGCTGACCCCCACCTCATTACAACCTCCTTTCAGGTATTTGTGGAGAGATAAGGGTCCTTCTTGAGCCTCATATTCTCCAGCCTAAACAACTGCAGATGCCTTTTCCATTTGTTACAAGACTTGTGCTCCAGATCCTTCCCCAGCTCCATTGCTTTTCTCTGGACACATTCCAACACCTCAATGTCCTTCTTGTAGTGAGAGGCCCAGAACTGAACACAGCACTTGAGGCGTGGCCTCACCAGTGCTGAGTACAAGGGCATGGTCACTGCCCTGGTTCTGCTGGCCACAAAATTGCTGATACAAATCAGGATGCCATAGACCTTTTTGGCTACCTAGGTACATTCATTCTGTGTAGTTTTGTTTCTTTCTTGGTAGTTTTCATCAGCTAGGGGCACATATGTAAACATAGACAAATCATTAAAAACCTCCAGCTCAGTAATTTACAAATTGTACTTGTTTATGTGACTGTAGTACGCTTGCACAGTATCAGTGGATTTCAGAGTGTGTTGCCAGTGATGCTGTTAAAAACAAGATATTTAGGTATTTTTCTTGTTATTTCCGTGGGGGTTTTTAATGTTTTGACTAAGTAAGATGTTCCCTGATTAACACCACCTTCTTGTATGTATCTTTTAAGGTACTCATTTCCTATGTGTATGTACCTGCTTGTTGTGCTCCAGTGAACAGCTAATATCAGGGCTAATTTAGTTATGATGCTGTGACCAGCAGCCTTCCAATAATTTGTCAGTATTGAAGTGTAAAGGAAATACGCAACACAGACCTGTTTCTTTAGATGTTTGGGGGTTTTTGTGATGACCATTGCATTTAGTGCATGTATTTTAGAACTGAAATAAATAACAGACGTTGTCTAGACACATTGCCAGGGGCCAAACAGTTGTGTGTGAGACTGTCAATGGAAGAGGTTTATCCTCACCTTCAAATTGAAAGATAAGAACATATTTGTGTTTTTTTCCTTAGTCTGATTTCATCATTTGGAAGTGTCTTAAAGGATTTCACTGCAACTTTTGTTTACAATGGAGACCAAATTCTAGCTACTGTGAAAAGACTGCAATACTTGTCTATGTTTGAGTAATTAACTGTAGTACAGAACAACAAAAATGTAATATGCAGGGTCAAATGAGATTTTTTTTCCAGGCCAATTTCTTTACTGTTGTGCTTTAGCGGTTTGATTTCTTTGACAGCATTTAAGATTTGTGTTAAATTGCTGCAAATACCAAAACACAAATGCACTTGTATAAAGTTCTAATGCTGTTTGGAAAACCTGAACTAAATATTCTGAAAAAGAATAATATTTTATTTCACTTTTAAACTTTCTTGATTTTGTTTGTATCTGACTAACTAAAACCCGATATGTAGCGTGTTGAGGTCACAACAGTGACAAGAAGGATGTGGAGTTCAGATCTGACTTGATCTTTTTGCACTAGACTGTTTTAGTCTGTGTCAGGCAGCTACCTCTCAAAATGTTATGCAGCATATTCTATTTGACTACCTTCCAAAACATATTTATGTTGTATTGGATAGAATGATGGACCTGCACACCATATGAAGCTTGTCAGGTCTGTGATGCCTGGTGTCATTTTACCTCTTTTACCAATAGCAAAACTGGAAGTTTATAAGACTGACAGATAATCCTGAAATAAAATGTAGTCCTCATAATTCACAATACTCTGACCATGCTTTACATAGAGATCTTTTAGGTCAATTAAATTGCTATTAATATTATACTACTTAAGACTTTGTTACAAAGATACAAAGTTAACTTCCTGAATTTCATAACATAAAGTATTCCTTATCTTAAGATGTAAATTTGCTGTAAATTCAAGCCTTTCCAACAAATAGCTTATATTTTAAAAGTAGATGACAGTATGATATTCAATAGATTGATTATTATACCAGCGTTGAATTATTTAAACAGAATAATGGATCATCAAAGATTGTCTGGGCTTCTTCTGTTAATAAAGGCAAACTTTATAACATACAATTATAATGAGCCATTGAGATTTTAGATTAGAAATGGGTCTGTGCAAGTTAGTACTGGCAGTATTTGAAACAGTAGCACTTGTAGAAGCTGAAGACAGTAAATTGCATGATCTAGAGGCTGGGAAAATAAATGTAAGCTGTGTGTGCAGAAGACATTTATCAGTATAGATGTCACTGATGCTTGTCTCTTATAGTCTTTCATTTTACCCTGTGCCCAGTGATCTGCAGTTTATTTTTGCTGTCCACATTTTCCATTGAAAATAACAACAAAATACCAGTGAGGAAGTGCTCCTTTAGCTCAATACATTGGCCATTGTCAGAGTAGCAGCCCAGTGCCAGAAGCAGGCAAACTTCAAGCACTGGACCTTACATGTTGACTGAGGCCACAAATAACGTGGGAAGGGGGAAAAAAGTCTTCATGTCATGAAATGTTTCTGGTAGTTTGAAAAGTTGTGAAATCAGAAAACTAGTTTTTTTTTGGTGCTGAAATATTTTAAGTGTCTAGTTTTTTGTTATAGCTTAAAAGCCATAAGATCGGTCAGCTGTAAATGTTTGGAGATTTTGTTTTGGTTTTTTTATTTTGCAAGATGCTACACTTGTCACTATAGGTGAAAGTGTATAAGATCTTTCATATTCCACTGTATTATGCTTCTTGGCTGGTCATGCCATTGTAGTCATATTATTGACCCTCACAGGTTTTTTCAGAATAGGTCACCTCTTGTTTTGTCACAGAATCTACTGATTCTGGTATTGGAGAGCTAAGAGAAAAGTGGTAACTGCTTTAGTTCAATGAAGCTGCAGAAATACTTACAGACACTATGATTTAATTAGTCAACCTTTCATGATTTTGTTTTTAATATCTTCTGCCCACAAACCAAGGGAAGCAAAGCTGTATAAAAGTGTACTTCATGATCAAACCGTGTTGCATTTGAATTCTGGGGAAAAAAAATTCCCTTCATTCTCACTAAATTTATTAGTACAGTTCTTCCAGAACAAGATGAGTTGTTTGTAGCATCTAGTGAGTAAAACCACATAAAATATGTTACTGTCAGGAGCATCTTAAGCTCCGTATGCTGAAAGCCAAAAGCAATTTTTTACAATCAGCATTTTCTGTAATTTTTTGGAAGATTTTGTTAGCAAGATCTGTCAACTGGAACAGCTCATTCTGCACAGCTGATGATTTTTATGGGTTATGATCTTAATATGAATCATAGTCTCCAATCAACTGTATTTCTGATGACAGTTCTTTTATTGTTTAATATTTTATTTTTATGATGCAATGAAAGGAAAAGACCACCACATCTACTGATAAATCTTAAATTATTCATCTTAATTTCTGTGAATTCTCCTCAAATTTGGTAGAACTACTAATTTGCTATTCAGATGTGACTAGAGATAGGGGGATTTTAATTAATTTTCTTTTAAAAATTAAAAAAAAATAAGTTAAAAAGAGCAGTTTTTGAAAGCCTTTTTGCATCTGGTGGGAAAGTTTATAGATATGTTGTGTTGCGTGACTTGGTTCAGATTTACTGCCTTGTTAGGGCTTGTAATTTGTACTATTGCTTTACATTTGCATTTTATGTATTGCATAGGGAGAATGGAATTCAATAGCCATAAAAATAATTGCGGGTTATTACATAATGATGGTGCTTGTTTTATCTGTCATGGTCTGCCCATGCTGTGTAGAACAAGCAATGTACAGTGGTCTTAAACTGGGAAGTGGATCTTGGAAATACATATTTTTAAAATTCTTGCATTCATTCTACACTGCTGTTTCTTGTTGAAGAAAAAAATACTGAGAAACTGTTGAGCATAGAATTTGAAGGTAGCAAGTACTCTGTAAAACTCATGAACCAGCAAATCTGTAGTTGCAAATACATAAAGCATGATGGTAGGATTTTCTGAAGGATGTTTCCATGCTGAGCCCACAGCCCCTTTCAGTACCCCCAGTACTGGGGCTCTTTCTCAAGCTTCAGATAACGGCTTAAATCCTTCACCTCATATATTGACATCTTAATGTAAATTTTGTTTATAAAAGTCCCAGTTGCTGTTACAAGGACTGGGTTGGTTTAATGTTCTGGGGTTCTTTTGTTCTGGCTTTCAACTTAGTAGACTATGTCTTCTTCAGAAAGAATAGTATTAACATGAATGTGCATCTGTATGGTGATTTCATATGATTCTTAGTCATGCTTGGTTTGAATGCTGTGATTTGCATTGGTAACTTTTTTTTGGTTAAATATACAAAATCCTTTCATAACTGCCAGTCTTAAAAGAAGGTTTCATTTGTTTGGGTTTTTTAGAATATATGTCTGTAAAATAATCATGTAGTGGCATGTTTAACACTACTCGCTTTTACTGTTTCATGGGTTTAGAGGTTTAAGACAAAAATAAAATAAAAAAATTAAAGCTTTAACATTGAAACAGTCTCAGCACTAAACATACTGAGGTTGACTGATTCATCACTTTTATTTTTGTCTAATTGATAGTGGCAATGTCATTAATCATAATACTATAAAACATAAAGTAAAAACAAAAAAAATAGGATGTTCTGCTGTTTTTCTTCTGTGTTACCAAAAAATGCACAGCATTTTGTCTACCAATTGCTAGCTAATAATGTGCCGTGTTCCTATAAAGCTTTTAATTTCTGTAGTAACTGCTGTTTAGGAAGTAGTTGCTTGTTTACAGAAGGTGTGTATGTAGGCATTTTCTGCTTTAGAAGGAGAATTTAGGTGAGAATGCTAAGGGAAAGTCTGCCTTGTCCAGCAGCATCTCAGTGAGACAGTAAAAGAGCAGCAAATAAAACTTAGACTTCTTGACTCTCTATTGCTGTTTTAACAGTTTAGGTGTTCATGCTAGAACTTGTATGTCTTTCATGTGCTGGGACCTGTAATCTTTGCAAACAGCACATCCATGGGAGAGAAGGGGCAGCGGGGAGGAGCATTGGGTGCAATTAGGTGCACTCCTTAGGCCTTAGCAAGTTACCAGTACATCAAAATTTGGGCAAAAAGATGTCCATGAATTAAGCGTTGGTTCTGAGCTGCATAATAAACTGTCTGGAGTGCACATACGACATGTAAGTATACCCATATAATACCATTAGGAAGTCCCTCTGGTGAAAGAAAATAGGAAAATAGAGTTAAACTGATTGTGCTCTTCCAATTCATGCCATATTTTGTCATTTTAATTACTTGATGTTGTAGCTGTCTTAAGTAATAAACTACTGAAATATATATGCTTTTAGTATATTGGAATGTATTTATATATTTGGAAATATCAGATATTCTCTGTTTTACTGTAACATCTTTTCTGGTGTAGAAAAATGTTAGACAAATATGACTGATGTCTTGACTAAAACTGATGACTGACTGATGGTATGTAAATAATCAGTGATTCATTTGCAAAACCCTGAGGACAATGTGTTGGTTAACAAAGAATAAACACACTCATTCCAAATTATTATTCTCATTGTTTAGCATTTATAATGCGTGTCCTAGATAAAATCATTAATTCTATCTCATTTCACCTAGACTCATTACTTTTTCTAAGTAATAAATCTTATTTAATTTTCATTTTACTATTGTTAAGTGATTAGATAAGCTCTTGTAATATAGGTCAAATAGGTTCCCATTTTCACATACATGTAGGTATTGTTGCTTTTTCTCCCTACATAGATTAGATGAAATTAGTAACTTATCATCTCACTTGTTCACAGGAGTTGTGACATATGATAAAAAACGTCTGTTTCAGACAGGACTTGAAACACGACCTAGGTATATGCAAATTCAGAGTGGAATCCTGAGCTGTGAGTAGAGAGCTTGTCCAAGGCTTTAACCAGAGCATTGTTTTTCCTCTCCCCTCTCTTTCTATAACCTTCACAACTCATCACAGTTCAAATTAGCAGACATTTAAGTTTGGTTCATTTTGACACACTTTTCTTCAAGGAAAAACTAGCCATGCCTGTCAACAGAAAGAGTTGTGTGGCTTCAGGCCATTTTTCCACTATTATGGGTTCTTACTGTTGTGCCATTATAACATTCTTTAGTATTCTTGAGTGTCTTAAGGTGATTTTGGACACCTCTTCACGTTTGGACAATAAGTGTATCTCTGAAGATACTTAGAACTTCAATTATACCTTCTTTCTAAAGTTCACAGAATTGAGCTGTATTCTGCATGAAAGAAAAGCGCTGCAGCTGTTTCACTTATTAAAAAAAATATTGAAAAGCAAATAAATGGCAGAACAGAGACAGAGTTCATGCAATCTGACTTGCAGTCTGTATGAGAAATATTTAAACTAAAATACAATTTTAATTTATATTCTTAAGGCTGTTGTTCGTCTTTGTTTACAAATGGAACACTTACCTTTCTAGGTAGAATGTAGTTTTTTTGTGTATCCATTTCATTTCATGCATATAATTTATTCTAAAAATGTAAATAAAAGGTTGTTAAAATCACATTAATTTCTGGACTTTGTTTTGTGTAATTAACCTTGACTGCACTAGAGCTACTGAACAGAAAAGCAATTTCTCTTGTTTTAAAATTCTTTTTTACATGGTGACTCAAACTCCCTTTTCAAGTGTTGGGGTTTTTTAATATAAAATCAGAAATTGCTGAAACTTTATTTCAATATGTGTAAATTATAGGTGGATATTACTTGATTGGTAGAAATAGAAGACTGAGGTGTTAATAATACAGCATTTTAGGACTGAGTGCTTTATGAGTTCTCCTAAAACAAAAGAAATGTTGGAGTGAAAATACCAGAGAGATTCTCTTGATGCAATAGCAAATGTTTCATAAGAAGCTGTGAAACTGAATTTGTAATAAACAAGACTGGCATTTATGACTGTGTTCTTGCAGCATCAGTTTTACTGTATGGCAGCAACTTAATAGCATAAATATTCTCTTTGTTTCTTTTTTGTTGTTGTTGTTTACCAGATGTTGCCAGTTCCTTCTTGAAAAGATGTATGATCAAACTGCAGGCCCATTTACAGGCCTTCAGGCAATGATAGTATCACATTTAGGAGACTATACCTATTAAAGCAACTTGGAGGCATATATTATTTCTCTGACTCATGTGAGGCAGCATTGCAGTATGCAGAATTACTTTCCCTTGGCTTCTTTATTTATGAATTTTGTGAATATAGCTGAATAAACTTATCCCTTGGTGTAGAAAGTTTATGCCACTGATACAGAAATGTCATCACTGTTACAAGAAGGTAACTGTGTATGAATATGTTAATATAATCCTTCAATACTAAATATGAAAGAAGATGTAGCACAAAGAGATAATTTAATAGGAAAGAACTGAGAGTCTTTCAAAGCCAATTAAGAAGCAGTGATCCATGTAAGATTGAAAAAATTGCAGTCTCATAGGTTTGGAATGAGGCATTCCCAGGAAACTTGGAAAATTGTCATAGTGATCTGTATAAGTGGGATTTGAAAAAAGAAATTTAATTAATTTTGCAATGATCTTCATCAAGAAGAACATGACTGTGCTTATCAGGACACCTCTTCTAGAGCAGTTTTTTGGCACATACAGATGTAGGTTTTAAGTAAAATCACCACATTTGTGATCAGTAGAAATAGTGAAGCTTCGTTTCATACAGTTTTGATCCCTCATCATCTTGAATCACTGCACTATGCTGTTCTTGTTCTCCCATGTGTCCTGTGTAGCGATTTATCAAGTTGAAAAGATGAGAAGTGTTTTCACTATTTGTCCCCTCTTTTGCTGCCTTTCATTGCAAACTGAATTGACCTGCTGCAGTACTTGGTGGAATAACCATTTGTGTCTTTCCTCTACCTGACTGCTGATCTTCATAGAGCTTCTATGAACTTAATTGTCTTTTGAGACTAAAAACAGGTCAGGGAAAGGAGTGAAGAGAGTGGGGAGGCAGCTGAAAAGAGTGGTTACATATGCACTGAATCTGAAACTAAATTAAAAGGGAGGAAAATTTACACAATGTCTACACTAGAATGAAAAACTTGATGATATTCAGAATTTTTTCATCATCCAAAAAGTTTTAGAACAACTTGGCTGAAATGGGATGAATGCACAAGTAGAATATGTACACTTGCTTAGCACCAAGGCATTCAGTTGAATTTGTTAGTAAACTCCTTCCTGCAGCTCAATCACCTATCAGTGTTGTTTAAATCAATTTGGGAATGCCCATCTAAGGGTTTATACAGTTTAAATCTTTAGTCAAGTGATCCATTTGGGAATATTTGTGGTAGATTATGGTGCAGCTGATTTTCTTCTTCTTCCACTGAGGTGGTCATCACTGTTACTGTGAAGGAAATCTCTCCTTTAATGTAAGATAAAAGAATCAATATTAAGTTTTCAGTATAAAGACTGTTACCTGCTCATTGCATATGCACAAGCTATTTTGGGGTTGGACAGAAGAAACAAAGGTCTGAATTTATCGAGAAAGATGAATAATCTCTGCATTACCATATTAAGGCAATTTCGGAACCTACTTCCAATTAAGATATTTACAGCTGTACAAAACATTAGTGTTTTTTGAATCACAGAGAAAGACTGGAAACAAGTCTTATCTCTTTATCTTTGTGTTCTAATTTTGTATTCTTTGAAAAATACAATGAAAAAGATTCTTCTTGAGATTAATATTTTGGAATGTTACTGCATGTAAACTTTTGAAAACACTATTTTGAAACTTTTTTTTGAAAAACATTGTTTTGAAACTTGTATTGTCTCCAGATATTTATTTGTTTCTCCTGTGCATGAGGGTGTTCAGATCTTTGCAAAACTATTACACAGAAAACAAAGTATTTGCAAATGCTCAATTTGTCACTTCTTGTGAATTACTAGTTTGGGACAGTTTCCTTTTTTTTTTTTTTTTTTGTTTAATGCAGCCGTTAATTGCAGTCCAGCTTCTAACACACTGAAAGTTAGGCAGATATGGAGCCAAGCATGTATTAATGCTGATTGAGAAGGGCATTTTCAAAAATTGACACAAATACCTTGACAGTGTCCTGTTAAGTAACCATCTACAGATATTTGAATTCCATTATTTTAATGGACTCCATTCTTGATTAATCAATGGCCTTATTCTCTTAAACATATCTGGCAGGACATGTCTTCCTAACAAATTTGTTCAGCCTGGAGGATGTAAAGCATCATCCTCATCTTCAAACTCTGTTAAGTCAAGAAAATGTTGTGGTAATGTGGGCATTGCTTGTCCAAGAACATTAAGAACCTTGGTCAGGATCTTTTTAACCATAAAAGGATGTCTGTTATGCTTTCTTGTTTGGTATAAGTTGGAGGGGAATAAAAAAAAATACAGAAAGAATTTTTATTGCAGAGAAGTATTTCCCTCCAAATAGCACATGAAGGAATACTGTGTCTGAAAAAAAAAAATCTGTTGGCAGGGGAAGAAGTAGTCTGATAAATGTTGCTGATAAATTTTTTAGCTTTAAATGACTATTGGATTTAAAAATCAAATTTTTATACCATCAGAAACATTAAAAGTTAATTTTTTGACAACTGTTTATTTTTCTTCTATTTGTTTAAATCCTTCTCTAGATAGTAGGCCTGATTTGTTTTATTCTTTTTTCCCACCATAGTTAGAGACTGTTATCAATTGCCTTTGTTTAGAAGCTTGCCTGTAAAATGAAGAAAAAATAAAAGAACTTGATGATGTGTATGTTCCAGGAATTTACATATGAAGATAAGAGTTTTTCAGTGCAGTTCTAACCTGGTTGTGTACAAACATAATTGTTAGCAAAATGTTTATTTATTGTTTTTCAATATGTTTTGTATTTCTTTTGAGAATGATGACAAATTACTGGGCATTGATATCTATGGTGGGAAAATGATATATTTTAAGATTGTGAAATCATAAAATAAGTTCAAAAATGAATAGGCACTATTTTTCAATTTGCATTCCATTTTTAACAGTATAATTCCTTTTCAAGTGTAGCAGTAATACCAGAATTCTTAAACTCAAACCCTTTAAGTGACCAAAACTGTTGCGCACAATAAGAGGACATTATGTGCTCTTTGCATCCGTGTGTGTCCATGGGCAGTGCACAGCTTGGTATAACACAAATATCTATGTTGGTATATTATGAAATATATTTAAAGCCTCAAAGGGAGCATCATTGTCTTCTCTTTCCTTGTGTCACTGTGAGATTATCAACATGAAGGATCAGAAAGAACAATTTTTATATTTTTTTGTTTCCACTGAGGTTTTTAGACAGATTCCTTTTGATCTTGCTGAGAGGGCAAGTCACATAATTTCTTGGGTTTTCATATTTAAAACAAGGGGCAAATATTTAAAACTTATTAGTGGCATACAGTTCCAAATTGATACCATGTTTTGATTCTTATTACAGTCTTAAGTTTCTTTCTACAACAAATTATTGGTTGCACAGCTATTCAGTGGTTTGGAAGCATGCTGAAAAGCAGGTAGACAACTTTTCAATAAATGAACTTATGCTTAATGTGTGCTTGTATTTTCAGAGCAGTACAAGGATTAATTTTTTTCTGTAAAGAACTAGAGCAATGAGAGTAGAGTTTACTTCTTTCTATTGTATTCTTCCTGCAGTGTGTTTTATAGAAAGTTAGATATGGTGCAAATACGAGATGTAAAACGTAGATTTCGATCAATAAAGCCTACAAAGCAATATATTTATAGATAATTACACAGTATGGAATGCAAATTGCCATATTACTTTTTGGAAGGATGGTGTGGCTTTGCTAAATCTAGATTTTCCATTTTTCTTACACAAATACTGAAAATAATAGTACAGTTACACAGAGTAACTGATTATTCACTAATGAGAAAAAGTCACTTGCATTTGGAAGCAAATCACTGACATACCCAACTGTCACAAAAAAGAGTTGATTTCTAGCTTTAAACCATAGTTTTGGCTATAGTGAAGAGCACGTGTATACCTCATGGTTGGTGGGTTTTCTTCCCTGTTTTTCAAAGAAATTTTCATTATATTTCATGTTATGGGAAAGGAGTAGCTGGTAGTTTCACTTCCCTGTGTTTGTGTTAGGAAAAAAGCAGAGGTTTATGATGCTGGAAAGTGATCAAGGCAAGAAGTGTTATGTCTCCTGTTATGAAACTAGCGTGCAATTTTTTAAAAACAAATATTTCAGATACCTTTATAGAAAGGCTGGTCTAATTGGCCCAATTGGTGCAGTTCAGGCCAGTCAAGAGACGACTGTGTTTTTTATTCCATGAGGTGGACTCTGCCTTCATTGAAGTCAACAGGATTATGATCACAGAACTATATTCATAAACACAGATTTTCAAACCATCTGAAATGTAAAGGGTAATTATATGGCATTATATATAAAGGCCTCTTTGTGTTATGTGCTTGTTCTGTGTTTCTGAGGGATAAATATATACAAGAATTGTAGGTGTGTCAAAGCAGCAAAACTGGTTCAGACAGGTAAAAACATTTGAAGTGGTGTCTTTTGCACCATTAATAGTTTTGAGTTTGTTTCAGTATTTCTGCGTCAATATTATGAATCCTGGTTTTAGAGATTTATTATTCCTATAAAAGCATCAGGCTGAAATTTGGCTCATCAAATGAATTACTCTTTCACTCTTTTTCTATTAAAAGAATTTTATGTTGCCAGTGATAGTTGTCTGATACTGGAAATGCTTCTGCAGCTTGAATTTTTTTTACTTGTTCACAAGGCAGTTGGTGGCAGTTAAAGGAATTGAGATTAATAAGTTTCCTTTCTGCAGCATTGATGGAGGACTTTGCAGTCAGAACCAAAGGTTTTGAAATACTGACTTAAGCCCTGTAACATCACTGATAAGATGTATTAATCTCCACATTTTTAAACTGGGAAACTGGTATATGAACTTTTTCTAGAGTAAGGTAGTGACAGACCAAAAATAGATTCCAGTAGATGTGATTTTTAAACCATGGAGTATCAAATATAATAATTACTTCATCTGCTAATTTAACTGTGGCTGTCAACCTAAATTTAATATGGTATTTATTAATAGGTGAGTACAAGCTATTCTGTCTGCTAACCTTTGTCCATTTGAGTATTTGTTTATCATGGTTGAACTTTATGCAATTTAAAGAGCTGTCATTCAGTACATGTTTTTATGTCTTCAAATAATGTCCTTTGATATAGCAGCGTTGGAGGTAGAGAGGAAATGAGCAACTTTATTAATTTCAAACAAACTGAAATAGTTTTTAATTACTGTTTTAAGCATTTTTTGCTTTAGTCATAGGTTATCTTTTAAATACTGTTTTAGTCCTTTTAAAGTAATAGTTTCAATTGCTACTGTTAGCTTAAAATGCATACATGTACAAATTCAAGACAGAGATATTTTGAATTATAAGTACCTTCCAAATGCTTTTGTGCTGCTTTATTTAAATTATTTAATGTCAGTTCAATATGTCAAAATGAAGTAGAAGACAGTGGAAATTATATTCAAGTCTATCCACGTGAGCAATGGCATCAAATTAATTTAGCATGAAGTTAGCTTTCAGTGGTGAGACTTAGGTGTCATTCTCTTCCTGCTGACATTGACAAGTGAGCATTCAGATCTTTAGGTGTCAATGACAGCTCAAGCTGTTGTGGTGTCAGGTTGAACAAACCAAAATTGAGTTCAGGAGTGGCCTCATGCCTCCTCTGCTTAACCCTATGAAGAATCCAGCACTTTATGAAAGAAACTGATTGATGAAATTTTATTGTGATACCGACTATTCTTTACACAATCACTGCTATTCCCAGTGCTGAGGTGGCTGTTACCAGTGCCAGGTTTGCTGATGGCTTCAGCATCAGTTCAGGCAAGAATGCAAAGCCTGGTATTATCATCTTTGTATTAGCCAAGGTTTCTCAACACAGAGCTCAAACCCTAGCTCCAGAAGTCTGATTGATTAGTGCCATAGTATTTCATGCTCTTCAGAAGAGAGTGGCTTTCATCTTTTTTCTTGCGTGCTCTGAACTGTGCTGGAGCCTGTTAGGCTCCCCAGTATGTCAGTGGGACCAAAACCCTCCTTATATGGAATTTATTTAATTAATAAGGTTTGTTTATTTAATCAAGTGAAAAGCATAGTAAATGAGGTATGTTGACTTCGAAAGGCAGTATTGGAAGGTATTTTAATAATTAATGGAGTATTCTTTGCAAAGTTCTTGGGATTTCTATATACATGTAGAAGGCGTATTTCTAAGATGGTCTAAGACCTGTTTATTTTCTGATTATATACTCAGTGCTGTCTTTCAGACAGAACAACGCTGTAGGTCCCAAAGCAGATCAGTCTTAGCATGCCTAACTTACTGCTGGTAGTAGTGTCAGAAGTTTGTTACTTTTCTTTTTGAGCTTTAATTATTAATGAAGATAACTCAGTATCAGAGCTGGGTACCCTCAGACCATATTTCATTACATTTTCAGGTGCTAAAGTGTGTAAGGTACTTAACTTCCCTTGTGTAAATAAAAGAATAAAACTAGGCCTTGATAAAATATGAAGACAGAAGTTTTCACCAATTCAAAATAAATAAAGTGACATAATTTATAATACAAGTAAAATTGAAGATCAGTGTTTACTTTATTTGTGATATCCACTAAAAAGGATTTTCTCAAAGTTGGCAAATATTGACTAAACTTCTTTGTTAAAATAATACTACACATCATTTGTGGTGAGGACTAGAACATCCTAAGTTTATTTAATTAAAATTAACTTTAACTGGGAATTAATGCAAAGATATATATTCACCAACTGCCCGAGGCTCAAAAAAAAGATAGGCTATTGAGCAGACATCAGGTTTTACAACATTGCTTGAGGTTGCTCTGGTTACTGCAGCTAGGTTTGTGCCAGTACTTGTTTAAAGCTCAAGATTTTGATTCCATTACCTAAGGTCCCTGCAGACTTACAGCCAAGAAAAAGGATCTCCTATTGGACTTGGCATTAACAATAATTTCACTATGTTAGATTAAAGAACGGTGTTTAAGTCACTGGGAGCATTCATATTCTGCTAAGAATAAACCTTTTTTTAGCTGACATAGTTGAACAAGCATCAGAGACTACATGGAAAATAGTTGATATATTGAAATGTTGAAAAATTTTTGAGGAGTCAGTGCATTATGTGACTTGTCTACAATGTCATGGCAGTTAAATTGTGGCTCCGTTCTTTGTTCTGGATAATGCATTTTGCTGTTGAAAATATGATAGAAGAAGAGTGGCATCACTTCATATTTCATATGAAATTGGTGGAAAAATCATAGACTGTAACTAGAAGTGAACTTCTGTACCATGAAGACTCAGCAGAATAGTTCCTCTTATTTTGCCTATTTCAAAGTCTAGTCTGATGCAGTATCTCTCCTCTTCAAAGGAAACATGTTTCTATGTTTTTGGCAATTAGTCCACCAGCAGTTTGTGTATAATTAATTTACCAGGTCACGAAGCATGGGGCTTTAGAGAAAGGTCTCTTCATGTAAGCATAGTGAAACAAAGTGTTTCTCAGCTTAGAAACACTTAGAATTATGTTAATCATGTTAATGAACAGTGCACCGAAGTGTTTTATTTGAACTGAGACAAGGGGACAGTTGTTGACTCTAAGATATTATATAAGGTATAGCACCTTTGCTACAGTCTGTTAGTGAGTAGCTCTTCACCAATGTAAGTAGGTAGGAAATAAAGTTTTCAATAATGTTATCTTAGTTTTCTTTGAGAAGCAGTAAAATAAGACCTCATCTGCTTTGTTCAAGGAGTACATTATAGACTGATGAGCACTAGAAGTGTCTGTGCCCACTCTGCATTTTTTTTCACCTAATAGACATCCAGTTTTAATGTTTTCAAAGGTAATTTCAATCAAAAGTTATCTAAATTCTTGTATTCCTCACATAAGGAGTTTTATGGAACATTTTTTTTCAACTTTTATAGCTCATACTTACCCCCTGTACTGTTTGTCACCACCCTATTAATCAAGGCAACATTTTGTCTTAAAACTGTTTTCTGAGAAAATGAGTGGATGACTTTTTCTGAGGAGCTGTATAAACAATGGTCATTTCACCATCTTGAGCCTCTGCTTTCTGGGTTTATTGAACCTTAAGTACAGCATATAATGGACTTGCTGCAAATACCCATTGTAGTAATCTCATATATCTACCCCTACAACAACAGCAATTTCCATTTTTCCTTCTCAAGAATGGCTTTTCAATTGGAAATTATAACCTCTAGTAGGAATGAAGTACTGCTGATATCCTTTGAACACATTTTCATGAAGGCATTCTTTATACATTTTTGTCAAGGGTATCCCTACCATATTTCAGATAAACCAGTTGTTAATTTAGCTGTAGTTTTAGCTCAGTTTCCTGAGGAAATGTGGCAGCAGTGTCAGAGTGTGTCTGTTCTGTTCTCCCCATTTTTTAAATAACTGTACCTCACCTTTCAGTGTGTTCCACAGTGAAACTGGCTATGGCAAAGAATGCTCTTCAGTTAGTTCCTTTTCTTGTTCTAAGGTAATTTGTTGTGAGAGCTATAAAAAATGAGTCAATTACAATACAAAGCAAACAAACAATTTTGTCTCTGGACTTTCCTGGTATCTTTATACATCTGCCTTCCAGATAGTAAAGTCTTATGAAAGGGACTGCTCTTCTTTTAACAATAGAGCATCAAACGTGGTTGCCACAAAACCAGTTATTATAGTGTAACTAATAATTATAGTAATCTTGTGAAGATTAAAGTTTTAATGTAAAGCATCTTCAATTTCATAGCTACAAAAATACCTGCAGAGAGTATTTCTTAATGTGGGAACACTCTATGCTTGATTAATGCAGTGGGGTTTAAGTTCTTCTCAGAATGAAGAAAATAAAAGTTTTGGGGAAGAAAAGATAGAAATCTGTACGTGGTTCCTAATCCCAGAGGAAAAGGATATATTTTCTATATTTATTAAATGCAAAAAAATAACCACTTGTCATAAGCACGTCTGTTTGGACACAGCCTTAAGACAAAGTAGTGTCAAGTAAGTGCAGGTGTTCTGAGGGAAGACCAAGCTGGATGTGTTTAAGTAGCCAGTTTGTATTTCAGGCTGAAGGAGCTCAATTGAAGTATTTGTTTCCATATGCCATGGAAATAAAATAATGTATTTTAGAAAGCAACACCCAAACAAAAACCTTTAAGAAGCCTTTCAGTTAGTTAAGGATTTTGAGGAATTGAATGTGGAGGAAGACAAAAGGGAATGGCATAATTTTTTAGGCAGGGAGAAGGAAAACATCGAAAGTTTCTTTTCATGTATGTATAAATATTGCCATTGATAACATTGGGAGAGGGTTAAAGCCCAGATGCAAAGCATTTTCAGAAGCAGATCTGCTGACAGTCTGTGAAGACTGTAGAAGTTTTCATCATGGTTGTCGCAGACTGTAGGGGCTAAAAAGTGTGTGTGGAGCCAGGGCAACAGCTGTTTCCAAAGAATATTAACAATTTCTGTTTAATGCTCCTCAAGGACTCTGTGGACCAATCAAAAGAAATGAAGGCTTGGTTTAGAGAGAGCTTTCTGGAGATTGCTTGGGGGCCAACTGTAAATCAAAGGAGTAGCTTTTGTTGCAGACCAAATTGTTAACAATACTGCATGGAGAGGGAGAGGTCTTGAGCTTCATAGTTAAGGGGAAGTTTGTTTTCATGACGTAACTGTCTGGGCTGAAAGGTCAGGACTTGACATGACTAGTGTGAATCCCAAATGAAGCAGCAAGAGTGAGAGAACAGAACGATCTTCACTTCTGTTTCATTTGAGCTAATTACTGCAGTGCCCATCTGGTAACTAGAGTGTATCTTCTTTGAGAAGAACCTGTATGCATACATATGGGTAGGTGCACCTGTATATGCCATGGCTATGTCTAAAGAGTTTTAGCATTGCAAAATTTAGCATTGCATCGTGCAAAGGATTGTGAACATAAATAAATTGTTATATCTTGTCTTAAAATGCTGTCTTTGAACATATTCAGCTGTAGGACACTTTGCCATGGGTTGCAGTCAGTGTTATTTCTTGAATTGTTTGAAACCAATAAAAGCAAAATACTATAAACTTTGTTGTAGCAAACAGATACACATTTGAAAGAAGTACCCAGCAGAACTAAAAGTGAGGGTCTATTCCCAGTGTAGCTCTGTGAAGCTTCATTTAGATTGTAGAATGAAACTGGTGTGAATTGAGTTGTGCTTCTGGACAGATTGATTTGTTTTCCCAGATTTACTGTTTTCATTCATGCTAAGATTACAGTGAAATTTATTGGGGGTAAAGCATAGGTAAGTATTGAATGTAGCCATAACTTTAGAACAGTTTTTTTTAAGTAAATCATGAATTTTTTGTCCTTGCTTTTACAAATAAAAATGAAAATGCAATGGATTTATTTGAAGAAGTCAAGTCTATTAAAATTTTCACTTAAACATGAGTTGCTATATTGCTAATGAACTGCACATAACAGAAACATATGGCTACAGCTTCACTAGCAAAATTTTTAGATTCATCCCATGGCTACTTAGGCTGCAGGAGTGGGAAGTTAATATAAAAGAAGGTTCATTCTTTACATAGCTATAAAATAAAACTGAGGTGGTGTTGAATTGCAGTATTGATGACTAGCAATTATTTTTATTGTGAGGACAAAAAAAAATATTTACATGCTCCATGGATAGCTCCTAATTATTTTTGTTTGTTGAAATACACAGTGTATTTCTATTACTACACTCACAGTTCTAAGTCTTGATGTTCCCAAAATTTACAAGATCCTACATTAGAACTGGTGCTGTGTGATGTTGAACTGATTCTGTGTAGATGTCTGTATCTAGAAATTGATTCCCTATGTGATAGTGTTTGACTGTATGCTACTTCAGTTGTGACTCTAACAGGAGACTCTGACTTGTAGACCTTAAAAGGAACATGCTGCAACCAGTTAGTGATTTTGCTTAATGTATTCAGTCTTAATTAGAGTGGATTTGTAGACTTTTCTCTGATGGCTAAAACTTGAACTATATGTATAGTTAGAGCAGTGTTTCTCAACATGTTTATTTGAAGCTAGAGGTGATATCTAGCTTCAAGTAGTTTCCTACATTCCTCAGTATATTTTCCTATTTCCAAGGATGTGGGTATTGATGTATTGGTTAGTTGTGAGGGTTGGGGCAGAATGTGTGTGTAGATGGTTTTCTTCTGTGATGTTGGAAGGTGCTGCATACAAAGTGCAAACGGTGGGCCAACATCTCATCTGTTCTTAATATTCAGAAAATAATAAGAAAGGATAAGCTTCTAGCATTATGTCTGAACCCTAGAAATAACAGATGAGACACTTCATTTCTAGATAAATGCTATAATGAAAAAAAACCAGGAATCTTACATGTGAGATATCAAGATGTTAGAATTTTACATAGATTTGCAAAAATCAGGTTGCGGAGAGTGGAAAGATTAATTAGAAAATTGAGCTGAATTTGGCAATTTCAGAGAGTTTCCAGAATGCATGTGACTTGAATCTTCCTTCTCCCTTGATCCTCAAAATGCTGTGGACTGCAATTTTGTCACTGATAAGACACAACTGTGGCTTCTTAGTAGAAAAGGCTCGATGGTTTCACACTTATACATAGGAATTTAGATATTACTATTTCCATCTTATGTTTAATCTGCTCTATTTTACAATGGCATCTTAAGTATTGGCTTCTCTGATTTTTAGCTGGCACTTATTTTGATTTTCACATGTTATTTTAAAAGAACATCCAATTTTGCACTTTTCCTAAGCTTTTTTAAAAATGCTTTGTATTGTCTGCAAAAAAGTATCATAGTGAGCCCCACTATAGGTGTACGTGCAAGACAACTAAGGGACTGTATTGTTTTGAAATTGTTCCCTGTAGGACAGCTGAGGTTCATCAAGAAGGGCAAAGTAGAGGAGTTACCATTGTCTGTGTGTCCCCATGAACTCTTAACTGTTCATAACTGCAAGGTGGAGTCAAATCAATAATCATCCAGCAAATCCCATGAGTTGTGAAGCTTGAACATCAAATTTGCATTATTTCAGAAAACTTCTGAAAATAATGTAGTATTGAATTTACTGCTTCAGAGAAAAAGAAAAAAGGTAAAGTAATCAAATGCTCTCTCTTATACAACAGGATAAGAAGCTTCCAGTTAGAACTTTCTTGTTGTGATCCAACTTTTGCTTGTATGTAATCAGATCTCCCCCCCTAACAAAAAATGTATTACTCAAACTACTCAATTTTATGGTTGGAAAGCTGTATATCAGACCTAGAACAGAGGATATTCCTCTCTGGTAATTCGTGCATGCTGGGATGCTGTGCTGAAACAGTTGAGCTTGTGAAGGCAACTTTGAGCCTTATGACAGCATTAAAAGTTGTATTTACAGAAAATTATCCCCTGAACTTTGGGACAGATGATATGAGAGAAAGTGTCAGGAAAGACTTTAAAAATTCAAGGGTGGTATGAATATTAGTAGCCTTTGAACTCTAATCTTTTTTATTGAAATACAGTTCCAGACACCATAAAAGAGTTTAACTATACTTCTCCAAATTCTTCATTCTAACTTGGTAATGGATGCACTGATGGAACAGATAAAAGATGTGGTGATTTTTTTCTGAGTCAGTAATCAGGGAAATGTCAGTGATGGAGTCAGTCTTCCATCTGGAAATACATGATATATTGTTCTAGCAACTACCTCTTTAATTCAATGGGACTACATTTGAGCTGGGCACCCCGTGTTTCAGGCACTGTCTTGGGCAAGGTAAACAATATCTGATGATTCAGCCTTCACCTGAGCTGTGTGCCCAAGTACAGGAGTTACTGTCTCACACTGGAAGTTCCAAAGACCTCTCTTGACGCAGCATGTCATCAAGTGTCACTTTTTTATTATATATAGAAGGAGACTACACCTGTGACTTTTTCTTACGTTATGTGCCTGGTTTACGTAGCAGTACAGATGTGAACCCTGAAATACCAATGTCACAATCATTTTTTTATGAATACAGCTTTTATCCCTCATTCCAGTGTCCTGCTTCACACCTGCATCAGGGTCCACCTTCACAGAAATACAAGAGAAAAGCTGTGTTTCTCTTCTTACTGCAAAAATTTTATTTTTATTACAGTTATTACTCTTTGTGACATCTGTATACATTTAGTCTTGTGTGCAGACCAAGTATGTTGTTTGTTGGAAAGCTGAATGTTTGTAAATAGGGCTCAAGGGGGCAGGATGCTCTGACTTCCATATTCTTTGTCCAAAGCAGAGAATGCCCCACACAGACACATGCTCCTATTTTTAAGATCCATTTGACATAAATGGAATAATGAGACAAGGGGATAATAGAATTCTTTGGAAAAGAAATAAAAATGTTATACCCTTGAAATGGGAATGCATAATAACTGCTTGTGAATCGAGGGGATAATAAAATTCTCTGGAAAAGAAATACAAATATATCCTTGAGATGGGAATGCAGAACAGCAGTTTGTGAATCAAAGGTCCTGTGAACTTTAATAAGTAACATTCCTGTTATTTTCAGGAAACAGCAATTGACAAAACAACTCATAGCAGTTAATAGTTTTAATATTGACTCTTCCTTTTAAAATAAAATGTTTCATATTTTTAAATCAGGTCAGCAGTGCTAAGCTGCAGTGGTGAAAGACCACTGAACAAGTTTAACTTTGCTTACACTTTGATTATTCACTTTTTCATCTGTGAAATCATGTTGGTACTTCCTGGTTCACTGAAGACATAGCTCAGGATATGGCTTTACTCTGGTGTTCTTGTTGTGACCCATGTAATCTATAGTATTTCTGATTTTGCAGAGATATTCACTGAACCAGGAACATGGAAGAATATGTATAGAGCAGGAGGAAAAGCTTTTAATAAAAGTTGGATTGATTTAAAAAATAAATGCTTCTGCTGACTTGCAACCACAACACAGTTACACAGTTACAGAAATACTTATGATTGATGTCTCTTTGACAGTATTTTAACTTTTGCTCTTTTTTTTGTGTGAGATCTATTAATTGTATCAATGAATTATTTAATTATCTTTAAAACAATACTCTTGTTAATGTAATGCTGTCATTCTGAGTCAGCTCTGTACCTAGAATCCTTGCTTGCACAAATACATTATGTTCTTCCCAAATAGAATTGTTACCTCTGAATCTCTCGGACATGAGCCCTGAATGCTAATGTTATGGTGTTTTTTGCACATATAAATATGCATTTATAGAAAAGCCATACTTGCAATTAGAAGGTTGGCTTAGCAAGAAAATTATTTTATTTAGAATTGTATCAATGATTTCTTTGTCATCTAGTTAAGTACTTGGGTATTTATTAAGAAATTTTGTTTTCCACTGGACACAAGATGACTGTTCTTTGGCCTCTGCAATGACATTGCTATTTTTAAAGAGATGAGAAATCAGTAAAATGGGGGAAAGGAATGCAAATATTGCTTTCTAAATAAGTTGCAGTCCCGTTGAGAGAAGCGATGGCTGGAGAGTTTTAAATCTTGGTGAAATCCTAATGAAGGATTTGAATTCCAGGTTTTGTGTGTCCCCAAATCTTAATCAGGAAAACGAGTTTAAAACAAGGCTTACCTTGAAAAAAGTGCCATAACTACAGGTTGAGGAGGTAGGTGTTTGTCAAGACATGGCAGCATTTGCTTGGTTTGAGTGTGTGCAACTGCTGCTTGCTGTTTCAGAACAGTTAAAAACGAAGATTTGCAGTCTCTGAACACTTTGTTCACCTCATTATCAGCTCGTGATGGCAGACGCAGGTGCTCCTGTCAACCTCAAGGTGCTTTCCTTGAGGTTCTAAGAAAGACATGGTGGTATTGGAATTTCTTCCTTGCCTACAAAACTTCATCAGAGTAATGGGGCAGGGATGTTTCTCAGGGTAATTTGCTTAATGGCAAAACTGTAGTGTTTTGTAATAACTTAATGATTTATGTGGTCTGCTTACAAGTTAGGTTAGAAGGAAACTAAACAAAAATAAAACAGTGCTCCTGTGTAGTGTTTGATAAACTGATGTCCTAAATTTTCTAGGAAGGAAAACTGCTTTTTTATGAATGCACAGAAAAGCCAGGTGTGAGACTACTAGCCAGCAATCTAGATTTCTAATAGTTATTCCTTTTTTGTGTTTCTTTTTTTTTTTTTTAAATAATGTATTACCAGATGTATTCCAAATTCTGTAAATGCTGGGTTTTTATTTTATTTTAACCTGAATGTGATACCTGATATTGGAGTAGGTAGAGCAAATGTACTCATACTGAAGTGTCATTGAATGAATTGAAATTTAAGATCATCAGCATCTTACATATCAGTCCCTTCAAAAAATATTAAATATTCTCTACTGTAGTGTCATCAAAACATACTTAACAACTGAAGACTTAGATTCAGTCAATATGATGGAATGATCCTTGTTTGCAAATATGTTTTGTATCTCTTGTATGTGAAAATGAATATGTGAAAACATTTTAGATTGCTTGACATGAATTAAAAAATACTAATTTTGTACTGTACCACATATTAATTTTATACTGTGTCATGCCTGGATGATGTATTTCAGATTTTGAGTCTCAAACTTGCCAAAACATGTTTTTGACCACTGAAGAAATCTGCCTTGTTTTCTGAGATTATTTTTCAGACCTAAGCAATCAGTATTGTTGTGCTGAATGTGTCACCACAACTTTTTCTGCTGTCAAACGAAATTAATTTTTATTGTCTAAAATTTCATTAATCTTGAAGGTTTTGAATCTAGCATGTATTTTAATGGACAAGAATATTACTCTTTCCTCCTAACCGTTTGTAGTTTCTTACGCTTTTCCTAACAGCATTCTTTACCTAACTCTTAACAGTCAATCATATTGTGAAAGTAGTAGTAAATTACCATGACCATAACAACAGAAAAGATTATAGACAAAACAGATTAATGTGTAAATGTTGAACAAGAAAACCCTGAACAATGACAATGAAAAGAACCCCTGGGATGTCACACTGTGTAACATCCGTTGTTTTTGTGTTCAGCTATTGATGCCCAATGGTATGCTTGGAGGTCTTGCTGGTAGTTTTAATGTTCAGTAGATATTTGATTTATTTTGTTTAATGAAGGAAACCCAGTGTGTCATCCTAGAAGCTTGCTTTTCAGATTTTACAAAGTTGTTCCCAGCCTACAATTTCCATGTAAAATTTATAATCAGAACAGCAGTGAGATCAAACGTGCTTTACCCAGGGTGTTTGCTGCTGTGTTACCTTGGGAGAGGGACTGTGTATGGAAAGCTTTGATGCCATGAGCAGTGCACTCAAGGTAACTGCCTTTGTTTTCATTAAGTTCCTATTTAAAGAATCAACACTCCTTGATCAGACCTGGTGGGTTTCCTGGAAGACAGGAGAAAGAATTTCCTGGAGTGATTAAATATCTCCCTAGAGTGAAGCAGATTTCTCAGTATCATTTGCCACTTCACATTCCTTAGCCTGCTTTCACCTAGTGTGTTTTGTTATTTTAAAAAAACAAAACTAAACCAAAAAAACTCACAACTAGATAAAGAAAAAGGTAGGGAGAACTTGTAGCTGCTCGTATCAAAGCTCATGAAACTGCCACACAATAAGGGTACAATTGCTTGTGTTTTATTTTCATTTTATTGCACACTGACATTTGGTGGGGAAAAGCCAAACATTGCTAACTCTTGTGAAGCAAGAGGCCTCTTAATACTAAGGAAGCAAACAGTGTGGTGTATTCTCTGGTGTAATTCACATTTCAGCTTCAAAACCAAATTGTTCTCTGGTCAGTTGTTAATAAGTATGTTACAGATATGTATCATGCAGAATTTCTTTAATTAAATTTGACCCTAAGAAATTAAATTTCTGAATGCATGTTACTCTCATGCATTTCTCTTCTGGAGGCCTTTCTTTTTTTCAGAAAGGATCCTGAAATACAAATTTCACACTCAACTTCTGTGAAGCTGACTGATTTGGTAGGGCTGAGAGGTACCACAGGCGTCTGCTGAAACATCCCCTTAGTATAAACTGGCTGCAGATGCTAAGATGAAGGTCTCCTCGCTACATTCTGTTCTTGTCTGTATTCTGCCTTTCTGTTCCACCTATCCCAACGACCTCCACCACATCATGTAAGTTTATCCTTTGTTTCTTTTAAGCAATCCCTTCCCCATTTGTTCAAGTTTTCCATTCTTTCAATTAGTCATATCACAAAACCAATTCTTGAAGAGTTGTGAAGCCTCCAGCAAGAGGTAAGCGCAATCAGCTGGGACTGGGAACCTCCCTCCTGAAGCAGATTCGGCCTCACCACGTTGTTGGGAGGCATCTACCATATCAATCATCTGCAAGGATCTCATTTCTCAAATGAACATCCAATAGGTTTAACAGTTTGTGTTCTCTTTCTTCCCTCACTTTTATCCCCACACCAGTTGCTGTGTATATCCATAGTACAGACTTAACAGCTTACCAGAAGTTCAGCTCCCTTATTTCCTGCTGTCCCCAGGGTCAGAAGCTGCTTGTCCTCCAGAAAGCATGCTAGTACTCTTCCTGCACATACTTTCTACAAAATTTAATTCTTCTTTACTTTTCATTTTTGTTAATCACACTAAACCAGGTTCTCAATGGCACATCTTTCATCTGTGCATCACCCCATTTCATGCTCTCCTCCCAGTCTCATGCCCCCTCCATCCTTAGTCTTTCATGGAAAGACAGGTACAGCTACTGCCCAGGAAAAGACTGAAGTCACTTACCACTTTAAGTATTACTGTTTGGGGCAGGGAATTGCGCCTGTGTGCCAAATACAGAAATACCTCCTCTCAAAAGTATACTTTAATCAGAGGCTGCAAAGCATTTTTTTTTTTTTTTGATAATGAAGAAAAGGTAATAACTGATTTTCCATACTCTGCATCTTTAAGGAAAAGGAACTCTAATGTACAACTTGGTAGAACTCCAGGCACAAGAGGAAATGGGTTATAGCAGTTGTGACTGTGCAGAGCAGATGTTTTGGTTGGCCTGGCTATCAACCATCTGACTCATAATAAATTGTCAGTTCCAGTAAATTCCCAGTTTTCAATTACAGTAGGTAGGATATGAGAAAACAATGCCGTTTGGATAGTGTATTTAAAGTGGTTTTGATGGTAATTTTCATAAACAACTCCTACTAACTTTGTAAAAAGATTAAGGATCTTGGAAATGCAGCAGCTGTAAACATTGAAACATGCATTTGAATGTAAATTGAGATTAATAGAAATGAAAACTAACAAATGGCTGTTAACACAGTGCCAATACAATTGGAAATAGAATTTTAAGTTTTTCTTTGGAGTTTTGTAATACTCAAAGTTCTTTCATGAGGTATATGGGAGAAAAATTTCTAAATGCCTTCAGACTTCCATTTTCATCTCTTCTGTTCTTCATTTATATTTTCACATGGTCTCTTGTTCTTGAGTTTTGAAAATGCATACTTAATGAACCTTTCCTCTGCACTGGTTAAGTAGACAAACAGTGAATTAAAATCAAATACCATGAGTTTTCTGTTTTTGAAAAGTTGTATTTATTTTTGTAAATTGTTGCTCGGTTTCTGCAATTGAAAAAAAAGCCTATGGGTTAAAAATGTCTAGATTTTTTTGTTGTTATTCTTTTCTCACCACGTTGCTTTGGAGGTTTTGACAAGGATGAAGTTCCTTTGTGCAAAGTATTCTGTAAACACAGGAAACCCCTTGCAGTTCTTGAGAAATAAAACTATTTTCAGTTTTAAGGGTATATCCATTTTTTTAGTGTTTTATTAGAATGGACATTTTCAGAAATGAAAAAAATTAGTTTTTAAAAAAAAGACATAGTAGCAAGGTGGCAGAAAGGCACCATGAAAATCTGTGTTGGATCTTTTACACTGCAATGTTCTAGAGGCTCATTTTTTTACTATAAGGCATGAGACTCTTTTGGAAAAATTAATAGGTGTATATTATAACATGTTTAACTAATGATCTCAAGCATTTTTACACTCAGTTTTTAAACCTCAAAATTCCTGTGGCCTAGGATGGGTTCTCTGTTCAGTTAGAAGTTCATTTTAATAATGCCTTCTGTAGAACCTTGTGTAGAAAAAGTTCTGTGAGTATAAAATGGCACTTTTATTATGGCAGTTCTAATCTTGAAATTTAACATTTATAGGAAATTGCCATTCTGCTTTCTTACAAAATCAGTTTTTCTTGAATATAAAATTAATTTGTTTAATAAAATCATCTATTGTGTTGTAAGTTACATACAAATTATAAGAAGAAAAAGCATGGATGCTTAAATGCTAAAAAATGAGATGTGACTTAAGCAGCCTCTTTTTTTTTTTTCTTAAAAGGGTATAATATTGCCAAAGCAATTGGATGTCACTCTATCTTTTGAAGCCAGCTTTAAAACAAGAATAGAGGTGACTCTTATTACTTTGCGGCTCTATTCAGATCTGGTCTATTCTTTGAAATAAATACATGTGCAGAAGTGGGAAAAGAGAAGATGCTGTCTGTGCAGGGTTTGGTAAGAAGCATTAAAACAACATTTGCCTTTGGACACTGTGGTGTAATGAAAAGATCTCAGCCCCTGTTCTGGGCACATGACATGGCCTGGTATTAGAAGGTTCCATCTTCTCACCCGATCACTTACAGGTTTCTACAGATGATCGGGACAGAGCTCACTGAAAGGGTTAAGTTGTAACTGGCATAGACAACATCAAAAAAGTTTATTAGCTGAAAAGTTTTCCACAGTTTATCTGTAAGACATGTGGTTTTGGTTTGGTTTTATAAACGGCAGTTCTAACAGATATACCAGTGTGAAATGCAGTTCTAGCAAGCAGCTTCTTCCATAAATAAAAGTAACAGAGGCTGAAAGGAATAAATGGTATGGTGTCAGATAGAAGGGAGTTAGTTGTAAATCTGTGGCCACCTGAACAATAAGGTTGAGCAGCTTCATGGTGTTACTGTTCTGTGTCTTTTAAAACCTACACGAATGCTGGTTTGGGGTCTTTTTAAAGTAACAAGTTTTGTTTTTCAGGGCTGAAAATATGAATTCATTTGAAAAGTGATAGTTACAGAAGAATGCCAATTTCTTTACATGGATTTGCATTGGACAGTAGCTGTATGAACATAATGGTGCTCTGCTGGCAGCAGGAGTTGCAGTCGTGTTTGTTGAGTTTATTTTTGTAAATGGAAAAATATCATGTCTCAAATTATTGCTCTTACTACACATTTCATTTTACTGCAGCTTAACATGAAAAGATACAGAGATGATTTATGTGGCTGTTTGGATATTTTTCCCCTGACATGACTCTTCATATGAAGTTCACTAGTGAGCACAGAAAATATAATGTAATATTACTGTATGTGTTAAGGGATGCTGTAGTGGCATTCACCTAATCTGTTTTGGAGTTGAGTTTTTCTGTTTCCTTGTTTTGACTTTGTTCAATCAGTAAGCACCTGGTAGTATTCCAGAAACTGGTCTTAGACGTGGTGTCAAGCTGTGTGTGCATATCTACTTTTAGCACTAATCATAAATGCCAGACTAAAGAGGGGATTTACTGTCCATGGCAGAGCTGGATGCAGCACTACAGGTGGGGTCTCAGCAGAGCAGAGTAGGAGGGCAGAATCCCCTCCCTCGTCTCGCTGGTAACGCTGCCTTAGATCTGGCCCAGGATACAGCTGGCTTTCTGAGCTGCAAGTGCACGTCACAGGATTACATTGAGCTTCTCATCAACCTAACCATTTTATGTACCTGTCATCTCTTGAAGAATGCCCATTAAAATAAAATCTTTTTAATTGTTATTAGCATTAAAAGCATTGCTGTTCAATCTCTCTTAATAGTTCTTTTCGTTTGATTGACAATTAGCAAATTAATGGGGAAAAGCCAGTTAATGCTATAGTCAGCTTCAGGATTGAAAGCTGTTCCTTATTTAATTTTTTTTCCTTAGTGATGGAAATACATTAAATACTGGGGAAAAGGTCAGGGTAGGTTGTACTCTTGGGTATATTTTGTTGTTATTTGTCTTGTTGATAAAGGTTTTGTAATCTGTTCTATTTTCTCTAGTTCAGATGATAGTACCACTTAAAAACATAATACTTAAGGGAACATTTTGGGTCACGAGATCCTATCCATTGCTGTTACAGGCAGTCACATCCCATAATGCTATCCATAAACTGATCACAGCAGGACAACAGCTATTGTGTTCACCACTCATATGGAGTGTTGTCCTGTAACTTAGGGTTAAAACTGTGCTCTGATTTCCAGCCACAGTGTGCTTGTGACCATTTTACAGGCAGCTCTAAGAGTACAGTTTTCTTTCATCTGTCACAAGTGAGTTGCACACCAAGGCAGAATTTAAGAAAACACTGTCAGCTCTGTCTCATTTTTCATCTAAGACAATTAGGCTTTTTTAAGACCCATTCTTCCCTGCAGCTTATCACTAAGTTTCTTGGCATGTAGTGTTCTGCACGTAATAGCTGGTACATGGCTCGTCTCTCTGGACATTAACAGCTCTGCTCCTGCCAGACCTTCAAATGGCACAAGATTGCCTTCCTGAAACCACTCAGTGGTCACTTAATTTTTTTTCTCCCCACAGAGGGCAGGACCTCCTAAGAATATTTAAGTGGTTTGCCTGTTCCTTCCTCACAGCTGCCTGTAGGACAGAGCATACCAGGGCACTCTGCACCATGTTGATCCTGCTTTGAGTACATATCTTATTTCCTCTCCTATTTTTCCAAAACAGATAAGAACAAAGGCATCTTGGCAAGTTGCTGTGTACATATGAACAAACATGTTGGAAGATTTATTTGTGAGCAGAAAGTGGCAGCATATTATTTGCAGTCAGTGAAGGTGACTGTGCTGCTAACTCATTACTTTCTAACTAGAGGTCAAGAGCTTAAATGAAGTTGTGTGTGGCAGAAATACACTTGTTGGTACTGTATGTGATTTATGAATTGGAGAGATGTGAGGTCCTAACCAGAAACAATTTGTTCTAGATGATCCCAAAGCTGTAACTGATTGTCCTGATACAAAGAAAACCTCAACTGTGAATGCATTAAGATTAACTTGTATTTAGCATGCCTTTTTTCTTCTACAGTACTTTCATGGAGTCTGCAGTCTTTGCTGAAAATAATGCATAGGTATAATTGCAGGAAACTGGGGGGCAGTGACTGCTAGATATAAATTTCTAATTGCAAAAATGTTTTTAATCTACAACAGGAGTTGAATACAATACACTAGAAAGTTTGAACCATAAACTTCTTTGAAAAATAACAAATACAGAATTCGTGGTCATAACTCAGTGATATTACAATATTTTAAAAATTCCTTTGGCATTTGCATCTGAGGTCAAGCCAAGAATTCCTAAAAATGAAATCTGTATCTTTGCTGAAGTTTATAGTTCACTGAATTGAAGAACTACAGTACTGTATACTTCATAACTCAGTAATTTTATTTTGCTACATTAAAGGAAATTAAGCAGATCAAAATATTTATTTAAAATGCCAATATAGTAAGAAAGAATAAATTTGCAACCTGGTTTGAAATGGTTACAGTTTAGATTCCTTATTTAAGCATCTCCTAAATAAATTCATATTTGATTTATGAGTTCTTATCTGTAAGCTTTTAAATATTCAGTTTGTTATTTACCAATTTATATTGCTTTTCTATGTACAGGATGTGAATGAAGACCCTGGAGAAGATGTTGCTCTCCTCTCCGTTAGTTTTGAGGATGCAGAAGCTACTCAGGTTTTTCCTAAGCTGTACCTCTCCCCACGTATTGAACAGTGAGTGAGAGGTTTTTTCTGGAATGTTTATTCTAGTTCATCTCAGCACTTTTCAATCTTTTCCTGATATGTGTGATAACATACTAGATGATAACATACTATTGCTTTAAATTGCTTAAAGTTATAGTGGTTGCTTTGAGAGTGTGTGTGTGTGTGTGGTGGAGAAAAGATAGATCTTCTCTCAGCTAGTTTTGTTTGTATGTGAAATTCTTGTAGCATCACAATCTCTGAAAACCACGTTTGTCCTTTCTTGTGGCAGTATATTTTGAATGCCTTCTGTGGTACAACATGGTGATAGCTTTTGTGGGAGGGAATCTTTAAATTTTTTTTGGGTGGGGGGGGGTGCGGAGAAGGTAAGTTCTCTATATAAACATAATACATTTGAATACATTATTGTTGTAGAAGCTAAAGGGCTTGGTTAGCTATGCTTTTGGAATTTGCAGCTTTAGTAAATTACTTTTTTTAGGAGAATGTCTGAATATTTAATTTTAAGAGCATTGAACCTTACTGATCTGTTTACCAGTTGGCAAATTTGCTGAGAAATGGATTTTTACTCCTAAAATGGAGGACTGGAGACTAAAAATCTATCTGTTTTCATTAAATTTCTTTTCTTCCTTTTCTGAAATTGAAAATGTTTTAATGCTTTTCCTTGTCTTCAGTATTTCAGTCTTGTAATGTTTAAAAAAATAACTATGTTAGACTTTACAGGTATACCACATTCAAACTGGTATAAAAAACAAACATTGTTTTAGTGATGTGGGTTTTTTTGCTAATAGGACAGTTGACTTTCCTATGAACTGGTGATGACTCTTCTGTGTAGAGGAAAGACGTGAGATACTGACTACCACAGTTTTATAATAACTTGGGAATAAAGTTTGTGTGAGTGAATAAACATGGTATCTTGACATTTTGATAAACAGAATATTGATCTGGATAAACTCTTGGATGTAGTTTAGAAAATAAAAACCAGAATTTGACTTAGATAAAGATATAAGACTTCTGAGATACTTTAAGAAAATGTAGGTTACGTATGCATGTGCAAACACACAGATAATGTATTTAGTAGCTTTCACCTTTTCATATTTTTCATCAAGTCATTCCTTTTTTCAGCATCAGTTGTGGGAATAATTGTAGTCAAATATGTAATTATGCTTCTATATTCCAAAGGATTCTTTTTCTGAACTCTTAAAAGCAAATGGGCTACCATTAGTTTCCATTGTATTTCCAGCTGTAGTCACATGTTGATGGTTAAGTATGTTTCAGGCCACCCAGGTATATCTGTCTAAATCATCCACCAGCTAATGAATGCATTGCATATTTTTCCACTTTCAGCAGTATCTTTAGAAAGATGTTAACCTCTTGATACCTAGCAGAATAGCAATACAAAGGAAGTCTTTGTCTTCCTAAAAGTATTGCATTTTCTCTCAGTGCCCTAAAGAGCATCTGATTTTAGATGTGTGATGTACAGCGGTACAGCAGAAAGATACTTGAGTGGTATTGGTATGTGTCTGACATTCTGGTGTATTTATGGCTTTTGTCATTTACAGCTGATGCAGTCATGTTCAAATCATGCCAGTAAACCCTGGAGTTCTGTGCCACGCCTTGTCACATTATTTGTGTGTTGAGGTTGAGATACTTATCTAAGTCAATCTGTCTTTCTGCATTTGTAACATTTCCATCACAGTATCTAGGTACTGATAATGATAATTACTGAAGCTTCTTGTGAGCTATTGCACCTCCCTTTATGCTACTAGCTACTTCTTATTTGCCATGAAAAAATGTATGGATCTGTTTCCACTGTTTGTAAATTGTGCTTTAATAGCAAACATGCATTTCTCTCTTGTTCTTTCCCAAAACCAATCTTTGTGTTTAGCAGGGGCTGAGAGTCTAGATATTTAACTTCCCAGTGTTTGGGAACTGAAGCAACAATGTGTACTTCTTCATACTTTTTGCCAAAAGTATAAAAAGCCTCAAGAAGCCCTCCAGATTAGTTTAATGACTTGAGGCCATGGCATGGTACATTTGAATTGTGTTCTGCTTATAAAGGTCTTTCCTGCTGCTCACAGTAATTGGATCTACAAAAGCCATGTAAGCAAATTGCCAGTGTTTTTTTAATGTGCAGCAGATTTTAAGGTGTCCCAAGTAATAGTTGATAATTCCCAACATAACATTCCCAAGAATTCAACAAAATGTGAAAAATACCAAATTCCCACAGTTATTTTGCTAACACTAAAATGTGTTCACATTAGGAAGAATGAGCAAACAGGAATAGCATTTTCCTGACATATGAAATAACATTTCAGGTTTGTAGAGCAATAAGAGGAAAAGGGCCTGTTTGTGTAAAACGAGTTATCTCCTGCTTTCCCAGGAGGTCTCATTGCTCTTGTGCTCTGCCATATAAACACACATTCCCACACTGACCTTTCTAAAAATGATACATACCCACAGATCTTGTCAGCAGATTTGAGTCCTAGAAATGTGAATATAGATTTTTTGCTGTGAAGGGTTTTTGTAAAACACATTTGCTCTATTTTTTTAAATTGATAGTAGGCATAATAATACTAGGACTTTGACTGCACTTTGTCATATACTCTCTAAGAGAGATTTCCAAAATCAGGGAAATGTCCACCTTTTAGGTTTGGGGTGAAGATGTTAGTACACTGGTTGGCTTGAAAAGGTTCACATATTAAAGCTGCAGGTAGAAATGCAGTAGAGAAGGGTTGTGGATCATTCAAGTCAATTCTGGTGCTTTATTGACTTGTATGGTGTGATGTCTGGCTGCAAGATTGTCAAGCTCTTACAATGAACCAACCAAACCCACATTTAGGGATGGAAATTACTTGTATTAATTTATAAAAATCTCATCAATAACTATTCATAACAATACCTGGTTTAATTCTTTCATTAAAGCATGCTAATTGAAAAGTTCATTTTGATACTATTTGTTCAAAACACATTAACACATTAACAGCAACTTTTACTGTTTCCTTCATTTGAAATCAGTCACTTAAAAAGCTTACATTCTATAGTTTTAATAATTCTTCTGACTTTTTATTGCATAATAGATGCCAATAACAGTTACTTTCAATTATTTCAGAATTAGAGCAAGATAAAATGAAACATGGGATTTTTATGAGATGTATTCGTTTTTTTTTAAAACTACCATCATTACTGTAGTATCATAGAAAACAGTTTCTGCACACTTCTGTAGGAAGTGGTAAACTGAGAAACCACACAGACTGACCACACAACTTGAGAGATTGATGCTTGTCAGCATCCATGAGTGTGTCCCCAGCTCATCCTTCCCTTCCTCCCACCTCATGGTGGGCGACTTGTCTAAGGATGCTCTCCATCCTCTGCTGTGAGCTGCTGTGCTTTGGGAAGAGGGTCATACAGCTGAGCTAGGTAGGCACAGCCGTGCTCTAGGGCATGATAAGGATCTGCTGAGATATTTACGCTTTAAGTCTCTGATGCATTTCCATGAGTTATTCTCATGGAATATAGTGGTTCTAAACCTGTTGGTAGAAAGCATCTTGTTCAAAATTGCTTTTCTAGTGACAATGTACTAGATACGCTTGTGGGATGGAAATTTGTAATAAAGCTGCCCATCATGTCTTTGTTTCTCATTTATTAAAAGTCATTAGATTCTAAATCCAAAGAATCAGTGCAGGATTGAACAGATGATTTCTAAATTAATGCTTAGAAGTTTGTGTCAGCATACTACACATGAATGTGGATCAGAAGGTTTTGGGCTTTTTTCTTAAGAGAAAACATTTGATGTATGTAATTTTTTTTTTTCTTTTTTTTGGTGAGTCATCCATGCTAAAGAACATAAAAATGGGTTCATCTTGGTTCACATTTTAAGAAAAAACTATATTAGGGTAGAAACACTGTTGCTCAGTGAATGCTGTGTTCCCTGTGTTCACAGAAATAATCCTGCAATAAACACTGTTGTCCTGGAGGGCTTTTCTCTGATAAATACACAGACGTGAATATGCTAAGAAAACCAGCTGTCAGTAGAAGTTGTTTTGCTTAAATGGATCAGACTCCATGCTTTGGGGGCTGAAATGGTCGTTTTTTACTGGTCTGGGAGCTGTGCCAGAGGGTTCTTCGTGACTGAGGGTGGTATGCAGAGTTCGGTGACTGCGTTTAACCTTCCCATACAGGCAGGGGAGAATAACAAGGACCTGATCTGAACTCTTTGGCTTTGAATGTTCCTATATGTTTTTCACTGAAGAAAAAATTGAAGAGAAAATGAAACGTGTGTTTGCTTTGAGGTATTCCCTGTCTGTTACCTGTGCTTTCTGCCGGGAGTTGGAAAAGCATAGAATATTACCCATTTACTGCCAAGTACCACCTCTTGCTATGTTTGAGACACAGGGGAGCTGTGAAGGGCTTCACCTTTGAAGCTGGCATGCCGTGCTGCCTCCAGTAGAAGCCTGCTGTTTCACACAGATTATGCATACACAGTCACTAAATGAATGGTTGTGCTTATGCCTTTTTATATGTCTGCTTTCTAGAAGTCAGAAGATTTTCAGTTTGGCATACTAAAATGGGATTATTCTTGTGAATTGATGATTTCAGTAGAATTTTTAGTAGTCATCCATGGCAGTGTATGGCTTCTTCAAGTCCCAGAACATCTTTGCAGACATGGGAAGCAGGAGGAATTGTAGCTGCTTTGCAGAGCTTCCTGTTCCATTAGGCTTTGTTTGGTCAGTGCCTGGCCAGTGCATCAGACTTATTTACCTGCCTGCTGTGTGTGCCATGCCCCCGTCAGCCAAGGCTTCAGAAACTATAGCCAGTACCATAACCTGATTGCCAACCTAGCTCTGCTTTGTACTCTTCTTGTGTCCAAAAAATAATCTGTTTTGCTGCTACCAACTTTTGATGGCATGTTGACAGCTTCAGAAGAGATCAGGACAGACTGGGACTGGCAGTCAAAGCAGATTGACTTGTACTTCTATTCCAGGTGTTCAGCTGTACTGATTGTTCTTTTTTTTTTTTCTTCCCTCTGAAGCTGCTGTAGAGCAATTAGTGAAAATAGTTGTAGGAGAGCTAAGATTATGTGTCCATCATCTAAATGGTGTTTTAATGCTGGATATGTTAATGCTGTCTTTAAATGGCTCAGTTAGTGAGATCTTTAAGTCAGTTAAGAGACTAAGCAATTAGACCTATTTGTCGAGGTATGAAATACTTGAGGCAGTTCAGTGGGACCAATTTTGTTGCTAGGTAATGAGGTACCAGTTTCCCTGTATAGGACACATGGGACAGTTTTTGGTCTGACGTATCTTTTGTGGGAATCCAGAGCTCAGTATTGCCTCAAGACTCAGAGCAAATCTTAAAGCTGAGTATTAGGAAGAGTTTATGTCTTCTGGAGGTTTTCTCAAGCTCTGAGTGTCAGCCTGTATGTTTAAGGCTCTGTAATGTGATGGTGGAGGGAGTATTTTTACATTACATATCAGGCACTTTATCACTTGAAGTATTTTCTTATGTGGTTGAAATACACATACAAAAAATTCCTTAGTAAAAGATCACAAAAGAAAATAAAAATGTGATTCAACACAGCCCTCTTCAACTCCCTCTGAATACTTCTGACTAGGGTAGAATGGTCTACAGAAATTGATTGTTTTAGATTGAATCTCTCCATTAATTTGTTACCCTTTTTCACTTGTGCACATATAATTTATTTCAGGCTACCCTAATTAAACATCCTATTCTGTATCATGTTAGTTGTCATGTGCTATGAGTATGCCACCTTTCATTGTAATAATCCGTGTTTCAACACAGGAATTTCTAAGTGTTGTTATAAATCTCTTCTCAACTAAAATATCTTTCTCAGGGTTTTATTGTGATATCACTGTCTCTAGGCATGTTTATCCACCTACAAAGAGTGACAATGAAGGAAAAAGGGAACACAATAATTTTTTGGGGGGACATCAGACATTATTCATTAAGGTGTTAGTGATTCTTTACTGTTGCCCATATGTTTAGACTTGTATTTTTGTACAGTGAGATTGTCAAAAGCATTTTTAATTAGTCAAAACTAATCCTGGCAACAGTATTGAAGGTTGCTGTAATCTTCATTACTAGCTAGGTCAGTACTTAGTATTTTTGAAATCTTCCTCTCTATCTGCAATAGTAAATATTAAAAATTTAATATTTTTAAATTACTTTTTTAGATGTGTTTATTTTGATACTGAAGTTCACTTCAGGAACAAAAGGTCCTAAAGAACTCTGGACCAATGGTATGGACAGTTTGAACTCCTTGAAATGTTTTCTGTAACATTAATTAGGCTGACAAAATAAATTTGTTGCAGGAGTCATCTTTTTATTGTGCGGCATTTGGTATGGCAGTAATAGGGTCTGGTAACTGGGTTAAATGTTACCCTAAACAATTACTGACTAGGTGTTTCTTCAAATTGCAATGGAAAAATCGGGTTCAGGTAAAATTCATATGTAGGGGAATTTGGAGTTTTTCTGGGGTGAATTTATTTTTCCTTTCATTAATAACATCCTGGTATTAAATTCTGCTTTAAAAAAAACCCAACAGTTAGATACAAAGATTGTTGGAAATCACAACTGAAGCAGTAGTTTCTCTGTTGTTAAACAGACTTAATTCCAAAGACTGCCTCTTTGGAGTTAAATTGCTCTTGTAGAGGAAAAGTGCTTCCAAGTTACTGACAGCATCAAATTTTAAAATTGCCTGACAAGTTTGAGGCTTCTGGTAATTTATCAGTAAATCTAATCATAGAATCTTTTAGGTTGAAAAATTCCTTTGAGATCATCCCGTTCAGATATAAACTCAACACTGCCAAGTCCACCATGTCCCTAAGTACCACATCTGCACATCTTTTAAATACCTCCAGGGATGGTGACTGCACCCCTTCTCTGGGCAGCCTGTTCCAGTATTTGGAAATCCTTTAGGTGAAGAAAATTTCCCTAATATCCAATCTAAACTTCCCCTGGTGCAACTTGAGGCCATTTCCTCTTCTCCTATCACCTGTCCTTTGCAAGAAGAGGCTGAGTCCCACCTGGCTACATCCTGCTTTCAGGTAGTTGGAGAGCGAGATAAGGTCCCTCCTGAGCCTCCTTCTAAGTTAAACCAATTCAGCTCCCTCAGCTTCTCCTCACAGGACTTGTGGTCCAAACCCTTCACCAGCTCTTCTCTGGACTCGCTCCAACACCTCAATGTTCTTCTTGTAGTGAGTGACCCAAAACTGGCCACAGCACTCGAGGTGTGGCCCCACCAGTGCTGAGTACAGAGGGACAGTCACTGCCCTGGTCCTGCTGGCCATGCTATTTCTGATATAGACCAGGATGTCATTGTCCTTCTTCGCCATCTGGACACACACAGGGTCATGTTCAGCTGCTATTGACCAGCACCCCCAGGTCCTTTGCCGCTGGACAGCTTTTCAGATACAGTTCCCCAAGTTTCTAGTGTTGCAAGAGGCTGTTGTGACCCAAGTGCAGGACCCAGCACTTATTGTCCCTCCTTCTTGAAACTCATACTGGCCAGCCCTTCGATCCGGCCAGATCCCCCTGCAGACCCTTCCTGCCCTACAGCAGATCAGCACTCCCACCCAAATTGGTGTCATCTGAAAATTCAAAAAGGGGCACTTGATCCCCTCATCAAGATCATCAGTAAAGATTTTAAACTGGACTGGCCCCAATTCTGAGCCCTGGGGGACCCCACTAGTGGTCAGCTGGATTAACTCCATTCACCACCATTCTCTGGGCCCAGCCATCCAGCCAGTTTTTTACCCAGTGAAGAGTGCACCTGTCCAAGCCATGGCCTGCTAGCACCTCCAGGAGAATTTGGTAGGAAGTGATGTCAAAGGCTTGTCGGTGACAACATCTGCAGCCTTTTCCTCATCCACTTAATGGGTCACCCTGTCACAGAAGGAAACCAAGTTGATCAAGCGGGACCGCCTTTCATAAACCGGTGCTGGTTGTGCCTGATCCCCTGATGGTCCTGCACATGCCATGTGGTGACACTCAAGACAATCTGCTCCATGACCTTCCCCAGCGCAAGGCCTAACAGGCCTGTAGTTGCCCAGATCCTGCTTCTGATCCTTCTTATACATAGTCATTACATTTGCTGATTTCCAGTCAGCTGGGGCCTCCTTGGTTCACCATGTCTGCTGGCAAAGGATGGAAAGTGGCATGAGCAGGTCATAGAAGGTTTTTCTTTCAGATCAGAGCTGAGATTTAGTTGTTCTACTGTATTCATTCTATCTGGGTAATAATTACCAAAACTGTCAAGCAGTAGTTAAATGAGATAATTAGAATCTTGGCAGAAAATGCAGTGGGTATGGAAAGGCACATTTTTTCAACAGTTATTAAAACTCAGATTTCCTAGAGTACACTTTGAACCCACTTTTGTTGCTGCGTGGGTATTTGTCCCAGTTCTTGATGTAAATGCAAACCCACCACTACAGAACGTGGTATCTTAACAAAGTATGCTTTCTTGAAATTGATTTTTGCATATATGGGATAAGGGATTTGCTTTCTGAGTATGGTGATTAAACCATTTGTTTTCAGAGAACTTCATTCTGATTGAGTTCTGCATATTAGTGTTCTGTCTTCAGACTTTTTATATTTTATTATTTTAAACAATTAACAAAACTTCAGCTACTGTTTAGTGCTTGCTTCCAAATGGCCATATTCAATTGGTACAAATCTCTGATCACTGGAAAGAGAAAAGTAAGGATTTGCAGATACAACCTGTGACAAGTGTGAGCACAGACCTAGTTGTATGTGAAAGACCTCAGTTTGATTGTCTCTGTTGTCTTCTCCCTCTGTCCCCCATCCCCCCCATTGGGGACAGCTGGTAGTTCCTGTTAGGAACCACATGCCTGTTACTGATGTTCCAGGAGGGAATGTGGCAGTACAGGGAGCATGAATTGAGAAGTATGGCAGAGAAATTGAGAAGTGTGGGGAATCTGATAGGCAGGAGAGAGAATATAAGGGGAGGGGTCTTGGCCCCACTGTTTGTGCGAAAACAGATTGTAGTGCACTCTTTGACGTTACCAGGAGGGCTGGTTTCCCTGCCAGCTTACCTCCCCATACACTTCTTGACCCCACAGTACTACGGGGTATCACCTCTCAATTTCCTTTGCTTTCTGCCTCCCATCTTTCCTGCAAATAATAAGTGGCATTTTAAACTTGATGCCTTCTTGAAAGGAACATTAATACCTCCTTAACTGTCCATTGTAGGAAGATGCCATTTTCCCAAAATAAATTATGGCTGATTTTTTAAAATGTGACAACAGAATTTCTGGGGGTTTCCTTTTCCCTAATTATTGTTAAGAATGTGGTTCATTGTATTGCTTATTTTATTTAAGGCATATGATACAGTCACAGTCTGTCCTGCTACTTAACTACTACGAGCTGCTTAGCTGATTGTGACTAGACCTACCTGGAGAAAATGTATAAAATACATTGTCAAGAGTGAGTCTTGTTAATTGAATAGTCTTTTCCTAGGTAACAGATTCCCCTTCAAGAATATGGTGAACTTCTTTCCTAGGAACTTTACTCTGAAGAATCCCCTTTAAAAAATCACAGGCATTTGTCGAATTTTGAACCTTGCACAGGCATCCTCTAACAATACTAAACTTCATCTATGTTTAATCAAAGTGCAGACTACGGGCAACAAATCATATGGCCATTGTGTTAATAAATAGGACTCTTTTTATGTATAGTTTGGAAAAACATACTTGTGTGTCAACAAAGAATATTACAGAATTTAAATGAGAGATCTTGTATGTGATATTTAGTATGTGCATGCAGTACATGTCAAAACCCATGGAAGAAGACAAGTTAAATTTGGCAAGGACTGAAAATTATGATGAAAGTGTAGATTCTTTTTAGTTGGGTTTTAAAACTAAATTCTTTGAGCTGGTTTCTGGTCAGGGGCCACTAAAAATACATGGAGAAGAAACTTCATCTGTTTAACAATTTCAGTGGACAAAACTCTGTTAGTACTGAAGTTGCAGACACCACAGTGCAGTGGAAAAACCTGTACAAATAGAGCGAAACAATTCTGCTTGCAGATATTTGCTGTTGAAGCCAATAAAAGGGCTGTGCTCTTCTGTGTGGTTTAGTGATGTCAAGCACTACTTGCTGGAGGCAGCTGCGCTACTGCAATGCTTTCCTGACCTTAAATAGCCTATATGCTGGGTAATGCAAGTGTTCAAATATAAATACAGGGCACGTAAGGACAGAGGGAGGCCAGAAAAGCCATCGAGGCCCCTTCCCTCCCCTGAATTAGGCAGTGTCTTCCTCAGTATTCTTCTCTTCTGGTATTTGTCCAAGATATTTACAAAACCATTCAGACTAATTGTTCCCTTGTGTTGCCTCAGTACTGTTTATTCCATATGTTAAGTACTGCGTGTGAAGCAGTTCTGCTCTTCAGTTGCTTGCTTTCCTTTCCTTTTCCTTTCGTCGACGTTGCCTTTGATATTGACCCAAACAGTTTTGCAACCTCTGTCTGTCCTGGGAAGCTGTGTGTGCCCACTGCTCTTCCCTAGACCTCTCCACGCAGGCAGGGCTTTCTGGGACATTCGGTAGAGGTAGTTCCTTCAGGTCATGTCTTTGGTCGACTTCCCAGATTTTTTTTTTCTTTTGCTCTGTAAAGGGAAGATGGTTAGATGACATGTCTCTGTAATTATGTAGTGATTCTCCTAATTTGTTCCATGGCTCAAAAATTGTGTTTCTTTTGTGCCTGTAATGAATGTGTAACTTGCTTTCTACCTCCTCAAATCCTGTTGTTTTAAATCGGTACTCTTGTTTTTGTTAATTTACCTATCACTTAGGTTTCACATACTGCCTTCCATTGGGGTTTTATTTCTTTACATTTCATCTCTATTTTCTGATTTCTCTTTTGGCTGTTTGTTTTCAGCACTGCACACGTCTCTAAAAAATTCGTTTTGTTTTCGAGACATGAGGCTCTGGTTTTTGCATGCCAGGTAGGAGTTTTTCCTGCAGTTCACATAGAAACTGCAAAGAAAATTGAATGATGAATGGACATCCTGACAAAACAAGTCTTGTTGAAAGTTTAGGTAACAAAAATTTTATCTATAAAAACCTAACAGCCCTTTTAATAGTGTAATAGATTCTCTGTAATAGATACAGAGAATCAGTGCTTGTCCAGAACAGTAGTTTAGTGTTGTCTACAATTCCAGTGCCTTTGTTGTTCTTAATTTTAAAGCATTTTAACATTAGTTTTTTTAACTCTGTTTGTTTTACATTTTTTTAACATTATTCTCTTCAGAATTGATTGTTTCCATTTATAAAAGGAGGGAAACCTTCAGGATTCTTATGCAACAGTGAAAGCAAAAACATTTCATTATATTGTATTTATCTACGTATAATTGAAAAAACCTTTCTTCCCTTCTGTGAGAGTATTCTATTTAGACTACATGTCTCAGCATTAAAAAGATGGTATTTCTCACTACTATGAATTTCTTTACTGTCTTTTCATAGTATTGCATTAAAATTTTGGAGGTAACATCAATTCATAAAATACATCAAGTGCCTTAACCCAGGATAGCTGGAGTGGTTTTGTAGAAAATTATTTTGCAGCAAATAAGTGGTGGTTCTCACACCAGACTTTTTAGAGCTCTTTGTTGCAAAGGAACTCTGAATCATCTAGGCTAGCTTCCTGCTTGGCATGGGACTGCCACCAGCACTAACTCAGGTTTTGTGTTGCAGCGTCTGTCCATGACTTGAGCACATTCCAGTGGAGATCCTACAGGCTTCCTGAGGAACCAGTCTGCTGCTCTGCCACCCTCCTTAGGGGGGGAGGACCTCTTCTGAAAGCCCAGTCTGAGACTCCCAAGGCCTCAGTAGTCCCAGTCCTTGGAACAGAAATGTCCCTTGGGACTGAAGCTGTGCAGTTGGTCATAGCAGTATTGCACAATGTCATTAGCAGTATGCCATGTACTGCAGTGTGGAAGCAAAGGCTTTTTTGGTTAGTCTCATCATGCTGTTCCAGCAGCAGGGATGGGTGAGTTCTCAAGGACATATTGCTCTCTAGGATTTGTTCTGGCCAGAGGTCATGATGAGCTGATAGAAAGTTAAATTGAGTTCTTCTCTCACTGCTGTCACAGTGAAGAGATAGCATGAGGAGCAAGGGCATAAGTTTTCTGCATTCTGACAAGTATCACAAATGCATAGTCCTTTTGAACTAGCTGGTGCATGACTTAAATTAGAACAGTGCATGGGATCAAATATTGAAGAATTTGGGTCAGTATTATGGGTGGTGTTATGCCTTGCAACACCAAGGCACATAATACTGGGAAATCTCTTTTACTTTATTTTTTTTTGGCTCTGTGCACTGAAACCTTCAAGTTGCCTTTTCAATACACAGATGCTAATTTGTATTTTCCTTTCATAATTTCATATACTATAGCAGAATTTTTTAAAAAGTAAATAAATGCCCTGAAATAGAACACTAGTCATTAGCAGTGAATGATCCTGGCAATGCAACTAGCATTACTGAGTACTTTACACATACAACAGAGTACACTTAAAATGTTAGAAAAAGGATAGATTTATCCTGATTTTGTTTGTTATACTAATGCTGTGAAAGTCTAGCATTCTATTTTTGTTCATCCACCAATCTGTTCAGCATTTTGTTTAATAGTTTAATGGTAGAGTCTATATGCAACCACCCATGTTACATCAGACTCTGCAACTGGAATGTTGTTTACTTTTCACCAAGGCAACTCCCTGTTTTTGTTAATTAATATCTAACAAGGTCCTACAGCTGACTCCCTTTAAAGTCAAGAATGTAGGGGTGTAGAGGGTTTATAAGCACACTGTGCTAGCAGCAGTGTCTTTTGTACAAGTGACCTGTTAAAGGACGTGGTTGGGATGGCTTTTTTTGTTTTTATGTGTGTGCATATTCTTTTATTCTTGGGCAGTTTTCTTGGGCAGGTGATGTCTGTACTGCACGTGCATACCCCTTTAATTCATGGTGCCGTGAAGATATTTTCTGAAGCCACAGAAGGAAACTGACAAAATTTGTGGGAAAGTCTTCTGCACTGTTCTCTCACCATTCTTTGGGGGCTAAAGGAAAACTCAAGTTTCTGACGTGGTCAAATTGACAATGGTGGTTCGTGTCTAAAATGCATTTTATTTTTGACAACAAGCCATCCCTTGCATGTCTCAATTACCACAGTACCAAAAAGGATTTTTTTTTTTAATGTTCAGGAGTTTTATCCAGGCTTGATTTGAAAATATGCAAGGGATACAGTATACGCAATTTCCTTAGTGCTATTCTACTGATAAAATGTTTTAATGTCTTTTAATCTGAATATCTGTTTTCTGTTTTTGCAAACTTTAATGTGCTTATCTTCTAGGTACCCTTCTTGGATAAAATAGTACCAAATGCTGTCAGGATGTGTGGATGTATCCATGTGTGTCAGAAAGATTTCATGATTGGGAAACTAGAAGCAAATACAAACTCCCTCTCATACTCTCAGTCTGTACCAGATAAATGTTGCTAGACTTAGAAATGTCTTCTTTCTTTTATAGTCAATTTTTTTAATGCAAAATGTCTTCTCAGTTGCTGTCCTCAATTACTGCCCTGCCTTAACTTTATAGGGTGTCTTGAGGCTATCCACACTTAGGTGCACTGATACAGATTCCTCTACCATTTCCACTGATGTTATTTGTGCGATGTCCTCTAAAGAAATAGAAAAGTAAAACTTCAGTGTGTGTAGAAGTACTTTTTTTCCCACCACGAAAAAGATCTTTTTAATAATTTGGTATGTTTTTGAGCTTCAACCTCACCAGTGTATCTCAGTTACCTAGTGATAAATAAGATAATGCAGTTGGCAAGCTGTTTAAAATTGTATCTTCAGGCAGGCAGAAAAAGACCTTTTAATTTAATTCAGTCCTTAAAACCTGTAAAAATACTGGGTTCTATTTTAAGAACAAGTAGTAGGTAAATAGTGTTCCACCCAAAATCTGCCAACTACTGATTGTGTTTGTATTCTCTCTTTTTTTTTCTCTTAAGTTCTTTTGTTGTAGGAGGACATCTTGGCAGAGCTTCACATATGTGGTTAAGTGCTTGCTGAGCCACAAGCAAATAATACTGTACAGTTAAGCATTTCTTCCTGCATTACCAATTTCTATTCTCTTGGGCAACAGGAGTTCAAATCTGGGCAAAGATGACAGGCATAGACCTGTCTGATTGTATTAATAATGCAGAAACTGTTGCTAGCCACCACAGTAATATTTTACAGTTGATCTTGTGGTTTCTCAACCCAGATTTTGGTTTTATTATACCAGCAAATAGATAGATGGATAGCTCTTGAATCCTAAAGGACAAAAGGAGAATTGTTTCAGGTTTGACAGATCCAAATTCTGCTAAAACAGGTTAAAGAGGGTATCTGGAAGCCTGAAGGGCAGTGATGATTCAGAGATGATTTCCAGTATATTGACAATGGGGGATTTCTTTTTAAATGCTCTGTCATTTTTGCTTGTGTGACATTTTCAGACTCTCTAAATGCCTTTGTTTGGAAACCAGGAATAGTTAGTTTGAGGAAGTTTTCCAGTCAGTGTGTTCATTCACATGTGGAATAGAGGAGGAAGTAGAATTAGTTTGCTTATCACTTGGATATTGCAATAAAAAGGTTTTTGGATAAATTTATTTAATCACAAAATCAGTGCTCTACAGGGAAAGTCATGGGTTTTGTTGTGTGTTGCTAAGGGAATGACTTCAAATTTTCCCTTTATCATAACTTTTCAAAAAGCTCAAGTAGTATATAATGCAGAGTGGGAACTATGTTTTGAGTTGTACCATGAAATTGAATGCATGTGAAAAATCTGTCTGTGACTTAAAGTTTGCTTTTCTGTAGTTGTCTTAAAGTTACAAAAATAGTTAAGACTTGGGAAGGTGAAGCTGTGTTGCAGGAACTCACAGGAAGCTTTTGGGAAAGTACTTCTGAAATTCAGGTGATGGTGTTCAAGGCATTTTGAACTCCCTTTACAGTGAGGGTGTAGAACAGGTTGCCCAGGGAAGTGTGGATGCCCCATCACTGGAAGTGTTCAAGGTCAGTTTGGATGGGGCTCTGAGCAACCTGATCTAGTAGAAGGTGTCCATGGCAGAGGGGTTGGAACTAGGTGATCTTTAAAGTCCCTTCCAGCCCATGTTGTGATCCTGTGATATACCTTATTTGTCATTTCTTACACTTGTAACATGGCATAAATTCAGTTCTCAGAATACTGCAGTAGGCCTTGATAAGTTCATTTTATAATTTTGTACATGCAGTATGAAAACTAAATCCTTAGGGAGGAAAAAGAAGTATCTTTTGGGAATTAATTTGGTCCTTTGAAGTTACTGCATTGTCTGCAGTACCTGCTGAGGAGACATACACCTTGATTAGGATACCAGTCACAACGACTGTCAGTACTGTGGCTATTTAAAATTGCTTTATGTAGAAAATATGCAAATGATCTGTTTGAATTAACTGTTGGGGAAGAAATATCTCTTTCATTTGTCTAGCTTTAGTAACATATGAAAAAGGGAAAACACTATACAAAGTAACACAAGTAGGGGAAGTTTTGGGCTTGGGGGCTTTTTTTCAACAAAACTAAATAAAGTTACAAATTTTTAAAAGACAAACTATAAACTATATCTTGTTATTTTAACTAATAGAAATACTATTTTGACGTATAGTTCTTTTTTTCCCCGATTAGGAGCTTTTACTCATTTATTCTCCAGGTTCTTTTGAGTTGTCTGTGTTTCATCTCCCCTTTAATGTGTATTTACATTGAGGGAAAAATGAAAATACCAGGTCCAGATTATTCATTAGAATTGGGCAGTTCTGGGTGTTTCCTGGTAGACAGATAATATGGTGCTGGATTTTCAAGGCAAAGTACAAAATTTTAAATGAAAATTATGTTTGTATCTTTGGGATTATGAAACATGTATGCTGAGACTTGATTAATAATAGTGTATAGTCAGCTGTTCTACAGGCATCCCTTGCTTTTACATGTATTTGTTTTTATCTCTTCTTGCAAAGTTAGAGAAATCAGGCCATGGATGTAAGTTTCAATCTTTCCTAACATTTGGTTCAAAGAGCTGCAATTAGTTACTTTTAGTCCTGGCCAGGTTTGCATCAATGCTGTTCAGGTTCTGAACTAATTAGATACTGAATAAATAAATGCATGGTTCCTTGAAGGCTAGATGGCCTTTTGCAAGTACTGGCAACAGCTTTAGATAGGTCACTTTCCAAAGCAGATCTCCAAAGAGAGAGCAATTTGGAGCAGGTGTTACACAATCCATAGGAGTCTAAGTTTGACATGTAAAGACCTGGCTGTCTTTCTTTTTTCCCAACTAATACATGGATTTTGAAGTCACTTACTTAGGCAATAAATTTGTGCATTTCAGATGCTATTTTTCATGTATTGTCATGTTGAAAGATGAAAATTAGATGTTTCCCAACCAATTTTGTCTTTCATGCTCTGAAATTATGTACAATGCCAATCATATTAGAAACTTATGGATGTGCTAAATCAGTTGGTAACAGTTGCATGTCACAGGTTTGGCAGTCTTGAAGAATAGAAAGTGGTGACTTAGTTACAAGGAACAATCTAGATATTAGTATGCAGTACTTGAAAAGTTTGCGATGTATATAACCATGACCTCCAGCCTCTTCAGTAATACTGTTGCAATTGCTAATTTCTAACAAAAAGCTACTCTCAGGTAGTCAGGTCAGTCAGGGCAGAGATGCAAATCATTTCTGTTTCCTTAATGTTTGAGAAGTGTGTCTTTGTGTAGCTCAGGTGCTAAAAACAAGCAACACAATTTTTCAGGAAATCTGCCTCTCATAAAAGGATGAGATAGTTCCATTCTTCTTGACCACTTCCACCTTTCAGCATAGGATTCCAATGTAATTACAAATCTGAAGTGTCTGAGATGGCGACACACCCCCCCCACCCCCTTGCCTCTAGTTTACACAATTCTCAAATAGTATCCACCATTCAGATCTTTCTTCAGTGTAAACTTGAAGTGTCTTCTTTTCACCCCTTTGGTATTCTTTGTTTTCATAAACTTGTTTGTGCTTATAAAATACATCCTGTATTCTTTCACAGTAGGAAATTTCTGGTAACTTACTGCTAAGACATTGACAGTATCTTAGCATCAGTTCAACGACCTTTTACAGTGCTATGGGGTGACAAGTTAGTAAGAAAGGGAAGGCTGGGAAACCTGTTAATGATTGATTTTATCTGATTTGGATGTAGCAAATAAATGGAATGATAGTTTGGAAGTGAGTTGGCTGTCTTTTAATTCCTCATCAACAGACCTTTGGATTGGTAATCTCTCCCATGCTGTAATTCTGACAAATCTTTTTTGGACTCCCGGTGAATTAGCCAGGGACTGATTTGATCGTAGCTACTGAATTTATCTCCCATACTTATACGGACTTTCTGTGGGCTTTTATCTTAATTTTGGAGGGCTCATCTGAGATTGTTTTGTTGCTGCTGTCTTATGTAATGCTGTTACATGGACTGTGGATTTCAGTAGATAGTAGATGTGCTACATGAGGTAAATTGAACCATCTAGTTAAGCTTGCTAACACTTTTACCTCACTTCCCTTTAGTAAAATTACCTCAATAATCAAGTTTGCATTATAACTCTCCCAAACACCAAGCAAAGGAGAAGAACATTGTATCAAGTCAATGCTTGTCTTTGTCTTCCCTTTCTCTCCTGAAGTCTGTCAAAAAAAAAGATTAAACAGAGGTAGCTGTATCTCATCACCCACATCTCTTCTCTATACTGCAGTAGCTCGAAAACAAAGAGCACACAAATAGAATCAAAAAGCAGCATTAGCTAATTACAAAATTTGTTCAGTAACAAAGGTAAGAGGCCTTAAATCAAGACTCCAGTTTTTACTGTGAGTGAATCTTCACTAGTGTGCTAGTGCATCCCTAAAACACAGCCATATTTAGGGGATGGGGTTTGCTTGTGTAGTGGTGTATCCCCCACACACTCCTTTCCAGGGACAGCTTGTCCTCCTCCCTTGGCATCTTGCAGCTAGCCATACCTGTACACAGGGATATCACTGTGTACAGCAATTTGCTGGTGGTGTCTTTAGGCTAATTGTGTCCTTACTTGACTCCACCTACTCTGAGAAGTTTGACATACCCTGTTTCCCAAAGTAAATAGCATTTGGGGTTTGGTTGTTTTGTTCATACTGTTTCATCCCCACAGAGGAATGAAAGAGCCATTTTGTAATCTTCATTCTCAGTTTACTTCCTTCAATCTTCTCCTAAACCTCATCACATTAAGTGTTAGTGTTTCAAGTTCTCTTTCAAGCACATGCCATCCAAATCATGGTGGTATGTGAAATGTCATGTTAGGCAACTGTTGATATTGTCAGAGGGATTGTATGTTAAGCTGGGGTGGGGAAGGTAGCACGGTATGTTTTGCAGAGCTGTGCATTTTTAAAATCATCGTGATCCCTGGCATATCACTTGTACTTGCAGAAGAGGGCAGGGTCCTACATCTTCAGATGGGGTGTTTTTGCAGATGTTCCACCCAGCCTGAGTTCATGTCAGACAAGTCAGGTCATTTCTGCAGAGCTATTGAAGTTCTCAGAAGAGGATCTTTATTTATTTGAATGTTTCATTAGTTTCATTAAATCTAAAACTCTTTGAAGGTATACTACATTTTACTGATCACAAAATTAGTTACTTTAAAACCTTCTCTGAGAGAAAAGAAAATATAAACATTCTAAAGTTCTGCCTTTTTCTTCCCATTAGTTCAGGTTACTCTAACAACTACTTTTACTGCAATTGTAAGCATAACACCATCATTTAAATGATTTGTATCTACTTTAATCACATAATACTGTGACAATCCTTTTAATTTTTTTTAATGTAAATAGAGAGATACATGTTTGTGATTAAAATTTTGCACAGTAAATGCCTTGCAGTATCGTCTAAGTACGCCACCCCGCTAGAAAATCACACGGATGTGCAAAATGATAACAAAGTCCATAGAAATAGGGCTAGCACATGTGATATTTTGCCCCAAGAATTCTCCAGCCCTAAGCCATTAGTGGCTGAGGAAATTTGATTCCTATGTAATCCTGAATTAATTTTTCTTTTGTGTACCTGTCCAGCCTACCCTTTGCATACATATTGCAACAGGGAATTTCATAGCTCCACTACATCTTGCATTAAGATGTCCCTCCTTTTAGTTTTGAAACCAGCTCTTCCTGTTAGCTTGGTGTATATCTGGCCACTACATTTGTATTGGAAGAGACAGGAACTAGTCAGTCTTATTCACATTTTCGACATCACTCATCATGCTATGGGAATCAGTCTTCTGTCCTCATTTTCTGGTTTCCAGACTGAGTTGTGCTGCAGACAAATTTCTACTTCTTTCCTCATGATTCCATACTTTTTTTTTGTTTTGACTTTTTATTTTGTGCTGAGTTGACATTTCAACTGAACTTGGAACCCCAAGAGCAGCTGAATGCTGTGGTGCCCATTTTACATTTTTGGTTAGGGTTGTTTTTTTCTGTGTTAAGTCTCTTTCTTATTGTCATCCAGTTTCTCTGCTTCAAAGCCTGTTCATTACTCTTCATGGCTGGAGTTTATTTTGGCTACCCTCAATAACCTGTCATCCCTGAACTTCCACCTGGCAGCTCACAGGTTTGTCAGGTCATTTACAAACATTTTAAACAGCACAAGTCACTAGTGAACCCTCCTGCTAACTTAACCCCACTGTTAGAGGTAATTATTTACTTAGGCTTCTTAGTGACTCTTTCTAAGAGCTGCTGTAGGTGTAGAGACAGGGCTACCCCTAACTACAAAGGAATCAGTGCAGCTTTTACACAGTGCCTGTACACACAAACATGCTGGGAGGGGGCCTCTGAAATGAACCCATTTGCATAACACTTAGGGAAGCCCTCACAGGAAAAAAAAACCAGCTTTCATCATGTCTTTGTCATTTCCACAGCCACCTCCCTTGACTTAGGTTTATCTGAGTGAAAAACCTTAGTTTTGCTCTGCTTAAAACCAGTGGTGATGATTCTGCAGGTACAGGTGGCTCTTGGGCTACTCTTTGCTAATGTTAAATGGTCATTGAGTTATCGCTTGTGATGTCCATCATCAGTACTGCAGGGATCTTGAGATGACCTTCATTGATTCCAACAAGGGATGATCAGTCTTTGAGCAGCCTTATGAGAAACTAAAGGAAAGTTTAAAAAAGAGTATGTAGAACTACATTCAGGAGTATCCTGTGCACTCACCAAATAAAAACAGTTTAAACTGCAGTGACTTGTGCTGGAGGGCTTTTGTCCTGCAAGAGCTGACTGCCCTTGCATAACAGGCAATTGTTTTACTGTAAATCAGTAGCAAATCTAATGGTGAGTAGCTTTTGCTAAAAAATCTTGATAAACAGAACACACTGAAAACAAGTTCCTGGATGATTTTTTTTTTCCCCTTTTCAATGTATAAGAACAGAAAAATTTGCTCAGAGTTTTCTGAAAAGTTAAATGGTGGAAAAAACTAGAGCAACAAGGTCATGCACCAATAGGTCTTTCTTTGTACAATATTTTTTATATGGCATTGAGTTTGGATAATAGAAGAACTGGTTTCTGGAATTACAGGACCTTTCCTGACACATGCATTTTGCATTAGATTTTAAGATTCTAACTGGAGAAGATGGGCAGAGTACAAAAATATTTTCTAACTTAAGAAGTGGTGGTAAAGCTTCTGTATTTTCTGTTGTACTCAGTAAACATAGGCAAGTTTCCATCACCTTCTGGTATTTTGACCGTTATTTTCCTTGTGTTGATTCATTCACCTTCTTTTCCTACCCACTAAGCAAGATTAGTAAATTTACTGTGAAACTACCAGAAATTCTGGAGCCTTTTCTCTAACACAAATTCCCAGCTTAAAATTAAAAAAAAAAAAAAAAAAAGGCATAAGCCAACTGGCTGGTAGAATCTTTTAAAATTCACACCCTATGGGTACTGCCCAAGAAGAGAGTCATAAATACACATGTCCAAAACTATAAAGATTAATAGATTCCTGCTCTGGACTATTGAGGAAAAAAAGGTCCTATCTCTAAACTTAGACTAAAAGGCCTTTGTCAGATGTTTTCAGTGGTATTAAGCAACTCCTGCTTTCCAGTAAAGCTGGGAGCTGGGAGAGCGAGCAACCTTTGAAATTTGCTGCAGTTGGAAATTGCCTCATGTTTTCCATTATAAATATTTTTCTTTTGTTTCTTGTATTTAAAAAAATTTCAGTTGCAGGCTGAGGTTTTCCATATGAGATAGCTGTTTCAAATGAGTCCTGTTTTGAAGCTTCCTTAGGACTAACATGTTTGCCTTAGTGATTCAGTTTCCATCCCTCAAGAGGTATCAATATTTTTTTTTTTTCTGTGACAGTGTCAAGTTATACCTTCCTTTGACGCCTCAGGTTTACAAAACTTTTTATGAACTTTTCCTTTGAGTATGCACCTGTATGCACTAATGGTAAAGAAAGTGGATTGCTAGTATTGTATTGACACTCCTAGGGTTGTGGTTAAGAAGGCATTTGTAGAAGCTCTTGAACAGTGGTTTTGACAAATGATTTACCTGATGGGATGAATTTTCCTATGCTTGTTCTTATTCAGGAAGTATCTGAGTGTCACATGTGCAATGTGAGTTTAATCAGTTGATTTCCAGTTTTTTCTTTAAGCTTTCACATTAATCAATGGGGTTGGGGGGAGGGGGGTGTGTTTCTTGGAATTGCTATCATTTTCTGCATAGACAGAGCTTGAGGCCTTGGCTGTTTTCCTGCTGGTTACCTCTGCCAAGGACTTCAGTTCCTCCCTAGATATGTTGTGTGATGGGAAATTTGGGTTATTTTTTAATCTGGTTTCCTGAGAAAATTGATTTTTTTTTTTTTTTTTTTTTTTTTTTTTTTTTTTTTTTTTTTTGGCTGCAAAATTAATATGATCATGCTATCTGTATGTACAGGTATCTGTAATTTTTGTCCTGCTAATGTTTTTGAGCCTACTGGTCAATTTGGAGGGGGAAATAATTGCAGAAAGGTAGAAGTCTCAAAAATAGGAAATTTGCATGGTTTTTATAGTCCCATGAATATAACCACTAAGGAGAGGAAGATACTGTTACTGCCACCTGAAGGAAAGGCTGAAGCCCCTCTGTATTCAGTGCTGAATACAGTGCTGAAGCTCACTTCAGTTTTCAGTGAGCAGAGAGACAATATGGGAGAAAGAAATTATGAATATTGTAATCTTAGAAAGTGCTTCAATTAAAATTCATGCCTTATTAAACATTAGGTGAAAAAAACCTCTCTTCAGTCAAGATTCCTCTCCTGAATGCATACTCTGATATCTTGCAAGGCATAAAGAACATTTGAAGCTTTTCATTTGGCTAAGGCACTTAGGATATCTTTCCAGTGCGGTTTCTCTGATGTTTATAGGGACTGAACTCCTGCTGTGCTGTGGCTTTAACACAGCCCGTGTAAAAAGTCAGTCTGATACATTGTAGAAGTCTACTGGAAACCAGACTTTGTTACTGTGCTACTCAACAACTTCCTTCTTACTTCTCCTGTGAATTGTCCTGATTCGAGCAAATAAAGAGGGGTAAACATTGACTGGCAGGTAGTCAGGAATAACAGAAATACAGAGATTACATTCATGGTATAATATAGCTGATGTTTACATACGTAACACTCATAAAGAAGTAATTCATCAACCTTTATTAGGTCATGTCCATGTATTGGTATGGCATTAACGTTGGTAGCGTTGTGTTGTTATAGCACGTGGGCAGAGGAGGATCAAATTACTGCAGGTGTGTGAACCAAAACTTTGAAATTGTGATTCTTTTAGGGGTTTGGGGGGAAAAAAAATGTTGACTTAATATTACACATTTTGTCTATGAGCTTACGTATGAGGTATAGGTGGTTATAGGGGTAAAAAGGCAATATCTCATTTTATCAAGGAGACATTCAGATAAGAATTTATGTGTCCAAGGTTGTTGTAACTGAAATAAATAAATAAATAGTGTAATGTATTATACAAATGCCAAGTTTGAGCCATCAAACAAGAGAAAGGAAAAAATAGGAGAAGTTATTGGATTGGTTTTCATTTCTGAAGTCAGAAGTAGATTAATTATGCTAAGACTCTCATCTCACTATTGCTTTTTTTTAGCTTGAAAAAATACATTAGGTACAGTAGATCCAAATCCTAATCTAAGTGTATTGTTATTTTAAACCAAGGTGGATAAGAATTTACCTCAGTAAAAGAGGATCAAATCTCATTCCCTCCTTTGTATCACAAAACAGCTGTTAAACCCTATGCCTGATTCTTAATCTGGAGCGAAATTGGGCATATATAGTATCCTTGCATTGCATCATTACCCTGAGCTCCTAGTGAAAGGTAAAAAATCTGAAAGCGTGAGATGATTTCTTTGCTGTCAGTGTAACCGCTGTGATTTTTAAAGAAATTAAAAACAATCGGTATCTAAATAAACACTCGCCATAGAAGTAGTTACTAGAGGAAAAGCCTTCAGTCATTTGCAAGAAGGAAGCCCAGTGAACACAAAGTATATGCAGGGAAGTTTAGATTTAAATTCACAACTGTATTTTTTTGGTTTTGTAGAGTCATGTTTTTTTTTCTTTCTTTTTTACTCAAACTTCAGCAGACTTAAAATCTTCATAAGCTAGCACATTCATTATAATTCACTTTAAAACATCCAATAGTGGCCTGTAAGTTGAAGACAGGAAACAGAAAAAGCAAAGAGCATATGATTTCTGAGAACTTGTCTTCACAACAAAATAGTACCTAAGCAGGCAGGAGCCCCAAATCAGCTATTTCTGCCAAGGTAAACTAGACTTCTAAAACACTATTTATAGATTTAAGTAATATGGAGGTTTCATTTTTTACATTCTTTAGTCAATTCAAAAATAACTTTTTATGAGTGACAGATCTTCACAATTAAAAAACTTGTGAAGTTGTCTTGGTCTGAAATTATGTACTTCTGTGGTTGCAGATCAATAGCATAGATAGTGTGCAGCACCTTTTTGAATGTTGTAAAATGGGAAAACAGTTAACCTGCCTGAGTGAGTAGTATCCAAGGGGTTTTGGTGACACTGTGATGTTATTAATTGATGGAAGGCAGAACTTGGGACAAACTGAAATGGCTCAACAGTAAACTTCACCTTGAAAGGTGCTGAGGACCTGCTTGAGTAATTCTGGTTGTACTCCACTTCTGAAGTAGTTGTGAGTTCTGCTCAGCTTTTATTCACATACAGTAATATTTTTTCCCTGACAGAAATTGTATGAAGGATTGTGCATTAATGTATTTGAAGCAATCTGTAGAAGCACTATACACAAATTGTATCATGTGTTCTTAAAACACTTTGCATTTTTGGTAAAAGGTATTTTAATAAGACATGTAGTACTGCTTCAGTGCTTTTATTTTTGGTAATCATCTTATCTTTTTTACATATCTATATGACTCAAGAGCCTTAATATAATTTCCAAAAAGATAATACTTTATTTAGGAAGCAATTCAAGATGTAGAATCTTAATATTTCAATCTTACTAAATAACAGAACAGAAAATATTTAAAAGCAGACAGTCTTTCTAAAAATGTCATTCTTCAACTAAAGAGCCTGGTTTATCAAAGCACCTGATATTTATTCGTAAATACATCTACTTGCAGATGCCATTTAGGCCATCCTCTTATCTTACCACTCAACATCTTAAATGTTAAACAATATTAATCAAATCCTTAAAAAGCGATAAGGTGGAATTTTTATCTTTCAATAGCCATGTAAGTATTTGCAGCTTCTAAGGGAAAGAGGGATAGCTTTAAAGACAGTTTAGGAGGTAGAAGTGTCTATGTTTGACCAATGGCCTGACTGATATCTGTATGTGCACTATGAATGTTCATTATCTCTTCTGGGATAAGGGGAATCTGTAAAAAGGGCTTTTTGCTCCAGTCTTTGCCTTGCAGAACATGCTATAATGAATGTGCTCCATGACCAAAATCCAGGCATCAGTGTAAACAAAATCCTGTGAATACCTGTATTCACCTTCTGACCAACTTATGCGCTGCTGTTAAGTTACAAATTATCAGATTTCCAGATTCTTGTGTATATATAGGGTCCCTGCTTCAGTTTTAACACAATGAAGACTGTGGGTTTATTTTCTGCCTTTTCTGTTTTAAAAGTAGACCCGTGTCTGCCTTTCTACAGAAGGAACCTTTGTTACTACTTCTGGTCTAAGACCAGAGTTTCAAAGTGCAAGTGTTTTCTTCTGAGAATTTTTCTCAGTCTTTCCACCTACCAAAGGCTGCCCTTGTGCAATGTGATCCATAGCTCTGCTTCCCTTTGTTTTGAAGAGAACGTATTAGGATAAATTTTGAATTATTTGCATTCATGGGAACAAAACAGACTTACACAAATTCCTGTGGTAAAGACTCTGAAAGGGACTGTAAAAACTGTCTGAGCAGATTGATATCACCTTGTTAAATGTAAGAGTTTAACATGGTTCATATTAGCTTGTCAAGCCACAGTGGCTGTGTTTACATGAAAAACTGATGTTCTCTTGCCTTGTGTCCACATGTGTATTTGGCTTACATAAAACCAGAGTGCACTCGGCCTCCTGGAGCATTTAGCAGGAGCACCAGACCAGACTTGTAGCATTCCACATCATTTGTGAACATAAGATAAAGCCAATTTCAAGATCTGAGCAAGAATGCCCTTTAATCATGCTGCATACACATGGAAATCAGTGTCAGAAGCCAGATGTATGAAAGAAAAACATTTTCTCCTTTAAATTTCTCTCTCCCTCAGGCATTCTTATCGATGACCCAAATGCTCAACTTCATATCCAGAAGTTTTCCGGCATGTTGCTCCCATTTCATTTCTGAAATTTTTCTGCAAATTTTCTTGCCTTCTCAGTATGTACTTCTTGTTCTTCATGTAAGCTAATTAAATGTGATGCTGATGAAGCAGAGGACAGGATGTTTCATACAAAATATTTCTCCAGATAGATGAGATTCACAAATGAGGATTACTGTATGACCTAAGGAGAATGAAAGAAAAACTGCATGAGAGAAGTTTACAACACAGCAGTGTTTTAGCATAGAGGCAAAAAGTAAATGCTCTACAAAATGACTATGTCACTGGAAGTGTTAGGCATTAAGCAATATAGGAAAAGATTAACAATAAGAGATAATTACTGTAATTTGGCAAGCATATTAGGGAACATAAAATAAGGAACAATATAAGCAAGTGCAATCACAAAACATAAAGGGCTGCAAGTTATAGGAAATGACTGTTGTTCTTCAGAAAAAGGCAAGAACAGTAGGCAGGGAAGGCAACAGAGTCATAAGGTTTTGAGAGTCATTTTCCTCCTTTGTGATAGACACTGCTGGTTAGCTGGGTTTAGTACAAGTACTGGAAAATTACCTGCCATGTGAACAGTCACAGTGTAGTAAAGTGGATGTTATTGAATACATGGTGTAAGAGTCATCAGAAATTACAGACAGATACAGTGTATGTTTGTACGTGCAACTGATACTGTCTTAGAGCAGTTATTGATTTATGTTATCCACTTTATTGAAGGATAATAAGAGAAGATGTACATAGATTTGTGATAAATATTCTGTTCAACTGAATTGTTTGGGAGATCTTCATCACTAAAGCAGAGTGGATTATAAAAGAGTAGATCTGTATGCTAAGTGCTGTGAAGCGCTGTGTAACATACCACCCAGGCTTCAGTGCAGTGAGGAATTTCCAGGGATCCTTACAATAAATAAATCCTGGATTCTTTTGTTAATTTACTGGGTGCTTTTTTTTCAGTAGAGCATACTGCTCACAGCATACCAGCAGTCCAGTCTTTCTTTTTCTTCTTTTTCCAAAAGTTTGTAATTTCTAGCTTCTGTCTTCGTGCTACACCATTTTTAGTTCCTTTGACACAGCTCTTCCAAGGCATTACATTTTTCCCTTGAAGCAGAAGATCCAATGCCCAGTATTATTTTACTTGCTACTTAGAAGACCCTTAATATATTCGCAGTTTAGGTGGTTATAAATATATCAACAAAACAGGTAATGCCATTAAAGATACTTTTCTGAAGAACAGGAGTTTGAAGAATAACAGACTCAACTTTCCTCCTTCACAGATCTTGAGAAGAAGAAATGGGGAGAGGCCATTATTTTAAACAAATTCCTGGGTTTGTGTTGGTATCTCAAACCATTGCAGGGTGGAAAAGTTTAACAATTCAGTTAGAGTTGACTTTTTCTTCACCCAAAATCTTGTTTTGTCATAGTTGTGATGAGTCTCCAGCCTCTTTCACATTTGCTTTTCTTTCTGAGATGTATGCAGAAGAAAATTGAAGGAGATTAGGCTACATGGTCTTTCTCTTGTACATTTTTGAACTTCTGTGGAAATGAAAACAAAACAGGACTGCACAGTGCTCTCTTTATTACTTATCTGCCTGTGTTGCTTATCTTATCTGCCTTTTCTGTTCAGTGATGTTTGCTGCTGCTCTATTTGTCTGGATTTCTTTCTTACAACTTTTCCTGGTGGTTTGGGAGTTTTATTTGCTGTTATTTCCTTATTGCATTGAATTCTCTGTGAAAATTTTCTCTGACGTTTCTTTACTTCTCACTCAGGTCTCTCTTAATTTACTACCAACCCTTAAGAAATAAGCAAAATGCTTTGGAAATTATTCGTCTACATTGTAAGTGATAAAGGTTTAAGTCTTCTTTCTGCAATGTACATGCTTCCTACCTTCTCATTCAATTCCTCTCTCTGCAGCATAGCTTGAAATAGTAGACTGTGAAAGTTCTTTGGGACAGAATCCATGCCCTCCTCTTTAAATGGTGAGGCATCTTAGAAACTGATTCAGGGCTTCTTATATCTGTTTCCTGTAAATATTATTTAATTAATTGTTATTGAGTAAAAATATTTAATATTTAATATTATAAATTGAAATTAATACTAGTAAGCAGTATCTTTTGGGAGGGAAGGGGAAGGATGCACCAAAGTTCTATTTTTGATATCATAAGAACTGTCTTTAAATTCAGCTCTTCTGTCATTTGTTATGGATTCTCATTATTATCTGCCCCAGTTGACTGAGTGTAGTACATTTGTAATACACATTACTATTAGTGATTTTTTTGCAGAAAAACTAAGGGGGCATTAGTTCAGTAAGTTGTGACACAAAAGCAACAATTTTCAGAAATTTTTAGCCTTAACGAGAAGGCTAAAACTCTTTTTATAACCTGCAGAACTTTTCATATTTTCTTTTTGAATCTGTTGATAGCGTATTATGAAAAACAATTCTATATTAATACTTTTAAATAGTTTGAAATATATTGCTTTATACTTTTCCCTTTTATGTTGTCAGAATGAGTAAGTGACCATAATTTTTGTACCATTTTATGGAGTGATACTGTTGACACCAGTTAAGTTAACATGTACACTTCAAAGCCTCACTGACAATTTCTGTTGCTTGGACTTTTCCTTAAGTTTGTACCTTGAGGTCTGATGGAGGTGCCAGAGGGCAATCAGTAGTGCTGGGCTGCCTGCCTGCCCAGCTGTCTGCTGTGAGCCACCGGTCAGTTTATGAAAGTGGGTCCTGTCACCCAGAGAAAAAAGCAATGTGGTGCCTCTTGTAGGCAAAGTGCTTGTGTGCCCTGTGGTACCACTGTGTGACATCAAGTGTCCCATTAGCCAGGTAATAACTGTTATCCTCTTGTGGTTTTGTTTCTTCAGAGAATGTAAGATGTGAGGATGGATGGTGGAGTGCTCCCTTTTCCAGCACTAGCAGCCCAGGTTTTCACTCACTTAACACACCAGTAGAAATCTGGCAATCCCCTTTACGCAGAATGTTTCTGTGTGTAAAGATCCATTAAGCAAAGGAAAAATCCTTTCAGTCCTGATTTATTAAATACAGAGGAAATACTAATATTTTCAGACTTTTATGCTATCATACAGCAGTAAGAAAAACTTGATACTGCAGGAGTATCTGTTCTTTCTTCCTCTAGCTCTCAGTACTCAGAGAAGAGATGAAAAGAAACAACTTCTAATGTAATTATAGGGTTAACCATCTATTAATGCCGTGCTACTTATTTTTTTTGAGAAGGAGTAGAATCCTGGGGACAGAGCTTTTATCCCCACAAATCCTTCAATATTGAATCACTCTAGGTGTGGTTTGCATTTGTCTGATAGATTACAGTCTGCTAGAACCTAGAATCTGTACACTTAATGTAAGTCTCCTTGGCATCACCACTTATTCTAAAATGGCTAATACATTATAGACAACTGCTTCTTTCTTACAATTTTACCTGCAGCAGAATAGACAAGTTGGAATAACCCAAACATATTATTTATTAGCACTTACATATTACTTCATCCCACAGCTTTTGTACTAGTCTATTAATGTTATTAAACTTCCATGTACTTCAGTGTAAGCATCTGAACATTATAGGTGGGCAAGCAGAGAAGCAGAATGGTTGAAATTACATGTTAGAACATACAGAGTCAGCAGAAGAGCTGAAGTAAAGCTCAGTAAGTCTGACTTGCAGTTTTCTGCACGTTCTGTGAAACTAGAATATTTTCTGGTTTTAGTATTTGCTCTTTACAGTGATTATTTAATATTTTTTTCCAGTCACTAGTCAGGACAAGCTCAGAGGTATTTACTCTGAACTGCTAGTAGGTCAAGGAAAAAATGATGGTATCATCCTTTCAGCTCTAATGGCCAGATGCTGAGTCTGAGTTTGACCAGGATTCTTTCTTCAGATAAGTAGATTTGCCATGGTTTTCCCTCTAGGTCTATTTGTGATTGTATTTCTTTTTCCAGTACATTCAATAATATAGATGCCTCAGATTAGATCTCTTAGCTGAAATCATATATTTGGTTTTACCAGTATTATAGTAGAAGTAATTCAAAGTAAAAATTGTTTCTTTAAAAATAGAATGGAAATTTTTTTTTGACATGCTTGCCTTTGTGATAGATTTGAGTGGACAAGCAATATGTTAATTATGTTTGCTTTAAATGGACTATTACAGGAAGGGAAAGAAAATGCTGTCTCAAACCTAGACTGTCCAATTTTTCATTACAAATGTTCTGTTATTTTACTGCTAAGCTTTGTGTTGCTGATCGAAGCACTATCCCAAGGCTTCTGCCAAGCACCACGTTGTTTGTGTGATAGGAGGGATTTGGTTACAGTCAGGCAAGCCTGAAAAATGGTAAACTGACAGCAAATCTGGGATCATGGTTGCTAAGGCAGCTTTTGTGGTCACGTGCTTTTATTTGATGTGGTTCCTTGTGTCTCTTGTGCCAAATGGTGTAATGTACTAAAGTGATGAAACTGCAAAAGAAAAAAAGTCAACTATTTACTTCAGCAACAAAGGACAAAGAGAACAGGGAAGGAGATCAAAGCCCTTAACATGCCTCTCAAAATAGGAAAAAAGAGCAAAAAGAAGGGAATTTCTTTCCACATGCTTGAGGCTACTCTTGGATATAGCCATCATGAGTAATAAACCCTTTAAATGCTCATGTGTGTCTGCTGTGTGCTTCAGTTTCAAAATACAGCTGGTATTACAGAGAGTTAAAAAGGTAATTTTACCAATCTTGGTAAAATAAAGGGCTGTAGTCTAAAAAGTCTAAAGTCTACTTTCCATCAGTGGTACATGGATTTGACAATGGTTTAACACTGGCCACACTGACAGAAAAGCTCGTAATTACTTTAATCCCATATAAAAGGTCTTTCCCCTCAGAGGCAAATTTTTAAATTGTTTACATTTTCAAAGTTAGACAAATCTATAACTCCATCACTCACAATCATTGAACTTGTCTTTTCCCTGTTTTCTGCGTGTTTTGCAGAAAGAATATATTGGAGTTAGAAATGTTGAGTGCAGTCAATATTATGTATCAATTTCTTTTGGTATAAAGCTGTTTAATGCTACATCACACTGTATTCAGGCTAAGTATGATTCTTACAGTTCTGAACCTCCTCAGCCAAATACACATTTTCAACTCTCCCTAAAAAAAGAAAAACTCTTATCAAGTAAGGTATACTTTTAAGAGTATAGCTTTTCTGTTGATGTTCTTTTCTTGGTGACATTTGTTTCACAGAAAAGCTTATGCAGTTTTTGAAAATGAGGAATGGGAACAGGTACGGGGGGAGCACAAAATATACTCTGTATTATGTGTGCACAGGTCCTTAGCTGTAGTAGCATAACCTGTGTTAGCATTTAATTCTTTAAACTGTGATGTGGAGGATGGTCTGAAATAATCCTCATTTTTCAGACTTAGCTCAGAAGTTTTTCAGCAATCTAGAGAAACCTGCAGATTTTTTTCTCTTTGGAGAAAGAAGGAAGCAAAATTAATTGCAGGGAAGAGGCGGTGCTAATGAAGGAGTTTAGGGGAACTAGGCAGGCCCAAGAGCTGTAGGGAAGGGGGATAGGAGGAGGAGCATCGCTCTCTATATGCCTGTAAGTATACCTTGCTAAAGCACTCAGTCTTCTAAGATTGAAATTTGTAAACCCTTCTTCCCTTAATGAAGTGATGGGCAAATAACTGGTTCTTTACTGTAAATACTCAAGAACAAAACCAGTCACTTCTCTAAACTTGTGAATTAATGCTAAGCCATTTATTGACAATGATTTCTTGAGAAAGACATTAGAATTAATTATAAGTTATCAAAAAATGTGGAAGAATTTTGCATTTTGTATGTTGGCTTGAATAAATAGATGCATTGAGAGACAGACAGAGCAAGTCACTTGGAATGCACCAGTCAACAGCAGAAATGTAAACATACTCCAGCTATGCTTTCTGAACTTGTATTTCAGCGTGTCACAGTACAAAACTTCTATTAATGCAGGCTGACTGCTGCACTTGTTGAATTCAGTAATGAGTTCCTCACAAAATGCAATTTAATTCACTGACCATGGACCAGAAACACATTGTGACTGACTCTGGAAGTGCAGGAGGACAGGACCTTGCTGCAAAGGAGTCTCTGCTCTGTCTTAAAATGAGATGTATGAAGTTGGTTTGCAGAGCTGAGTAGGCTTAGGGTAAGAGAAAGCAAATAAAATTCTGAGGCCAACAGGTCTTTGTTCCAACATGTTTGTAGAGCCTTATCTCTGAGACAGGTAGATCTACCACGTATTTAATCATCATCTGGTACTAGTCAAAATGAAATCGCATCCCTTAGGACTGTTGCTTCATGAATTGTTAAAATTACAGGAAAATACCGGACTGTTAGAATTCTAGCCTTTAAAAAGTAGCAGTTTATTGGGAATAACAGTGTAAAAATCAAACACAATTCAATTGATTGTACTGAAACTAGCCTTACTCTGGCAGCTGTAAGGAAGCAATTGTCTGTGCTTCCTCATCATATCTCATGATGTTTCTTGTTTAACATTTTTTGTTGTTGTGATAAAATTAATGTGGGTTTTTGTTGTAGGGCATGTATAGCACTGATACTGAGAAGGAAAGCTTGATTGCACACAAGTGCTTACGATCCAAGATGGATCTATGCTCCAAGAGGCCAAATTATCTGGAAAGCAGATTTGACATGCAGCAATCTTTAGCTTGTGCTGATGAAATACTTTGCCAAATGGAATGTCCTTCACTATAAAAGGCTTCTTATAGCACTTTGTTTGGTACTTTTGCTTTTGATTGGACTGTGAGGTATCTCAAAAAGCAGCCTTAGATGTTGAACTGCATGGTGACATTCCCTTGATCATTGTCTCCATTTTGTATCCTTTACAGGTCCTTCTTTGGCATTGTGTAAGTCTCTTCTTTCTTCAGGCACAGGTTTATTATAAGTCAAATGAATTATTACATTCTCTTGCCTGTTCTCAGGGTTGTGATGTACAGCAAATATGTTCCTTTAACATGACAGGCATTGTAGTGCAGCATAGTCAAATCAAACTTTGAGCAATAGCTTCTTCACATGTTAAAAAATAAAAGGTAACTATCAGTTTAATAAGGCAGATGAATCTTAATTGCTGAATGCTTATAGACAGTTTTGAGATGGTCAGAGGCAAGGTCCTGTGCAAATGCAGTATTTGATTAAAATATTTAATAAGCAGATTCATGGACCCAATAGAGGGAACAAAGATGCCTGTGCACTCTTAATTTTCCCTACCCATAATTATTTCTACAGAATATAAATTATATATGGTACAGCTTTATTCTGTTTTCAGAGGATAATTATACTAGAAATTCCAGCCTTCTTTCTGTGGATGGACCTCTTTCTCAGAAACCACACCTTTTAGCACTCTGTTTTTCATTTGAGAAGGGCTGGATTTCCATTTATGTCAATACATTTTTATGGGAGGGCTACTTTCAAGAGATGGATAGAGGTAAAATGGGAAGCCCTTACTCACAAATCATAATAATTCAGCCTGGAAGATGTATTGTAAGCTGATTATATAGGAGTGAAAGCTTTTTTTTGCATGTGTAGTCTGTTAGAGATGACTTCTGATTTCATACCTGCTATTGTAACTGGGAGAGAAACCAGTAATTCCTGTTGTAGTCATCTGAGCATCTTCAGTGCTATGTCCACACTACAAGGGAACTTGAACTTGGTGTCAAATGAGGCAAGGCAGTATGCAAAGTGGACAGTACCAGTTGCTCTGTGTATGAGATTGGAGGCTTTTATGGATATATTTACATAATATGTAAGGAGTTTAATAAGCTGGAAGTCAGGGTCCTAAAATAAGGTTCACAACCCACTTTTAACATACCAGGAGGTCAAGTTTTCCAGTCTCCAATGTTACAGTTCGGTGGACCTGCTATACTTGCAATTTTGTAGAGAACATATTGTTTCAGAAATGTTCCAACTTTCTAATCATCTTAGTCATACTTCAGTGCTTTTAACCATCCACAAGTTGCAAAATTATATTCTTGTGTGAATAATTTTAGTAAGAGGGTAGCAGCAAGGAAACTGAATTCTGTTTTTAAAAATCCCATTAAATTCTTACTTCTGGAAAAGTTTGTTTGTTTTTTCTTATGTAGCTGTGGTGTACTCAGGGCTTTTTTATTTCATCATTGCATATGCAAAATCCAGACCTGCAGAACTGTTCCATGTGGTGAACAGTCTGCTAAACCCAGACTGTTTTGCCTGAGTAGCAGATTTCCATATACCTCATTATGAGTTTGGGTTTTTTTTTATTTATGTAGGCTCTGTTCCTTCAAAGGGATGCATGACTGTAGACCTTTATACCTACCAAAGTGGCTTCTTATCAAGTACTGAGGAAAATAAGAGGCCAGATCCTGTTGGAGAGTAAGAGACTTGTTTTGCAGAGAAGAACTTTTCTTTCTAGTCTGTGTAATTTGTCATGGAAACATCATGTAAACAGGAGACTACACAAAAGTAACTTAGGTCTTGAAGCATTTTTATGGTGTCCAAGTTGGTTCTGGATGGTTAGTGAATGATGTAATCCACAGTGTGTAATGCAAATTTTGATTTGGTAAGGGACTATAAAGAAAGATTTAGGTCAGTGCTGCTAGAAGGAAGTAGCATGGACTTTACCTAGTTGTTGCCTTATACAGCCTGATTTAAATAAGTGTTAGATCTTTCCACACCAAAGAAGCCATTATTCTGAGTAATAGCAGGTGTGCTTCAGTCTTCTGTCCTTTGATAGAGGCAAATGGTTAAGCTGCCTAAATACATCTCTGAAGTTACCTTATTTCTGTGAACTCCTGCCATTCAGATGTCCAGCATGTGCATGGACAGAATTAATATCCTTGTTTTTGTCATTTCCTACTGGGCATGAACAAAATCATAGACTCATAGACTATAATCATAAACCAACGCAGATTAGCAAGAAGGAGCTTATCTGGCCAAGCCACTCCTCAGAGCAGGGCCAGTTCATGGCCCCTGTTTTTCAGCTGAGCTTTCAGCACCTCCAAGGATATAGCGCCACTGAGCCCCACTTCAGAGAAGCCTCTGACTCCACCATCTCTATAATTTTCCATTAGATAATTAAAGGCATCAATATGCCTTCAACTTCTCTCCTCAGTATCCCCCCTCTGCAGTGTTCTCTGAAGACTGAACAAACCCATTTCTTTCAGCATCCTCCTTACATCATCATGTACCTGACAATCTTTCTGACTCACTGCCCCCTTGATTTAGTAGGTTAACATCAGTGTTCTGTGGGGAAGTCCAAAACTGGAGTCGATGACATGACTGATATTTGCATCTGGCCATTTATGACTCCTCAGTCCCAATTATTTTGATTATTCTTAGCTGGTTTGACTGAAGGTGGATTTTGGAATAGCTGAGGACTTCAGGTCCTCTCCTCCCCCACTAACAAGATATCTGAACTACAGTACTCCACATCCTACTGATGAGGGCTAAGAAACAGAACCTTTCACAATAAAAAAGCTATTTCCTGAGAGAATGTTTTGCGTTAGTGATACTCTTGATTTAAGTGGTTAATTTACAGTGGGTCATGGTATAACCTGTTTTTATAGATGATATCACTCAATAGTTTTTATTATCACCACAGCATAGAATATACTTCCTCTTGCCTGTCTGACTTCAAGAATAAGGAAAGAGGACTGTGCAGAAATAATTTTCAAATCCCAGGGGCTGTACATGTAATGTATTCTTAAATTAACTTATTTGTCTAGTGCGCTTGGAGGATCATCTGCCCTTCATATCCCAGCCTTTCCTGGTGGAGGTTGTCTCATTGACTATGTACCCCAAGTGTGCCAACTGCTAACAAACAAGGTAAGCTGCTGCAGCCAATCAGTTTTCCTTTCCCTTATGCACTGTACTGCATTTCCACAGACATTGTTATTCTTCTGCCAGGTATGCAATGCAAGGCCTACTTAGGCTGAACTACACAGGGAATACCTTCTTGGTAAGAGCTGAGTGCCTAAGCACGACATTGAATAGAATGACTCCTTTAGGTAAACAAGTGAGTTTGGGATCAGATCCTGGAGCAATTTTTTTCTTTCTGCAACATGTTACAATTTGGGATAAAATGTTATTGTATTGTACAATACTGCATTGCAGTATAATGGTTTTTAGTAAATACAGATGTGTAGTTTGCATATTATTGTTCTAGTTACAAGTTCTCATACCCCAGTCATTATTGTAGGTTTTGAGTACTTTCTGTGATTTTTCTTCTCAGATGTTTCCTCCAGATTAACTGAATCAGCAGTTTCTTTGGATGTTTATACAGTAATAGCTACTTAAGGTTGCTGAAAAGGTTGTGATCCAGTTAGCTTACTGTTTAAGCAAAAAAGAACGACTATAGTATTTCGAAAGTTTCTCCATTATTTACGTATAATTTTCAAGAAGGCCTAGGTGTCAACATTTAGAAATTTTCCTATTACAGACTTCCTATTTGTATATTATATTTACCTTCAATTGTCTAAATGAAGAGAATAATTTTATCTTTTAGAAAAAGTATCTTCAGAATGTGTTTCCATAATTATGTTGGAATCTATCATTAGAGTTGTTTTTGTTGTGGTTTTCTGTTTAAAATTACTTTCTGTTTTTAAAATCTGCAAGCACACCGAGCTGTTTTTATCCTTTCTTAAACAAAGTCACTTAAGCAAACTTATCGTATGTTTTCCTCTTCCCAGAATAACATTTCAGATCCTACACAAAGCCTTCAAAATGATCTTAATGTTTTATAAAATACAATGTTTGAGTTTATTCATAGAATTTAAGTTATACAAGACAGTTCTCAGCAAGGGTTGTATCAAGACTTTTTCAGTAATTTTAGGAAAGCATTTGCCAGCCAAGGAATTCTAGTATTGCCATAGCCAAGAAAATACTCTTCCTGTTCTTTTCAGTGAGGGAGAAAAGGTTCCTAAAATGCTAGTTTTTGTTCTGGAAAGCAAAGGAATTTACACAGGGAATCACACAGAGAACCATACCATAAGTACTTCCAAGTCACAAGTTGTAAACCAGATGTCCTTGCAGCCTGGTGACATATGCATTGGTTTTGTTATGGGTCAAACCCTGCTCACACTGTTCTCTTAAGTGACACCATCCGAATCAACAAGAAAACATACATGGTGTGAGCAGAATTTTGCCTTAAGTCTCCAAATTTAGCATTGTTGGATTTTGTCTGTGCGAGGATGGAAGTCTTTCAAAACCAGAGTGCCTCAGAAACTGATGCTCGCAGTTGAGTAGGTGGCTCCCTGAGTCAGCATGAAACCAGTGAAAGAGCTTAGTGTTCCAAAGATTTTGTTGGAGGTGCAGTCTTCACAAAACACCCAAGATCAGTTGTGCAAGAAATTTAATTTTTTTCTTCTCTTTTATAACGAGAATGTTATTTTGACACTTAGCTTACTGTCAGTTCAGATAACTGATTTGCCTTATCAGAGATTTCTACTCAAAATTCAGTAAGGCAAGGCTGAGCATTTCTTTCTTTCAGTCTTTGTCTTGTGGAGTTAAACAGTGCTTCAGTCTATGGTGAAATACTTCAGTTTCACTTAGACATGATTGAAGAGATTTCTTTATGAGATTCCAGAATTTGTTTTAGAGGCATTTTAAGCTTCTTTAGGGAAATGATGCTAAATGTAGGATTCAGAACTTCTACCATGTCAAACATAAATCTTCCTTAACAAGAAATATATGACAAACTGGGCTTTCAGTTTTTTAAATCTTTTTATAGCTCTGGATTTATTTTCTTTCTTTTTTAAGGTACAATATGTTATTCAGGGATACCATAAGAGAAGAGAGTACATTGCAGCTTTCCTGAGTCATTTCGGAACGTAAGTTTTCTTCTGATGCATATTTTTCTGTAGTGTGGGGGAAATTCATTTTCTGCATATGGTTTGTGGTTGTGTGGCTGCTGTCCACTGGATGAGATGAAATCTAGTCATTTTTCACAGAATTATGTGTACAGATTGTCTCTCTGTAGCAATACTGGAATGTACTTCAGTATTATTTCACTTCTGTCCAGTGGCCAATCTGATTTGTCTAGAAAATAGGTGATGATGGGAAAGGGACAGTAGGGATTTTCCTTGTGCAGAAGAAGTATGTTGGTTTCTGAATAAATTACTTAAGGGGTCTTACACTAACAGGCAGTGACTGAGGTGGGAAAATGGGGAAGCAGGTGTTGTTCCAAGCCTTGCAAGAGCCAGAAACCCCTGCTCAGAGTAAAGGCAGGGCTGGGAGACCAGCTGTTCCACCAACAGTCAGTACTTTGTGTCTCAAGAGAAGAAGCTCTTGGGTCATGTTGCAATCCTGCAGATGAAAGGTGCGTGGCAAGGCATGATGACATCTTAGCTTCACAAGTCAGGGCTACTGTGGCACTGTGAAGGGCTGGCACTTTGGTTTCCTGCCTAAATTGAGCCAGAGTCCAAGCCTTTGGCCAATTGTGATAAGGGGTTTCTGCTTCCAAGGGGTGATGTCAGTGACATGGATATCCAGGAGTCCTTCAAATCTCAGGTCTCTCTAGTGAGGTTAGGGAAACAGGTGGCTTCTAGCATGCATCCAAATTTAATACTGTCATGGTTTGACCCGGAAGTAAGGTTTTGGGAAGTTATGGTCAAACCAATCAGTGGCCAAATTTCAGATTGGCACCTGGTGTGGCCACTGGGGACTTGGATACACCTCTGAGAACACACAGGGGTTAAAAGCAGAACACTCCCAGAGAGACTTCCTCTTTGGAGTCTGGCAGGTGAGCAGATCGGATCCTCTCCCCCCCTCCCCCAGCTGTGTCTGGGTGGGGAAGGAGGGAAGGCCATGCAGCTTGAGAAAGGGAAGCTGGAGCCGCTGCAAGATACAGGGGTGGAGGAGTTTCTGGGATGGTTTGCACAGCCCCTCCGGAGAGAAGGATAAAGTAGTCGGGAGGAGAAGGGGTGGGCATTAGAGCCTGCTTTGTTCTGTTCCTGGGTCACATCTCACAATGACCATTTTGGGGAATACACCTTTCATGGAGGGCACTGGCACTGTGCCAGAGTCAATCCATGACAAATACAATGATAAATAGATAGCAATAACTACAACTGGATGTATGAGTGGACAGTCAGTGCAAGCTTAATCTTTATCAAGACATTTCCTTTTCTTCTGAGAAAACTCTACTATAGAAAGGGCCACATGTGCCTATATGACATCTGCATTGTGGTTCATGAGTTCTGATACAGCTTCATACTTGGAGAATACCATCTTCTGATGGTTGAAACTTTTAATCCATCTATCAAACAAGTATTATATATGGAATTTTTTGTTATGATCTCATGTTTTGTATTTTTTATATATACTTTTCCAAATTTTCAAATTTAAACTCTTCTCAGCATTCTTATTTTCAGTTTTACCCTTTCACTCACTACAGAAATGAAAAATAATCTTTATTTGAATAAGGTACAGGGGATTTGTGTATCTACAGTTTTTGTCAATTTAGGACTGCAGATGTGGTAGCAGGTCTCCTTTAATTGAAAAGTGTTTTTTAAACTGAAAATGGCCTTTCTTTGGGTTACAACCTCCAATACCCCACAGCATAATTAAGACAACTACTGAGATTAAAATTTTAATCTAATTTACAATTAACTAGAAAATTGTAACTGTTAATAAAAAAAGCAAATCCTAGAAGATTCTGAGCAAACAAACAAAAATAACAATCCCTGTATTACAAAATTTACATATTCATCATCCAGTATTTGAAGGTAAAAACTGTATTCATTTTTTTGTTGTCTTTTTGTTGATAGTGGTGTGGTGGAATATGATGCAGAAGGATTCACAAAGCTTACTCTGTTGCTGATGTGGAAAGATTTTTGCTTCCTTGTTCACAGTGAGTAACACTTTGCCTCAGGCATAAATGTCTATCCTCTGAAGATACAAGTTCAAAAGGGAAAATGTACAATTACAGGAAACAATTTAAAAGTTTTAGCTATTTTTATCCAGTGCTTAATCTATTTTTGATGTGACTTAGAAAACACAAAATCTCAATTGTATCTAGAGAAGGGGAGAGGTTGCGCACCAATAGTGAAATGTTGGCTTTACAGAATGCCAAAAGGGTCTTGGGAAGGTTTTCTGGTAATTTGACTCAAGATTGAGTTTACTGTTGTAGCTTAGCTTTTTAAAAGTGTTAGTGGTGAGGACTCAACCCAGGAATACCCAAAATCATCTGTAACTCTCAGAAATTAATGCATTGATAACAACTGTAAAGACACTTTATTTAGAGAAAATATATCACATAAGAAATAACAGCATATTGTCATTGGGATCCAAAACTTATTCCTAGACTGAAACTGTGTAGGCAAAACTGTCGTAACAACGTAGCTAGGTTTGCTGTTATTTAAAATTTTTAAATAAAGACTGTATTGCTATCAAAAATACATTCTTAATTTAAATATATAGGAATTACTCCATGTGGAAATCAGTAAATGTGGCTTTGATGCTGCCTTTTACATATTACCTTAAGTTTCAATTTTTGTTATTCCTTGTGATAAGGTGAAATTCACAGGTATCAAAGATACTTTGATCGGAGGAAATTCAGTCATGTAACTCTTTAGATTTGATTGTTACTCTTCGTATTTATATTTAAAAAATTTAAAAACTTAAAATTATTACACTGGAATGTGGGCGGCTGCAGCACTGGTGTTTGATAACATTCTAGCACTGGAGTCTTTCATATTTTATAATTTTTATTGTGAGCTAGCTTTTTATGTGGAAGACTCATGTTGTCTTGATGACATCATAGAAACTTGTCCCAGAGTTCTTAATGCAGGAAGTCAGGATTGCCGTTGTTCAGAGAAGTCCTTCACCCTGTGTTGTATTGCAGATCATAAAAAATGGTCTCACTAACCCCCTTTCCTTCTATGCCCTAAGACTAACTTACCACACACTAATGATCCTAAGAATCATTAATGATCTTAGAAAACTCAAACCTGAAATTAAAGCTCTTCCATCATGTTATTATAATTTATGTTGGGGGAAAAATATAATTGAAGTGGTATCTTTGGGAGAATTATCCTCATTAAGTCTTTACTTACATTTCAACTACAATGGAGAACTGGTCCCTGGACAATTGTCTTCTATGAGATGACACTTCTTTATGTACAGCCTTGCTGAAGATTTCCCACCTTTCTTACTCCCCAACATATTTGGGTTAATTTAATCAATGTTAAAATTCCTGTGGGTTTGATTTGTGCTGTGAGATAATATACCTTAATACATGTTGAATGTCTTAGATTTCAGGGGAATCAATATTCAAATTTCTGCTAAATAACAGAGCAAGTTGTAACTGTGTAATATTCATGGTATTCAATTAAACTGGCATGAAAGCTACAATTATAACTGAATAGTTTATCACTATGTATTAACCCTGTGGCCTTAGAAATCATACAGTGGCTTAGCTGTGTAAGCCATTGCATCACTCACTTGTTGAACAATTCAGTGCAAAAACATTTCTGGTCCATGCACTGAAGGATATTGCAATGAAAGGACCGAAACCTGCACTTCATTTCCTGAGTGAAGTAATGTAGGCTTTCATCTCCTAACCACTGGCATAACTATGTATATTATGGTTGAATATTTAGCAAGTGTCTAATAAAATGTCTGGGAGAGATAGCAATAAGTTGAAAACTGTTCTACTTTATATATTTACTATAGTATGTAGATGAAGTATTCACAGGAAAGTAAATAGGTCAGTATACAGCAAGCACTGTGGCACATCAAATGAAAGGCACCATAGTACATTTTGTTGGAATCTAAATTTTGGCATCTAAATTTTAGGTTTGAGATTGCAATTTAGGTGGGATTTATAAACACTAACATGAGTCCTATTTCCTTTAGAAGATGGGTTCAGAGGTTGCCAAAATAACTTTGGAATTGTTTTGCAACTGTTTCCATTGAGAGTTACAAATTTGTTTGGACACTAGGAAGCAAAAAACATTAGAAGTAAGTAGAAATTATTCAGAATAGTTTTATTGAGTAAAGTGGGTTAAAGAGGAGAGAAATAGAAAAATAGGTCTGAATTGCTGAAGCCAAATGACCTCAGAATGACGTCATATGCTAAAAAAAAAAAAAGACTGGTGCTGTAGTTATAGAATGAAGATTAGAGTCTACACATTCTATCTTAAAATACCAAGGAGCTACCTAGTTGCAAACTTAATCATTAGACTAATGAAGCTGCTGGAGTTATTATATTAGATCAAAGACTAGTCAAAGGAACTGTTTCTTTAGTGGTTTAGTTTTAAGAATTAATCAAGTACAATATAAGACAGAAGAAATAAACATTTAGAGAAGTTCATGCATCCACATGGGAAAGGAAATCGTTAATCAGACTTACTGCTTTTGATACTGATAATGTTTATGAGTAAGTCCCAGTATGAAGCTTTGTAAGTAAACTTCAATAGACTGCTCACTTTTCAATAGACTTTCTCTTCTTGTTTATAAATCAGCTATGATTAGTCTTTGGAGACAGATATTTCCTTGTATTCTTGTTCTTGTATACAGTTTATGTATTTATACCATATATAAATTATGGTATCAATTAGGTTGGCGAAGACCTTTAAGATCAAGTCCGGCCGTTGATGCAATAACCAATCAATATTAGTTGAAAACACAAGTTACATTATCTGTGCATAATTAAGAATTAAGTAGCATCATTGTTATAAACACAAGAGTAGAACTCTGAAGCAACCTGTATTTGGGATTTTCAAATATTAATTTTTATCTTGCAAGATCTTTAGGTTGTCAGCACTAAAGACATGGACAGAAGCTGGACCAGTATGTAGTAGCAAATGAAACACTGCTTGTGTTAGGGGTTGTTTAAGATGTCTTGAAAAGGACAAACATTAAACTAAAAAGAGTTTGTTTCACTGAACAAGTGAAGTATTTTAGCGGGTGGAGAGTGTTGAAGGCTGCCAGCATTTATATTTCTAGTTTGTTTGGGATCTCAGTCAAGGTGAAGTTGGTTGAGAACATTTGCTGGAAATTACCTTGGCTGACTGTAAGGGATTTCAGTTTCTGTGTGGATAATGCCACTGACCCAGGAGTTCCGAAGTGTTGGTCATGTAAAAGCTCGAGTTTAATGATGATCATTTGATGATCATTCTTGCTATGTGAATTCCACTGTCAGTAGCTTTTTGTCTACACTTTAACTTGTCTGTGCACTTAGGTGGTTGTTTCTGGTAGAGGATAGAGAGAAATAGAAAAAAAGGTCTGAATTGCTGAAGACAAATGGCTCAGAATGACGTCATATGCTAAAAAAAAAAAAAAAGACTGGTGCTGTAGTTATAGAATGAAGATTAGAGTCTACACATTCTATCTTAAAATACCAAGGAGCTACCTAGTTGCAAACTTAATCATTAGACTAATGAAGCTGCTGGAGTTATTATATTAGATCAAAGACTAGTCAAAGGAACTGTTTCTTTAGTGGTTTAGTTTTAAGAATTAATCAAGTGCTTTCAAATATAAGACAGAAGAAATAAACATTTAGAGAAGTTCATGCATCCACATGGGAAAGGAAATCGTTAATCAGACTTACTGCTTTTGATACTGATAATGTTTATGAGTAAGTCCCAGTATGAAGCTTTGTAAGTAAACTTCAATAGACTGCTCACTTTTCAATAGACTTTCTCTTCTTGTTTATAAATCAGCTATGATTAGTCTTTGGAGACAGATATTTCCTTGTATTCTTGTTCTTGTATACAGTTTATGTATTTATACCATATATAAATTATGGTATCAATTAGGTTGGCGAAGACCTTTAAGATCAAGTCCGGCCGTTGATGCAATAACCAATCAATATTAGTTGAAAACACAAGTTACATTATCTGTGCATAATTAAGAATTAAGTAGCATCATTGTTATAAACACAAGAGTAGAACTCTGAAGCAACCTGTATTTGGGATTTTCAAATATTAATTTTTATCTTGCAAGATCTTTAGGTTGTCAGCACTAAAGACATGGACAGAAGCTGGACCAGTATGTAGTAGCAAATGAAACACTGCTTGTGTTAGGGGTTGTTTAAGATGTCTTGAAAAGGACAGACATTAAACTAAAAAGAGTTTGTTTCACTGAACAAGTGAAGTATTTTAGCGGGTGGAGAGTGTTGAAGGCTGCCAGCATTTATATTTCTAGTTTGTTTGGGATCTCAGTCAAGGTGAAGTTGGTTGAGAACATTTGCTGGAAATTACCTTGGCTGACTGTAAGGGATTTCAGTTTCTGTGTGGATAATGCCACTGACCCAGGAGTTCCGAAGTGTTGGTCATGTAAAAGCTCGAGTTTAATGATGATCATTTGATGATCATTCTTGCTATGTGAATTCCACTGTCAGTAGCTTTTTGTCTACACTTTAACTTGTCTGTGCACTTAGGTGGTTGTTTCTGGTAGAGGATAGATGAGAAACAGACAGCATCCCAGCAAGAAGAAAATTTTGAAAGAAGAAGGAAGCAAGCAAGCAAGGGACCTAAAGCATTAGTTGGCTAAAAGGAGACTATGCCTTATGAGTGTCAGGCTTTGGGTAGGCACCTGCTTCTGGATTGAGGGGTTTTTGGTGGACGTTACCAAGACCAGCTTCTAATGCATTCTTGCTTGCGTATTGCTGCCTGCACACGTTTGTCCATCTTTTCAAGAAAATTTATGAGAAAAAAACCTTGTCTGCCTGAGCAGTGTCCTAAAAAAATAGGCCAAGTATTGAGAGGAATATTTACACTAGAGTGTTTCTGTGAATTTTTATCTAGTGGGGTGTTTTAACTTTCTTATATAATGCTGTTATTTTATTCTTCTCATTGTTCCCTAAATGAAAATGGGAATTTATGGCTCTGAAAAAAAAAATTTTTATCTAGTGGGGTGTTTTAACTTTCTTATATAATGCTGTTATTTTATTCTTCTCATTGTTCCCTAAATGAAAATGGGAATTTATGGCTCTGAAAACTAAAGGTAAAAAGAGAACATGACCATGTGGATAACAAGGTGGTATCTGGTCCTGTCTGGAAAGCAGGATAGTTCAGCAGAAATGCCAAGCATAACAAAATAAATGTTTCAGGAGTCTAGAATGAGAAGTTCAATGCTGATCAAAACAATCTGTAAATATTGTATAAGACTGTCATTTCATTCTTAAATGTGAAAGATTAACAAAGCCGCAGTGATGTAAAAGTGGCTAGAGAAAATCAAATTTAGATCCTATGCTTGGGAACAAGTGTCTTTCTTTTTGGCGGTCTTCTCCTCTGACTCAGTACTTTTAGTTGGTTCCATATATTTCTTTGAATTTGGTCTTGAGAATTTTTGAAAGCATACTCTGCCTGCAGCAAAATACACCGTGAACTGACCAGGTTTCTTCAAAACTTTGCACATTGTTTCAGTCACTCAGAACAAAGCATTCTCTCGGCCATCTCCTGTGTAGTGAAGTGTCTCTTGCTTGCTGAAGTCAATGAAAACTGCAAATACACTGCAGTGCTGTGGCTCAGGCAGTGTGATGGAAAAGTAGCCTGAGTCACAGGCACACAGGCATGAAATTAGGCATGGGCTTAGGCAGGGGCTAATCACAGGACTGAATTGTAGCATTTGGAAAATTAATGAGTCTTTTGCTGATCATTTTTCTCCATGGTGTATTTTTCTCCCTTTTTTCTAAGGGATACTACCAAGTAGATTTAGTTTGAAATTTTTATTGAAAGCTGGTAATTTTATTTTTGACATTAAGAGTGCTTTAAACATTTTGTTCCTTTGATTCCACCTTGGTTATTTACTTGTATGTGAGCCAAATGAGACTTTTTCTTATATAGGTATTCATAATGGACGCAAGTGAATCTGAACAGTGGTTTTCTTTTCCTCTTTTTCTGTTTCTCTAGGTTCATTTCATATCACTCAGGATAAGGTAGTTGTTGGCTCTTATTTGTAATTGCAGAAAAAGGGAGAATGGACAGCAGAAAGCTCATAAAATTTGGTATGGACAGCAACAAACAGGAAGCAACTGTTGTGATACTAATTAGGCTTTATAAGACTCTTATAGATGGCCTGATGCGGGTGGACTGGCAAGGTATTTTAAAATGTCATTTTGCTGTGGATATTACTTTTTTAATTTCTGAGAAACACGTGTGTTTGCCACTCTTTTAAAACAGTAGTGTATTGCTGCAGACATTAATTGATGTTCTTCTAGCAACTACAAGCACTTTAACAAATGGACTGAAAGGTTTTGTAATAACTTCTTACAAAATTGCACTTTTCAGAAAAGTGAACTGTTGATTTTTTTTTTTAATTTTCTATATATATCTAGAGTATGACTACTATGTGCCCAAGTATATGACAGATAACTAAAATTCTCAGAAAAGGTACCCAACATGGAAAAAGGATATAATCCTATTTTATCCACTCAATTTTTGAAAATAAATAATTAGGTCACAAAAAGGAATTGACAGAGACAGGACTTGAGTACAGGTTGTGGTGCTTATTCTTCTTAGTCCATGTCTGGTTTCTGTTTGCATGCTTTGGTAACTCACAGTTTTTTTCTAGGATGAGAACTGCGTTAAAGGTGTGAAATATTCCAAGTTCAAAATTGCTCATTATAGCAAGTAGAAAGCAAATATCTTGATTTCAGTCCAGAAAGAGTTGATGAGCTGGGGTTTCATGGACGAGTCCTGGGTTCAATACCAGGTCATGTTTTCAGAAAAGAAACAGGATGATACATAGCACCACAGGATTATTAGAGACATGAAATTTCTATAAATAAGAGCTGCATCAAGATAAGAAACATTTTCTGAAACATTCTTCCCTCCCTTTCCTTCTTCTATGCAATGACAATCACTTTGTCACCAAAGTAATTTTTTTCTAAGAATCTGTGTGTGACGGGAATAGTACACAGAGGCAAGTGCTGAATACTTTTTATGAAATAGATAAATATTATTCATTTTGGAATAATAAGGAATACACCTTAGTTTAAACATGGAACTGGTCACAAAGATGCATAAATTTCAACATGGGAGAAGGAGGGAGTGCTTAAGCTGCTTTTCTCTCTCCTTTGTCAGCAGTCCCCCTGCCTCATTCAGCAGCAGTCCTATCTTTTCCCTAGTCATACTTTTGCTGTTCCTGTAGCAGCTCATCTTGTTGTCCTTAACTCACATTGTCAGATTCAATTCTAGGTCAGCTTTGACGTTCCCTGTCCTGTCTCTGCATGCTCAGGGAGTGTCCACATCTCCCGTGATCCCTTTTTATGCTTGAGTTTTATCAGTTCCTTGCTCATCCATGTAGGCCTCCTGCTGGTAGTGTTTGCCCTCCTGCTCAGTAGGATAGACTGTTCTTGAGCTTGGAGGAGGTCATCATGGACTCATCTTCTCACCAGGGCCATTATCCCGTAGGAGTCTTCCTTGGGAGGAGCAAGATCTGTGAACAGCCTGAAGTCTGATCCCTGAAGCTTAGGGGTATGATCCTAATGTTTGTCTTGCATCATCCTCAAATGGTGATTCACAAAATGCACCAAAAATGGCTGGTGGTCTAGAAAGCGTGTCATAAACGAGTATGTTCCACAAAGTAGTTCTTTAGGTCAAAAAGCAGTAGAGGGATAAGCTTTTAGTATAAGGTGGCTTGAAGAGTAAAAGTGGTAATTGTGATGTTCAGGAGTGGGAAGATTCAGTGGGCCTGTACTGCATTTAAAAGTACCTGGAGTGGCTTAGTTGGCTGTGTGGGCCAGAAGGGATTACACTGGGTTGGGTTTTGGAAGCTGCAAGCCTGCAAGATGCAAAGGTTGGAAGAACAGGATAGCAGGTGTGGCAGCACAGGGTCCTCTTGACCTGCAGGATAATGTCACACTGACCACAGATGAGAGTGAAATAAGATAGTTTTCTTTCAAATCCCAGGAAGCATTTAAGACAGAAAAAAAACCAACTTATTTGCAAACCTCATAATCTTAATAAAATATTGGTGAGAGAAGACAATGGTTTTGCACACCTGCTTTTCAAGTAAAAACATGGTTTAGAAGTCTTCCTGTCCAGCTGGAAAGTAACATAAAACTTCTCAGCATTTATCAGTGTATCTCTGCTCAGAAAGCAGAGGAGTATTTTTTGCAGTGATCCATGCTTGTGCTAAGAAAGAGCAGGGCTTGCTTTTTGCACCCATAACAACTGCAACTGTATTTAAGTTTCAAGCTTCAAACAATTCAGATGGAGAAGAGAAAGCTTTTAGTCACATCAATCTCATCAGCACTTCGAGAAGTTACTATAGAAACTGTAACAGCAGAAACAATAAAAGGAAATAAAAACAGAAGGAGAAGGGAATGAAGATCTTTGAAAATTTGAAGTAAAAATAACACAAAATACAAATAGCTGAAGCTGGTAATAAGCCTCTTTCTTAATTAAGATAAATATGACTACAGAAATTAGAGAAGAAAAAGACCTGTGTAGATCATTATGCCATTTCTTTGGGGTCAATACAGGATTGTGAGATATTCCACAGGATATTTTTAGGAGGTAGTCCAGACTTGCTGTCCAATAAAAGAAGTGAAATAAGAGTATGATATAGGTGGGGTGGGCAATGACAAAAGCAAGAAGATGTTATAAAGCTGTTTTCAGATTAAGTTATAGCTCTATAGCATGGTCTTGGACCACATAGCTGGAAACTGTTTGAAGAATACCTTGATTTGATCTGTTACTTAGTTCCTCTGTAAAACTAAACCAGTTGTTAGATACACTGTCTGCAGCACATGACTGTAACTTCAGTAATTCAAAGTATTTTTATCACTTTTTTAAAAAATGCTGGTTTGTATGAAGGATGGAGTACTTAAAAAAAAGTTGCAGGCTACAATAAAGACATGGGATATTTTTACAACCATATAACATGCCTATGTTGAAAGAAAATCAAAACAATTGTAATTGTAAATCTAGTTGCCACTGGTGCCTAGATTGTATTATAGTTCCCATTGTCAGTGGAAGGAGAACCACAAGGTGGATATACAAACATCATGCAGCCCTCCTCAAACAAAAAAGGGTTACATTATATTTAAGAGACCCAAACAGACAAAACCAACTAACAAACAAAACAAAGAAAGCTAATTAAACAAATCTACTCTGTAATGTGTCGGAATAGTTTAATCCATCACAATTCATTGTTTCCATTTTGCCTACAGTGGTTTGTCTTTTATTGTTTAGTATTGTATATTCTGTTAATAAAATAGTCATTCCTTTTTTTAGGAGTATTTACTTGTATTTCTGTAGTATTTATTTGAAAGTACTTTGTACATAAGTAATCTTACTCATTTACTATACAAGTATTGACTTTGCCAATGGGGTGGATATTTCCCATAGCAAGGGCAGACCTAATTATTTCAAAACCAGCTGTGATTACCAACACACCCAGAATGCCATAAGTGTCTCAGCTAAAATTCCATAAACAGCTTTTCCTTTCAGATTTGAAATTTTGAAATGTTGATTTCAAAATAGCATCTTCCTGCAAAAAACCTGTTTTTCTCCAGAAGGGATGTCAGCCCTAATAATATTTAACAAATTCAAATTCCTGTGACTGCGCTCTGTTAACCTAAAGTCCCACACTAATGTCATTGATATGTTATTTATCATCCTTGCTTTCTCATTCCTGCAAGAATAAATCATCACACACCAAAGCAGGATAGCTGTGGCATTCAGTAATTTTTGTGTATTTTAAGCCAAGTTTCCCCTTTCATTTTTTGCCAGTAGAATGCAGGCCAAAGGCCTTCAGCACACACGAGTCCAGAAAAGATTCACTCGACAAAGTAGCCTGAAATCCTGCCCTGAGGAGCTTTGTGCTAGACACTACAGCCCCCAAAATGCTTGTGACTAAATCTATTCAGGCTTCTCCTTAGGAGCCATCATCAATATGGATCCTGAAAGGCCTTCTACATTGGAATTTTTATCTAAAAACTGAAGAAAGCTCTTTTTTCTTGAAGTTAGGTAAAGATTTTTCACCCATTGTACAGTCTGAATCACCTGTCTCATAGGAGAAGTCATGTCAAAAAAAATCTAGTATAAATTTTCTTTTGAAATAGGGCTTGAGAGATGTGTATGGGGAAGTGACATGGTATATGTATTGCCATGGACTTGCACTGAAAATTCACATGGGTCTCATCCACGTCATCACTACTGCAGAGCTTTAAGTTCAAGGAACTTTTCAGTTTGAGGTCATGCATTCAAATCCACTGTTTTTCCCGGCAGTGTGAGTTTAAGCTCTGCAAGTAAGGCAGAGAGAATGTGAAATTCAGTGAACCAAAAAAAGAACATGCAGAAAGATGATGAATATGTACTAATAAGAGACAGAAATGCAGTTCTGGAGCCTGGAATATGTGTTTCCTGTTTCCATTACTTACTTCATCAGAAGTACTTGAGTGCAGAGGCAGTCTCTTGCCAAAGCTGGATGATAAGTAAGGAGTGAGTCAGGGAAGTTTGGGAAGAGAATGGCTAGTATCAGGCTCAGATTCTTCAGTGTTCTCTGGAAATTTGAGTTTGGCATGTCCTTCTTGGTTTTCTGGTGAAATAATTGTAACAAAACCTCTCACGTGTCCAGTAATCATGGATTCTGAAGTATGTACTATGGCAATCAGCATTGGAAGGACTTGTGTTTAGCTATATAAAGTATTTTCTATTAGTCTCAGAAGAATTGCATCCCACGGCTGGTACTTAGCATCAGCAGGCAGGTTAACTGTTCTTCCCCTGTTCCTTCATTCCTGATCTGGAATCCCTAAGAAACCTCTCAACTCATGAATGTGCTGTGGAACCATTTTTTAAATATTTTACGTAGCTAACATTATTCTTATGATTATTACAATCATCACATTGAAAAGCTCATGCAGAAATGAAGACATTTAATTGGAACAAGACGTCAGTGTTGTGCAGTAAATGAATGCAGAGGGGGAGGGTCTGTCAGATGGGAGCAGCCAGAACAGGGTCTCCTTTGGCCAACTCTGTGCAGCCTAGGACCTTTTAGAACTGGAAACAACACTGTGTTATCCTCTGTTTGAAGGCAGCTACATAAAACAAGTATGGATTGAACTAAGGTTGTGCAGGCCATAAAATATTGTTAAAGTGGAAATCTCAACAATAAAATATCCAGATCACTCAGTGTTCATGAGTGCAAAACAAATTTCAGGTGCAATAAACTGCTGCAGAATCAAGCATGCCAAAGGTTAGTAAGATAACTAGTATGGCAGCATCCAAAGATTCAAATGATGAATTCAGTGAGTAAATGTTGGCTTTTGTGAAAACAATTATCTGGATTTATCCAGTGCCATACGAAGGATAAATAAAACTTTTCCCTAGGACAGATGAATAGTATATGGAAAAATTTTTAAATGTTACCGTCTAAGTGCTTTGAAATATATTAATGGTCACCATGCATTTCAAGCATGGTTTTGTTTTTCCACCTCTTTTCTCCAGCGCTTAAAGCTGGAAAGGAGGGCACTGTGGTAAACCCTTTCTTCTGCCCTTTTCTTCTGAGCATTTTTCCTTCAGAAAACCTGTAGCAGCATTGGTACATACTTTTTCTGAGACATTCCTTCCGTATTTCATATCCTGTTGAACAAGTCATAAAATTAGATGCTAAAGATACTATGTTAAAGCTAATAGGATAGTCAAAATCCACTCTATATTTGTTGACATAAGCTTAACAAACTAGGTAACCTGTTCCAGGCCTCAGATTGCTGGTTTTTAAGAAAATAAGCAATTCAATCTTACAGATGCATTGCTCAGTTTGTTAGTTATTAATAAAACAAGATTTTGGCTTTAAGGTAACTATGTTTTGAATATATGTACGCATTAAATACTAAGTCGAAAGAAGCAAATTTGTGTGTTACTTCTAGATAGTTTCTTATGTTTCAAAAAGAGAGCAACTTCAACTATTTATAAACTGTAATTAAGTTTCTTTACAACATGACTCATTCTCAACAAGCAAGTCCTTTTTCTTTTGCTTTCTTATGAACTGTGTGGGAAAATTAGGGTTCAATCAGTGAAGAATTTACTCAATGCTTAATTACCCATAAACAGCCCTCCAAGTTCTGCTCATGTAGTGCTTGCATAAAGACATTATTTTCCCCACTCTATGGCTATCTAAAAGTTGACTTTTAAAAAATGATCTGTAAATTGTAATGTAGGAGAAAGCAATGTTTTTCTGGATTCCTTCTCCAGTCTGCTTCTTTAAGTTCCTCTTACATTAACAGTATGATGCTTAGGAGAGCCAAAGTAAGAAATCATCAGATTTAAATTACTTTGAGCATGGAACGAAATTAGAAAGCTTTACTTTCCTGAATGAGCTAATTGTTTAACTTTTCCAAAGGAAATGTTTCTATTTCTGTGAGAGAAGGGGTAAATGGGACTTCCTCTGACATAATTTTCATTTTAAATCTTGAGTTTGACAGCAGCATTTTTACCTTCATAACCAAATATTACTGCTTAACTGCATGACTTGTATAAGCTTGCTAGTTGAAGTGACTCACTTACGCAGATGAAGTTATTTTTAGGGAGGTAATTTGCACTGTTTAGAAGAGAGGAAAAAAGGGAGAGAGAGTCCTACTAAGAGCTAGATCTCTCATTATAGTTTACAGAGCTCATGAACCCAGCATCCAAGCAAAAGATGACTAAGCAAGGGGTCTATTGGTACTTTCAGGAATTTACAGACATGAGTCATCTGCTTATTTTCTGCAGACATATCACCAGGGTACTTTGTGAGTCAGCTGTTATTTGGGAATAGTACTTGTATTCAACACGAATACGTTTTTGTAGTTCTTAGGTAACAAGCATGCCAAACCAGCACAGGCTTTTACAGTTTGCCTAGTTCAGGTGTTAATTTACAAAACCAGTCTGTTGTTCTTAACTGTGATGCATTTTTCATGGCAAAGTGTGAATGTTGTCTTGCATGTAATTACAGTAACACCTTTGTCATCTTAGATATTGCACGAAGGCAGATCTGATTTTGTATTAATGTACAGATTGAGAGTCAGACTGCCTACACATGACCAGGTAAAAAGAAAAATTTTCTTTAGCAAGCCATGTGTGATTATGAGAAGAATTTGACCTTTCATGTCCAACACACCTTGCCAGCATTAATTACCAGTGGTATTGCTTATTTTTTTCATTCTGTGTACCAACAGAATGGGCATGATGCATGGGCATCCACTGGGACGGAAGAAGGTTCTTGCCTTCCTTTCCTATTGCTGAAATAATAGCTGGCTACCTTGAGATATGTATAACACTTTAAACTCAAGGCTATTTCCTGTTTACTGGCCTTTTAGGTGTGGTTGTGTTCCAGAATTAGGGACAGGTTTCTTTACTTGGTCTGGACTCATCCACACCTTGTATTAAGGAAACACTTGGGTTAGAAAACTGGAAGTTTGGCAATTTCAGGTAAAGGGTATTATTACAAATCAAAGGCAGTTTAAATTTTTCAAAACTCTACTTGCAGTTCAGGGTAACGCTGCTGCTGTCCAGATATGGGATGCACAATTTTGAATCTAGTTTGATTATCTTATTTATGTGATCAGTTTATAATGTAAGTAATTCCTGAAAATTCCTTTACAAATTTTGCTTAATAGAATATATTTTGGTGGTACCTTCTCATAACAAATGCAGGTGTCACTGTAGTGAGAGCACTGCCTTGATTATCCATTTTAAACAGCATTTCTAGTGCCAGGTACTTTGTCCTGAGAGCCCACCTTTAGCTGTGGGTAACTGGAAAAAAAACATTGCTGCTTGTGTCTGTTATGTAGATGGCAGTTTTGAAGAGAAAGTTAATGGAAGTTAGAAATTCTCAGCTAAAAAGTTGAGTACAAGGACTAAATTATTATTTGAATGCTTTGCTAAAGTTTGTTATTCCTCTCACACAAATAAAATAAGTGATAAAATGCAGAAGTATACAGACTTGGTTTCTCTTAAGGAGTTGGTACTTAAGAATGAAAAAGATGCTCTAGAGAAACAGTTCAAGCACTCAGAGCGAAGTATTATATTTATAAGATTAAAACAGAGATTCAGTCTTCTTGATTCTTTACCCTTCTCCATGGTGGAGTCCTTCAGAGACCAAGGTGCGCACATCATTTGCGGGGGGAGGAGACAGCGTGCTGGCTGATAAATGGCCAGGTTACACCAATGTTTTTCAGGGTTGTTATTTAGTAATCACATTATATAGAGGAATTCGGCAGAGCAATCTTTGAATCTAACCTTTGTTAAAGCAGTGATCTGCCCTCAAATTAGCAGAACTCTGCCCATGTCATTAGTGCTTAAATATCTGCTGGAAGCTGCTGCGTGGGCTGAGTCACCCGGACTGCGGGAGTTGTCACGTGTGGCTCAGACACTGGGTCATGAACTGAGCCAGTGCTGTCCTCCACGGGAGGATTTCTTGTATTTAGGGACTGTGGCTGGAATAGCACATTTGATTTAGTGTGCTTCATGGCTATAAATGCTTTTACTCCTAGAGCTTGGAGACCCTTTAGAGCAAAGGGAGATACGGTGTAGCTGATGCACATCTGAGTATTTAGATGTGATTAATCAACTGAAAAATGAAGGAACTAGCAGGATGATAGAATGGAATTTAGAAAATAAAACCTGTCTTACACTGATTCCTCAGTCTGTTAGCAGAGATTTCACAGGAAGTGCTGGAATCTCTGGAAATATTTAAAATACAATTCCATTGCAGAGTTCTTTCACTGTACAGAATTTTTAAAATATGATTTAGAGGATATCAAAAAGTATGGTTTTAGGTACTTTATAAATGAAGCCTACACCTTTAAAAGAAATTACCATTCTTCTGTTAATTTGGGTGTTAGATTAGACATTTAATATTAGTAATTCAAGTCTTTTGTCATTATTCAGTTTAACCACAGATTTCTGAAGCCTCCTGAAATAAGAAGTAGACCAAGAAAATACAAACTATAATTCTAGCAATGAAAAAGTTAAGTTAAAAACTAGTTCTGACCATGAAAACATACACAGTTTCTAACTGTTGTAGACTGTTTTATTGTTTACCAGACCTAGCTGATCATGAGACAGTGATAAGCAAAGGGAACTAAGAGGTTCTGATTTTTATTTTTAGTGGGATATTTTGGGTAATAATGACTTTGTGGTATGTTTTTAGTTTTGTGGATGTTTTCTTGTCTAGCAAATGACAGACAGCAAGTTGAAATCTTTTCCAGCTCATATGACTGAATCTTTCTACGTCCTATATCAACTCATTTGGCTGCTTTAGGACACAGACAGCTGTAAAATGAGGATGATAATGCTTTTGATGTCCATGAGGACACTAAAATATATTGGTTAAAACAGATAAAGATAAATTTGGTTTTTTAATGTAAAGCAAAACAGAATGTATTTTGTGAATTTTCGAAAGGGAAGATTTCACTATAAAAGTAATTTTTTAATAACTAAATAATCCTGGTAGAGATTTTATTATTAACATAGCAATACACTAGCTAAACTTGTTTAAAATCGTGTACTTTTCAAAAGTATTCTGGTAAAGCAAAGTGTCCCATACAGCAGTAAGTTGGAATCATTACTTATAATAAATGCAGAAGGATGTTTTCAAACTAGCCATCACTTTCTCCTTTTCTGACACCTTTAAACCAATAGAATGGTCTGATATATTCCCAATACAAAGAAAAGGAAAAAATACATTGGCATGTTTTTATAACTCTTTTTTTCCTTTTGAATTGCAGTTGACCTACCCCTCTACTTTCCTCGAGACCAACCAACCCTAACTTTTCAGTCCGTCTACCACTTTACTAACAGTGGCCAGCTGTACTCCCAGGCCCAGAAGAATTACCCATACAGCCCCCGATGGGATGGCAATGAAATGGCCAAGAGAGCAAAGTAAGTGAGATTGCTGTTTCCTACTAAGCATTCCATTTGTTTCATGGTCTTTGGTGGGTAGAAATTTCATGGATATAAGTGTACATTTTCAGCATTACAAGAGCTGAACCTGTTCTTTTTCTCATACAGTCCTGGTGTTCTTTTAGATGAATCTAGCCAGATACTTACTAATCATGCTTATTGCATTAGTGCCAGAGGACTGAACAAAAGAAGGCTCTTTCTGCTGGGCTTTGTATGGCATGGAGTGGTGACAGTCTCTGCTTCAGAGAACTTCCAGCCTAAGTAGATGAGATGGCCCCCAGCAGGAGTAACCTGCATGGTAGCAGTCAGTCAAGGTAACTCCCTGGGGTTGTGTGAGTGTTGAGGGGACCCTGAAGGGAAGCATGTGAGATGGAGAGAGCAAGGAAGAAAAACCTGAAGGATCTGGAATTAGGCTGTAATGAAAAGGCACAGAAGAACAGGAGGAGGTAGAGGAAACCACCATTCCAGCACAGGCGGCAGCCGTATCAGATCTTGAGAAAGTTATCTGAAAATCTGAATATCTCTTGCTTTATTGCATTTTTGTTGGGTGGAAACAGAGAATCCCTGTCTCCTTCCTCTGCATTTTTTTCTGCAGGCCCTTGTTTTGGGCTGAGGAGAGATCACTTCAATCTGTGTATCCTTTTAGTTAGTGATGAAATAGCAGCCTCACAGAGAGGTTCTGTTGCAAGGGCAAGCTGCCACAGGCAGTGGTGTCCCCAGAGCTTGTCTTCTCATGAAGCAGAACAGATTTTACCTGACTGGGGAGAGTCAGGCAGCAAGCTTGCTGCAGTGTTTTAATTTTGCAAAGTGTAAAAATGTTAGAACAGCGAGAGATTGAAACAGGCTGATTATCAGTTGTTCAGCAAGTAAAAGCATCAAACTGCATAAATCACAAGGCATATTGGGATGAACATTTTGAATGACAGTCAGAAGATTAAATTAAATCAGCAAATATGCATAAATAAGAGTTGAAACAAAAATAGTACAAGCTGAGTAAATCAAATGAGTGGCATGGTCAGAGAATACAATTTGGAAATAATGGAAGCAAACAACTATTGACTGATGCATTTGTAGATTTTTATACTAATTTAAATTCTATGGAAAACATCAAGTAACATTTGATTTGGGATTTTAATATGCATTTTAATAAAAAAGTTTTTAGTAGCATTTGGTTTTGCCACCATACTGTTTATAGGAGCACCATTTCTTAATCAGCTATGATTTTTTTTGTGTGTATGGACTTTCTTCTTTTCTCTAGCAGGATATTATGAGTATTTTGTTTATTAAAAAACCAAACAAAACAAAATAAAAAAATCAAGAAGAAGAATAACTGGAAGCATTACTATGGCTTTTTTATGGCCATATTACAAAATGCATTTCTTTTGTAGATGAAAGCTTACAAGTACCTGTGTGCTGTCTGCTAAGTGCATTTGCTTATGAGTGGGTGTATACAAATGGACTTCACTGCCCTGCACTTGAAATTTAGAAGTATTACAACAGTTCTCTTTAAAAGCACTAAATGTGTACACTTACTATCACATGTACGTTTGGTGAGGTTATTCACTCTTACGTTCAAGCCTCTGCCTTGATGTTTTACACTGGTACGTAATATGAGAAGGATGATGAGAAGCGGGGGAAGACAGTGTGCTGAGATGTCTGAAATAGCAATCACTGAGCTGCAGAGAGACAGAAACTGCTCCAGTTAAAAGCGCTTCGCTTGCAGGAACAGCTAGTGATTCCTGAGTAGGTACCATAAATAAATCTGGATCAAGAAAAAATATGATGTTATGATACATGTGAGCATATTTTAAGAATGATTTTTAACACAATTGAGTATCTTATATAAACAGTGTTTAAAATATTTGCTAGGGCTTCTTAGAATAGGTTAGTGTGTTTTAACATAACCAAATAACTTCTTATTCTACTTAATTTTTACCACAGACATGTTATGGACCAAGTTATGGGAATAAATGTTGATATGTGGGAGAGCATTCTAATGAGACGTATTAGTTCAAACAACACGTGAAAATTTCCCAAAAAAAAAAAAGACAGAAAAAAGAGAATACATTATTTACCCTCTAGAAACAATGTAATTCTACTCTGCTGAAATAAATTTCGCCCTAGTTAAATCAGAAACAATTTGTTTGTGTTTTTAAATACTGTCAATTAGGTTTTGCTTATATATAGTCTTTTTCCCTCTTAGCAGAATTGTCTCCCAAGTGCTCAGCATTCTTTGAGACAAAACATCTCTGTTTATCTTCCTGGCCATTGCTCTAGGGCCGCAGGATCTCCCACTTGATATTCCAGTATCTGACCAAGTTCTCTATCCTTCTTGTCAGACTTCAGGGATCAGTGTACCATATCTTCCTCAGTGGGGCTAAAAACACCATCAAGGATAGTTTTTGCTTGCTCTTGAACCAACTGTTAGAAGCATCATCAAGTTTGAAATGGCATCAGTCACAGCTTTCCTCATCCTCAATTTTGGCAAGCCCTGCCTCTGTTTTCAGCAAATCTACACAGCCTGTTTATTCATGGGCAGAGCTGTCATAAGTTCATTCCAAAGGGACTTTGATTCTGTGCCCAGCCTTCTCCCAAGGTTGTTTTGGTGTGGGTTGTTGGTTTTTTTCCCAAACAGATGAGCCCATCCAGTTCCTTCAGTGCAGGGACTAAACTTGAAAGTCTTGGTATCCTTGCTTATCTCTGTGGCCCCCAGCAGGAGAAGGCATCTCTTTTGAAGTTAGGACTTAACCCTTTGCTGTAGCCTTGAGACAATCAAGTAGTAGCTATAGGCGGGAGCAAAATCTTCGTTCCCTAAGATGCATACATATGAAAGTAGATTGTATGCATTCACACCTAGACACATATCACCTAAATCTAAAAGGCAAATTCTCATATCAGAATATCACTTTAGCTGGATCTTTTTTATTCAGAGAGAAAAACTGCCCATGTTCTTCCTGAAGTTATTGGACCAATTTATATCTGTCTGATAAAGTCCATGAAGTCAAGCTTCTTTTCTGTGTCCTTTTAGGCAGATTTTAAAATCACTGGGCTCCATTGCAGCCCACTGATTTAGATTCCTCACTGAGAGATAGCATCTGGTAACTGAAGCTTGCTATTGTCTTAGCCCAGGGGTTGCCCTCTGGCTTTGTTTAATTCTGAAGGATGAATCAAGTCCCGATTTAATAATGTGATTTCAATTGCCTCCAGACTGCTTGTTTCTCAGCTAACACAAAATTTTAACCTGTTCCTCCAGCTAGAAACAGGGAAACCAACAACATTAAAATTTTTTTACAAGCTGCTGAGATGCCATTTCCTCTTGGTTGGTATCTCAGGCTTTGCCTCTTGTAGGTCATTTATTTATGTGTCTGTGGCCTCCTGCGTAAGCAGCTTCTCCAAAAGTTTTGGTCCTAAAATACAATGGCAAGTCTAAGAAAATACAGTAAATTATGGAAAGTTAGCAGCCTTGTTTGTGGTGTACGTGTGAAGTAAAACATCTCTGTGCAGTTTCCATGGGAAAGCTTTCTTGTCTTTTTGCTTAAATAGGCATTCAAGTGTACATAAATGGAGTCTTTAAAGAACATGCTGACTTGAAGCCTGGGATTTTTTGAAGGAACACTGTAAATAAAGCTTGTTTGTTTATACAAATGAAATTCAGTTCTTAGATGCACTCTGGCCCAATTTCTGTCTGACCCATTGCTGCTCTGTAGACTTAGATTATACTTCAGGGGAGAGCAAGTTAAAACTCAGTTTATTCTTTTATCCTACATAAATCCACCTACTCATCATTAAAAATAGCAGGAGCATGGAAAACTGGTATCACAATAAGAAGTTGTTCCAAGGATTCATATTCCCTTTTTTTTTCCAAGTTGGCTGACAAAACAGGTTTCTGAATGACAATGTTATCCCTGACCATTCATGCTGTTTGCCGAATGTGGTAAATATTATATATCCCTTAGGGCACTCAGGATGAAAGCTTCAAAGGGTTCTAGTGCTCTCAACTTTCTACTGGCTGTTGCTCTGCCATGGGGTCAAGTGCATCTTCAGATTATATGCAGGTGCATCTTGTGCAAGCCACAGCTGCAGCTTCGGTCTGTGCTCAGCGCAAGAGAGCCATGGTTAGGAAGTGCCAGGCTGGTGAGCTGGGCCGTAGCATTTTCAGCCTCGGCCATACCTTCTCCTTGAGTATCAGCAAATTAGATGATGTTTGTCATGTGTATAATTGAGGCCCCCACTACAAGAAAGACCCTGAGGTGCTGGAGCATGTGCAGAGAAGGGCAATGGAGCTGGTGAAGGGTCTGGAGCACAAGTGCTATGAGGCATGGCTGAGGGAGCTGGGAGTGTTTAGGCTGGAGAAAAGGAGGCTAAAGGGTGACATTTTCACTCTCTACAGCTGCCTGAAAGGAGGGTGTAGCCAGATGGGATTGGCCTCTTCTCCCAGATAACAAGTGATAGGACAAGAGGAAATGGCGGCAAATTGCACCAGGAGGGGTCTAGTTTGGATATTTAGAAAAGTTTCTTCCCCAAAGGGGTTATCAAGCCAGGCTGCCCAGGAGGTAATGAAGTCACCACCCCTACAGGTATATCAAAGGTGTGTGGATGTGGCACTTAGGACATGGTTTAGTGGTGGGTTTGGCAGTGATGGGTTAATGGTTGGACTCAATGGACTTAGAGGTCTTTTCCAACTTTATCAGTTCTGTGATTCTGTGATTACATTTATAGATTAAAATATTGCATTTCTTAGTCTAATGAAAGGATATTTGAAAAAAGAAAGGGACAGTTGTGTTGCTGTTTAGACATTTGTACTATGTCATTTAGACAATTGTACTATGTCAAAGACTTGGTGTTCTATTCAGGACATTATGTGTGCCCTAATGATTTTTTGATGCATCCATTTTGTTATTATCATTATTCTGATTTCTTTCATATTTTAGGCAGAATATCTGTTACTATATTTCAAATTATTTAACAACTTTCACAATTTTCATGAAATTTTTGAGTTCCAGCTATGCTACCATGAATCTCATTATAAAATTTACATGTGAATGTTGCACCCTTTTTATATCTTCGCTTCTTGATAGGTATAATTAAGGTAATAAAATTTTTTTTATTCTTTGGGTTGTATTTAAGTATTTTTTGCTTATTTGTAAAAGTATCAAGTTGTATTTGCCTGTATTATGTGATTTTTCATGCACATTAGTAATCTTAAAAGAGCAGTTTTCCAAAAACAAACTTATTTGCATTACATGTACTCACCTCACAAAGCTTTTTGCATGACTGTCTTTGTCCCTGTCACATGTTATCTTAAATTTGAAATGAAATTCATAAAAATGAGAGTAAGGAACAGAAGTATAAATGCCAGGGACATCATTCTTCTCTAGGTGTGTGTGCATGTGTTCAGACATTTGCAAGGCTCAGAGGATTCTTTCTGAGGAAGAGCGTCAGCATAGGTACAACTAAAGGCTGAGGTGGTGAGCTGGGTCGCTTGTTTAGCTCTGGTTTTTGATAGTTTTGCATCAGAAACTGAACAGAAGTGATTTCCTTGCCTGAAATGGAGTAAAGCTGACATGTTGTTGCCGCTGGTGGGCTGCTCCTCAGAACAGAAAAGGGGCAATATGCTGTGACAGCCATAACGAGAAGAGATGTGGCGACCCAGACGTGTGAAGCTTACGAAGAAGTTAATTTGATTTTATACACCATTAAATCAAAACTGATTTTCTGTGGGAGTGTCAGCTGATCAAAATTATATGGGAACAATAGAAAGGAAAATGGAAAAAGCTACATTTCGTTAAAATACTTAGTGATTGCACTTGTCCTTGTAGTGTGTTCTGCAGTTGATTTACCAGCAAAACTTAATAACAAAATTATTTTGATTGTAAGATATAACAGGTAAAGTAGATAGGACTTATAATTAGAATTTTCCCAGTACATTCCTTTATTTTTTCATAGTTCTGCATACAGTACAGAATACAGTACATATCATGATAGTTGCACTTCTTGAGTCATATTTTTCACATAGTTTTCTTTAAATGTCTCCCTGGATAATTAAGTCTGACTCTTAAGTTATGGTATGTTAGTTTCTGACAGGTGCCTGCCAGGGATCTTCAGTGCTGTCATGCATTATGTGGATTTCAGCCAAGACAGAAGGGCCTGGGTATTTGTTTCTGGTCACTTCTCATTAAAGCTTTGACTGTAGGAAAGAAAAACAACTATTTAAAGATGAGGAGTATAGGTGCTATAGGAAGTGCATAGAAATAAAATCTGTTAGGCAATTAGTTTTTCTGTGATTTTGTATAGATACTCTGTATATGTGTGAACTGTACATATGTGCATTTTGGTGTATAGTAAATATTCTTTCTGCAAAAAGTATTCTCATATATTGACAGGAGAAATGCACAGAAGAGATTGGAGAAGTTGGCTTGGTATAAGTGGAGTATAATAGCACTTTGCTGGAAGACAACTGCTTTGTAGGAATGAAAGGTTAGAATTTAATGTAGGTGGTTCTTGGATAACTGGGATTAAGTGATGTTCTAGAAATACTGTGAAACACAGTCACTGTCTGATTTGGCTTTATTAGAGAACTCCATTATACATTTATGAAAGCTGCTAGTTCTATATTAGAGCATGAAATTACAGTTAGGAACTTGAGCAAAAAAATATCCTGCCTTTCTCAAGAGAAAAAGGTAGAGAGAAATACATGGGTTTGGAAGGAGCTGAAATTTAATAGACCAGATAAATACTATTGCTTGGTCAGTTACAAAATAAACAGCTAAATAATAATAGTAAGTGAGCTCCATAGTCTTGTCTTTTGAGTAATACTCATAATTGTTCCATTAAGCTAGGTAAAACTGTGCATTCATTTAGCCCACTCTCATGTCTGTATCAACAGGTAGTAGTGGATGCCTGTAGAAAAGCATGGCAGACCATGTAGTCATATTTCCATTGTATGTTCCACCATCCTCAAGAATTTCTTTATCCAGTACTGGTACATTTCTGTTAAGTAATCTTAACTGGCTTTCCTTCTATTCACTTGCTTTTTGAACCAACAGCATAACATCATAAAATTCTGTGACAAGGGATCACACAGGTGTGGTATGAATAATGAACTCTGTTGGCTTTTTGCATTCCTGCCTCCTCCCAGCTCAAGTTGTTGTTACCCTCTACCTCTTGTATGAAGAGAGGCAGCAAGTAGTTAATCTACTGATCCCCTTCATAACCTTTATGAGCCTCTTCATGTCTCCTTTGTCACCTTTTCTCTTGCTCTGCTCACTCCTTCCCTCTCCAGAACCTCTCCATCTTTCTGATCAGCCTTGTCCCGCTTCTTTCTCTCTTTACTGTTTCTGTGATTGTCCTTCTGTTTCCTTTTCTGTTACTCATGATGCATTCACCATGCATTTATATGGTGGTGTAGTGATATTGTCAGATTTACTCTTTATTCTGCTTCTTACAGCATCTGATTTTGTTTTTTGCATACAGATGAAGGCTAGTTTCAGTGTCATTTTAGCACCAACATCTCCTTTCTATCTGTTTTTCAGTATCTGTGTTTTCTGTAGTAGTAAAATTATGTCTTTTTCCTCACATATTTCTCCTTTGGTATTTGTCAATACTGACTTTTCACCTGGTATGCTATTTCCCGATCTCCTAGTACTGTAAGAGCTATCTGCAGTTCCTCATAATTGTGCCTTATTTTTCCTTCCCTGACTAGATTGTTAACATTGACAGACTTTTCCACCTTCCTTTGCTCACTTTCGCATATCATGTAGGAATATGAACAACATGGATCAGAACACCGATTTCTGTGCACTTCTCAGTGCACTTCCCCCTAATGGTATTCATCATTTATTCCTGCCCTTTTCTTTGTATCTTGGCCTGCTGTTTATCCACTCATGGATCTTTTCTCCTTCTGTGGTAATTCAGGGGTTTTTATGCCTTTGAAAAACCTTCCCAAATACCTGCAGGTAAGTTGAGCAGTGTGTGTCACTTGAGTTTTTCTTGTCCATATGGTTTTGATTCCTTAAGAAAATAGAAGACTTGAGGAGCACAAGTTTGCCTCCTACCCAGTATATCATATTTATTCAAATCCACTAATTTTGGACTATATATGAATTTTTATAATAATTTCTATTAGCAGTCTCTACCAATTTGTAATGTATGGACATGAGATTCATTGAGTCATAGCTCCTTCTATTCTCCCAGACCTCCAGACCTTTTTTTAATTGCCATCACACTTCTCTGGTACCAAGCTGTTTTAAGCAGGAGGTTACAAGCTATTTAAGAGTTTAACTTTCTCACACTTGAGTTTCTCTGGAACTTGGGTGTCAATGTAATCTGGGGCTGCTGATTTAGTTGTGTTTTGTTCATTTGTTCATTTCCTTTTTGGCTGACATATATGCATGAGTTGAATCTCTTGGAAGGCCAGATTCTGGTATGGCAACATCTTTAAGCACCTCCATTTAATTTATTCTTTGTAACTTTATTTCTTCTGAGTATTCTTTTTACTTTTTGATCACATTTTCCATTGTTTGACAAGTGTTTATTTGGGGGTTACAGCTAATTTGTTCCTCAAATTAATTTTGTATTTGCTTTATTCGGCTTTTACCTGTTAGTATTAAGGTTTATTTCTGTCTGGTTTTCCCCTTTGGATCGATCTCCAATCTTTTGAACATTCATTTTTACTTCTAATAGCAAATATATATCCCTTGAATAGCGAAGAGAAACAACTGCTTTAATATGTTTTATATAATCACAGATGCGTGGCGTCTCATCCATTTCCTTCTGACTGGTTTGTCCTAATGAATATCCAAGGAGGTTTCTTTTATGGTTTGGTATGTTGCCTTCAGCCTGTTGATAAGCAATCTGGCAAAGCAAAGCGGATGGCATGATGAAATCAGTATTTTAACCTGCAAGCAAACTTTATTTTCAGGGATGCTGGTTGTCAGACTCGTTATGGATGCATCTGTGGTGTAACTCTTCACTTCTGCCTCTGAACTACAATTAAAGGATTCAATAATCTCTTAAAGATCATTCAAATTCTATTATTACTCCTATGAGCTTCTCTCTTCTTGAATCTCTACACTTGTCTTTCCTTACAAGCTTCACTCCTGAATGTATTCTTGCCCAGTCTTTTCTGCTTTCTCTTGCTACTTACCTCATCACTACTTTCACATGTTCTTTACTCTGCCTTTTAGGCTTTGAAGAGGTTCCTAGTTGCATCTCATGTCACATTGACTCTCTCCTTCAAATCTAACAAAAAGTTTGTTAAATAATCGCTCTCCAACAGCAGAGCTTATTGTGCATTTACATAGCCTAGATAAGAGGAAATAATATGTGCCTTGAATAAGCACTGTCTCTTTAAGAAGTTAACCTTTACCTGGAGTGGGAAAATATGGCTATGGCACTTCAGCAGCTAGGAAAAATAGAGCAGACTTGTCATGCTGTAGCTCATAGGACTGGAAATTTCCTGCAAGTTAACAATGTATTTAAAAAGACTCTATGAAGATTGAGGTTTTCCATGATGACTTTGGAATATCATTCTCATGATCCACTGATAAGGAAACAGAGTGACCATGCTGTGACCGAGATATTCCAATGCACCCTTCAAAGACACCCACTACCCTGTGGGGAAAATGGAAGTTAAGAAAGCAGAAGCAAAATTTGCTATGATCTAAGACCACAAACCTTCATCTGACTGAAGTACATCTATTTATGTACATTGTGGAGAAGGTGAAGGAAGTGAAGGGTTTTATCTCTTGAACTGACTGACAAGCAGAAGGCATTGATGAAACTGTTTCAAAGTGAGAAGTTCATTTTCTGTATATGCTTTGGAACACTTGGATTCACTGTGTCTGTGCAATACACCTATGTAAATTTTTAAATATCTATATCAGGAATCTGTGAGACATTAAATACCAGTCTTGAGTTCCAGATGGTTTTTAAAAGTTGCTTTCATAGTTATTGGCCTTGGTCTGTATGAATTGATTATGTCCAGTAGCTGTAATTTTATCTGTTATTGTCAGTAAAGGTCCATGCATTTGGGAGGACATATATTCTTGGAATCAAAATTAGCATCTTTTACAAAGTGATAACCCTACTTATGCTGCTGCTTTAAAATAAACATTAATTGCCAGCCTACATGATGATCTGCAATCTTGGCTCCACAGCAGTTCCCTAGAACTCCCTTCCTTTATATTTGCTTTTAGTCAGGTTGTTATATTTATGGTTGTTTCGTGCTTTGAACAGATTGTCAAAATTCATTTTGCTTTATGGTAAGTTGGGCAGCAAAGTCATCTTAATTTTTACAGCAGACCAATGTTGAATTCTTCAGTTTATTTATAAATCAGTTGATACCACAGGTTTTTGGAAATGAAATGAAAATTTAATTTTTATTTCTGTTTGCTTCATATGGATTAAAGCTACCTGTTAATTCTGCAATCAGCAAACTCTTGAAAAGCATGTCTAAATATAAAAATTTTTTGTACTTTTCTGTGTGACTTGAATCAGAAATGGCAGTAACTCCAGAAAGAACTTCTGGAGGAAAAAGATGTGGTTAGTAAAATACAGAAAACAGCTTTTGGATGTGAGTGAATATTAATGTTTAAACTTCTGATATGTACTTGGTTTCACTAGTTCTGCCACTTCTATTTCCTGTTACATTTTTGTTTGTTTGTGATTTTGGAGACAGGTTTCTCTTGTGCAGTATAATAAACTGAGCTGAAAATAACTGTATTTCTTAAAAACTTGCCATTGTTGGCTGCCTATTGCAGATCTCCAGATCTCTTGATGTTTGATTACTGTTCTGTCTATCCATCAGCCTGGTTGCACAGTCAGTGCCTTCCTTGCATGGACTGGCAGGTAGAAACAGGCAAAAAAAGTTTACTAATCTCCTTGTGGGTAATTCACAATAAAAGGAGGTAGAGAGAGAGAAATATTAGAAGAGGAAGAGGGATTGTGATGCTTTTTTTTTCAGCACACAGGAAAAAAAATTGCTAGCAGCTTAATGGCATTGTGCACTGCCTCCTTAGTACATTTGTGTGTTTAGCCAGTTACAGTAGCAGTAATTTAAGAACTATTGTCTTGATGTTGTATAAACACTTCAGATGTTTCTTGGCATCACCAGTTCTGGAGATGCATAAAATGGAGAACTGTGTAGACATTGTGTTTCGCATAAAAGCAAAATATTTGCTATAGATAAAGCTGCCTAGTAAGGAAATTCTAAACCACATCCCAAAGAGCATACCATCAAGAAGCTTAGTTTAGAAACATGACTACATGCCAAGTATCGTTATGTATATTTGAAGTGAGAAGGAAATCCTGGAAGGTACCTATTTCATTCTGCTGCTGTGCTTGGATAAGTTTTTGTGATGTTCAGATTTGAATGGTGATTTAGAAATGCTGCTGTCTTCTGAGTGCCTTGTGCATTCCATAATAGTCCTGATTTTCGTTAGCTCCTGAGCCTTTGCCACTTGGCACCTGGCCCTGTTGTGGGCCTGCCTGCTACAGCCCAGTTCCAGTTAGGTAATCAAAAGTTAGACTGCTGAGAACTATTTCTCACTTCAGTTTTTGTAACATCTTAGATGTGGAGACAATGATACAACAATCATTTTCTCCTAACAGAGGTGTCGCAAAATATCTGCTGTAGAGTTACTCTCCTGTTACCCCATAGTTATCCCAAAGCAAGAGATGGGCTGATCCAGCTTTGCTGTGAGTGCTCATGTATCTTTAGCCTGGTGAGAAATGCTGTGGAAGTGCCTGTGAATAAATAGACAACATGGTTCACCCAATGGAAATAAGTTTTTAATGTATTATATATGGTAAAAATAGCAAAGAGGTTCAAATGTCTCATGTCTGTGTTTAAAAGGAAAAAGCTATGCCTCAAACATTGGCATGAGGCCTCTTAAAAGAATGGGCTCTCAGTAGATATCCACACTTTTGCATTCAGCCCTTGTTCAGTGCAAGGCATAGAGATGCTGGAGGAGGGCATGACCATGAGTTAAGGACATAATGAGCAGTCATATGGAATATGACCTAAATACATACCCACTGTTGGAATTAATGCACCAATTTATTAATTTAAGTTCCTTTTGTTAATTAGTGGTAATCATGTTGAATTAGGTAGCTCCTGACAAAAGGAATTTAGAAAGAAAACTTATATCTGTAAAAAAAGACTGATTTTGTTCTGTCAGAAACAAACAGGAAATCTTAGAAAGTTTTGAAAGTTATGGTAAATACCTTCTGTACAGGAGATGAATTTTTAGGGGTTACATGAAACAAATCAGCTGGATGTGCCTGTGTGGTCATGGGAGGACAAATCCTCTCATCTGGCATCCAGAAGGTATTGTTGTAGGTGTTCAGTATTTTCAAAACAAGTTTTCACTGTGTCAAAACAAGTTTCAACAGGAACACACAAATACAAAGGCACACTACATATGTATCTATGATCCATGCAAAAATACTTTGTACTTCAGAAAGTGAGTAATCAGGTGACGTTGATAAAGCCCGGAGAAGCTCTTTTATAATTCTAATATGTCTATAGTGTTGAAATAGTTTGTATAGCAAGATTTTATTGCAAAGTGTCAGCATAATAATACTAGTGTGGAAGGAATAGGTCAAAAACCTCAAGAAGCCTCAGTCTGTCCTTCACTCTGACCTACAACTGTCTTAATTCCTGTTTTCACCAAATTTAATTGAAAGACGGGAGAACATAGCTGTTCTAGCTAATTTATGAAGATCAGTCATCTATAGAGTTGATGTTGTTCTATCAGGATTCAGTGGATTTGAAGAAACTTGTAGATGTCTTGAACCAGTTCTTCTAGGGTACAGCAGGAAAGAAATATGGGATGTAAAATTATGTAAATCCTAGAGGTACAGTTCCTTTAAAAGAAGTGGACAGCAGTTGGGACAAATGCCTGGGATTCTTGGTTGTATCTCATACAGGTGGACAGGATAAAATTCAGTCCTTACCTCAGTCCTAGGATTATTCAAACAAACTCAATTTACCTGCTGGACAATTCAGACAATAGAGAGCTACTGAGGAGAATGGGGTACTAAATACAGACATTACTCCAGAAGACTTGGAAGGATTAAGTAAAACTATTCAGAGATCACCATGACTACAGGAGTGCCTGCCCAAGTCAGATGTATGAACTTGAAAAAGTTTTAGAAAAGAACTCATACATATTATGTATGCCTTGCCTAGAGTAGGAGAAAATTGATGTATTTGTCAAATACACTGGCTACTATGGTTTTGAATGCACTAAGGGTCTATAATTAGAGCAAGATATTTACAGAATTAAATATCTGTTGCAGTTCTTACTAAAATATTTCACAAGAATTAACTAAAACATTGAAATAATGGATACTCTTTACGAATAAAGTTGGCTCTCAAAGCCAGCAGTAGGAAAAAACCCAAATGCAAGTCTGCCTTCAGACCAGAAGGAACACAATGTGCTTGATGCAGTGAGAGAAGGTCTCTATGTCTTTGTGAAAAGATGAAGATTGTGGCTCAAGGGCTTTAATTTGCCAATAAGGACACTGTGCTGGTAGTAGAAGTGTTGCTGTACTGCTAAGTCTCTTCTTGATATGGGCCATCATGATGATTTCACCCCCTTCATTTTCCTCAAATTGTCTCCTGATGGAAAAAGTCCCACATCTTGAGCTGAAACAAATAAAACATGAGTACAAATAGGGCTAGCATGGGTGAATTTAAGATCAGCATGCTGGAAATCTTGGCAGTTATAAACTGAGGAGTTTAAGGGGAATATATGTTGTGAATGACTTGGGAAGGTGATTCATCACCCCATGATGATTGTCCTTGTCCCAGACACAAAAAGCAGAAATCTCATTGATACAACATGTTGTATGCTTTTTTTCTCACAGAGTTTGAGTCTTGATCTTCTGCTCTGAATTTACCACATGAAGATTCTAAGAGAAACAGAAACACTAAACAACCCTTTTAACTTTATTACACCAGCAGCAGTAACTAGAACACAATTGTATAACTGGCTATAGTACCAGTCCAGCAAAAGGAACAGCAGAAATCAAGCGTGTTGGTGTTGGAATGCTATCACCATGAATATATGGGAAGTGTTGTTTGATGAGAAATTGCAGCTACATTTAAAATCTTTGCAAATTTTCAGCATAGATATGTGAAGGCAAAAGGTATTATCAAGTGGTCAATGCAAATTTTCTACCAACTGCATTTAAAAAACCCAGCACTAAGTTACCCTGGGGAAAAAACAGTACAATTAGAATGAAATTTCACAAAACCATCTGAATTCTGAGTCAAGTATGTTTTAAGCACGGCAAACCCACACCCTGGGATTTAGACATGTATGGGCTTCTGGAGACCTTGTACCACACTCAGTGTTTCATATCACTGGAAAATATGTAAACAGCAGGTGAGCCAATTCTACCTCCTTTTAGATACTTACCACTCGCAATTATAGCAAGACTTTCTTTCCACTGGATAATAAAGTGAAGGAAAGAGAAGTGCTTTACTCTCAACAGACGTCCTTGAGCGTAGCGCCTGGAATTCATTGTACTGTGTCAAGTATATATAGTGGTTAACTACAGCAAAATGTGTTGTTTTCTGGAGTGATGAAGAAAAATTTCCATAGAAACCTCATAACTTACTACCTTGAACTTGGAAAATGACCATTTGAGAGAACAAAAATGAATAGACAAAAAACAATGGAGTCTTGTAAGAAGCTCAACAAAGTGTTAGACATGTGCCCATAAGTGTATGAAGACTGGCACCCACTCTAGGCTGAAAAGAAAGCAACTTTTTAAACACTATTTAAACTGGAATTGAAACCATTGTGAGAAGGATGCAACACTCAACATGTGTTTTACCTTCTTTACATGAGTGTTGATTGTAGTCAACACTCACGTGAAGAATATCTGTGTACTTTGTACAAATGAGTTTCGCTGTACTTACAAGAAAATTTATGCAAGTCTCCTGAGCTTGGTATAAGGTCAGTATGATACAGACCCACCAAGAATGTGGTGGATGAAAGCTGGAGAAAGGAGGATCTCCATCTCTCCCAGAAAGGAGAAAACGCATTGATCAAAAGCTGATTTCTGCCATTTGACAGAGCCCTGAGAGACCACAGGTCAAGTTAGCTTTCTTCATCTTCAGTGTAGTTCAACAGGGACCTAAATTACTGTTGTTGGGTTTATTTAATAACAGTTCTCTGGAGCTGAAAAACATATCTAGTGTATATAAAAGTAATAATTTCAAAATATTTGGAGATAACTTGAGAATGTCATGTGGCAAAGTTTCTGAAAAAAACTTCCAGGTACTTAATTTATATTAATCCCTGTGGTATAGCACAGATCATAGTTATTGAGGGTGTAAATTCATGTGAATGTGTTAATATTAATAGAGTATGAGGAATGTATCTTTTTCCAAAGTTCATGTTTATATTCACTGTTTCTCTGTGCCTGTATGTACAGGATGCTGGAGCATGAGTGTTGTCTCTTGATTTAAAATCTTTCTATAAGGAATAGCATTCATGTGAAAGATGCCTTTACCATGCAGTCTATAGCAGAATATTGTCCTTCAAAAATCTTATATCTCTCTCAAAATTATTTCATGTCATCTGTCATGACATAATATTTTGTGTCATCGTTCTATTTGGGCAGAAATATGTACTTTCACTTCAAAGCCAGATGGTCAATAGATGAAACTTACTCAGAAGGTGATTGCTGCTTCTTTTCCTCCTTACTGGTGACCTCTGCAGAGATTGTTGTAATTAAAATGTTGTAATTTCCATTTCACAGGAATTTCAGGTATTTTAACACATGGTTTTATCCCAAACTTGGGATGAAAAGAAAAAAATTAGAAAAAATTTTCCACTGTTCATTAAGGAGTTTCACTTACCTTCTCCTATTTCCCGTTTTCCTCCTCAATCTACTAAATGTGATGTAGCTGAGACAGTCCTATCAGGCGTACTGGGCTTTTGGATCTCTTAGCAGGGCCTATTTTGGTTTGGTTTGGGGGGGTTAAGGGAGCTGTGTGGTTTGTTTTTTGTTTGGTTTTTTGTTGTTGTTGTTTTTTGTTTGTTTGTTTGTTTTGGTTTGGGTTTTTTTGTTTCGTTTTTTGTGGTATATGTGATGAACCATCATTATCTCTGATTTTGTTTCATCTGAGATACTTAAGGTATATGGGAGAGGGACAGAAATGGAGGAACATAACCTGAGTACACCTCTGGTACTGCATTTGCTTCAGTCTGGAGAAGACCAAAATGATAAGGGCAACTTTAAGCATGTACTTTAAGGTATAAAAGGAAAGCAGTACTGAAATACTGAAGGAATTTTTACAGAGTATGGAACATAGCCAAGAGGTTCATATTAACTATCAGTGGAATAACATCCTCTTTGAAACAGTACATCTGATCAGAATGTAGGGAGGTGTTAGACTTAGTTTTGCAGCAAAGGATACAAGCTCTCCTGCAGGAATCAGTGAAAAGAAAGGATGCAAGTGTAGATAAAGTTGGTGTGGGAGGGTGTTTGTGGTATCATAAGCATTCATTCTGGAATTTACCTAACAGAAAAGGCATATATAATTACTGCATATAATGCACTAAGTGTGGGTTTAATACAAAGCACAGAAATGCTATAAAGAAAAAGAAATAAAATGCAGGAAAAATAATTCTGATTGTATCCTATTTAATGATTAAGAATTTCTACCGTTTTGGAAGAGGGAAGTTTTAAGTAACATTTATCAAGTCAATTAAGATCACGTGCATGGAAGAGAGTCTGCAGAGAAGCTGTCAAAGAGGATGAGGGAAGCTATTTAAAATAAGCAAGCAGAGAAGCATAATTAAATGTTAGGACAGATAAAGCAAGGACAAGTAAAAGGGATAGATCCTGACATTGACAACATGCAGGTGGTACTCCATGAGCTAGCAAAACACGTAGAATTAAACACGACTTTAAAAAGCTACAATTTCAAAGGTATGGTAGAAAAAACACAGATACAGAAATGGCACTCAGCTGTTGAGATCAGGAGACAGGCAGACCTTCTCAGCTGGTTTATGTTCGTGTGTGTGCCAGCATGAACAATCACTTTTGCAGGCATGATTGTGAGGGTTGTTTTCTGAACTTTGCTTCAATAAACCAAAGTGTGTTCTGTAAATACACAGCACAATCTGTATATGCTATAAAATGTGTGTGCTGGTTGTCCTCTTTATTACTGTTGTTTCTATTTCTGGGATCAGCTCCTCAGTCCAGAAATGCTTTTACTTTCCACTGCTTTTTTAACCTTTGGACAGCATATGATATGTATTTACATCTTGTGGACAAAAGCTGACTGCAACTATCTGATAATTAATTTGCCAGACACAACCTCACAAAGAGAGAGGAGCATTCTCTTTGTGGTCTTGCAACGTTTTTAGGTGTGAGGAAGTATGGTTGCTGTCCAGTGATTGCCAAAGCTTCTACTGCAGTTATGAAATGCATCATGATTGTGAAGCTGATCAGTGTGTGTTTGCTTCAGGAGGTAAACCAGCAGAGAGATCAGGAATCTAATAAATGACATTGCAGCTATTCTCGCTTTAGATTTCTTCTTGGTGAGAACAGGAGAGAAATTGTTATAGAGACTAGTGAAAAAAATAGAAAACAAAATTTTTAAAAAAATAAGGAAATTGAAAGTTTAGTGCAAAACACACTTGACAGAAACCAAAAGCAGAATGATAAAGCAACTTCTAATATAACTGGCAAGTAAAGGGCATCCCTGGGACATGTAAAATGCCATTATTACATGGTTGATTATCTCAGCAAAAAAATCTCAAAGGTACAGTTCTAACTCAATTTTGGATATGTAGGGTTAGCTCATTTTATGGATTTGTGAGTCACTTGATCCTTTGCAAAGAAGATAGACTAAGATCCAAAATATACAAAGCACACTTTAAAAAAGAGCATTATCCTATAAATCTTCAAATTGTATAAAAGGACATACCATTCATACAATGTTGTTAGTATTTATTTGCTGCATTTTATGTAAACTGCTGCCATCAGCAGTGACAGTATTGTGTCAAAGTTTCTGAGACAGATAAAGAGCTTATCTCCTACACGTATTCTGACTTCTCTTCACTATTTTCCTGCTCCATTGCTTTGTCTGTTTTTGGGCCTACTGTAACATGTGTGAAGCCTTTTCCACACAGGGGAAATATGAAACATGGGAAACATCAAGTGCTTCAATTCATGCTTTTAAGATTACTCCTTCCTAATCATATGTTTTCTGTTCTTTTCACTAGGACGTATTTCAAGACATTTGTCCCTCAGTTCCAGGAGGCAGCATTTGCTAATGGGAAGCTTTAGACAGCTTTGGGCATGGAAACTATACTGGACAGATCCTTCAGTCTGCACATGTCAGCCCAGAAGAAGGATGCTTGGAAATGGGTTGGACTGTCTTGATAGGTGCTTTCTTGCCTCTGAACTGGTTTTGGTAGCTTCAGTTTTTGAAACAAAGACCTCACTAGCATGCTTAGAACTGAATATTTGATATTAGTCCTGCCCCTTTGCCTCTGCCACCACCATTCCATATATCTATTGGATTAAATTTAAAAGGGTGTGCATTGATATGATAACACTTTCTTGTGCCAACAATGTCCTGTATGTTATGCCTTGCTTCCTTGTCTTCAGATGGTCTAAATTGGATTGTTCTTCCCCAGGGAAATATGATGCAATGTGTACATTTAGTTAACATTTTCAGCTTATCCTAAGAAAACATAAAACTGCCGTGTGTACCGGGAATGCCTAATGGACTGTACAGTGCCATATTCTGCCTTGGAGGTTTGTGTCTCACTGTGCTCGTTACTCTCACAGGTATGGATATGAGTTGCACAGTGCAATTCTCAGTGCCTTTCCAGTTGGTCTGGAGTTAATATGGCAAGGTGTTTGAGGTTTGGTGGTTTTTCTAATACTTCTGTTGAAAGCTCATCTTATACGAAATGTTAGGCTTTTATGCTTTATTTCCAACAATTTCAAATTGTTGTATAATTTTGGTGTTTTCCTAATGAGTGCCCCTTGCCATTACAAAAAAGTTCTACTTTTTTAGTACCATCATGCAAGTAAATAGCTGTATTAACCATTATAACAAAATAAAGCCCTTTCATATACCTGTAATTTTTCCAAGTAAGATAAATACTGCTAAGAAGCAAACTTTTAACAAAGGAATGAATGATGTCTTGGAAAATAGCTGATGAAATAATGTAGGGCTGTAGGTATTTAGCTTAGTGCTTAAGTTCAGCACATCTTCTCAGAAAATATTTTTAAGTGTATATAACTGGAAACATTACCTCCCCTAATTCTGAAATGCCAAATGCAAAATCCTGCCTATTCATCCTTTCTTGCCTGCTTGTGTCAGGCACACCAGTTGGGACTAATGGTCACAATGTCACTTCCCCAATTAATTTGTGACTAGACCAAGGTACTTTCCAGTAAGGAATAAAATTAACAGAGTATGTTGCTTATAAATGGTATCTGGAAAATATGCCCTACTTCTGCTAAATACAAGGAACTAAATGAATAGTATGCAGATGATACAGTGGAACTGGAAAACATTTTCTTTTAAATTATGCACTATGGCATCACATGCAAGGAAGTCTCGTCAAGCTACTTGATTGGCAGTATTCTCCTACCCTTTCTACAACTTGTTATTTCCCATGAAAAGTAGTGCTTTTCAGGGCTTATATTCACCTAGCAAATACAGATGGGTTTTGCGTAGTGAAGCTTAATAATTAAGAATTATGCAAATAATTCGCCTCTAGAAACTACAAGTATTTTTAGCTAGTTTGTGGGCAAAATTTAATTTATGTTTAATACTGAAGTTCTTGGCTGAAAATTAAGCTGCAAATAAAATCTTTATTGTAAGAATAAATATAATAAGAAGAAGTTTTATTGTAAGTCTGCAGAGAAGGCATATTCTGTCCTATGACCCACCCCTTTGTGATTCTCAGTGCATTATCTGAGGACTGTCAACAGTTTCAAAGGTCTGAGCCTGAACTTCCTCTGTGGCGACAGAGCATGAGGCTTTTGCATGCTTAGAGCAGATGTGGAAGGTAATGGTTTTATGTGAACAGCAAAATCATAACTGAACAACCTCAAGTGACTAAGAAAATATTGTTTAGTATACTGGGATGATCTCACGTCTACATTTCTTCAGGTAAAAGCCAAAGCCACAGACACATGTTCAAGAATAAGCCAACCTTGTGAATGGGGTGGGAGAGGAAGGGCAGCTAATGAAAAACGTTTGTTCTCATAGTGTTCAAAATCTGATAGAAACAATCTCTAGACATCTTCAAAAGGTACAAACCAAACCCTTACGTTGCATCAGTACATTCCTGGAATCTTACATTTTATAACTTTGTCTTTGATTCAATGTTGTACTGATTGCTCCATGAACACAGTGTGTGCTTTATATACCTGATTGCCCAAGTGGCGCCAGTTATTTATTTTTTTATCTTTTCAGAAGTTACCATACTTCAAAGGCTAGCAATTGCAAAATAGTTTGAAAAGAGGTCCACTCTTCAGAATTTAGATTTATTCTCAACCAAAAATGCATCCTTCACCTCAGTTCTTGTAATTTTGGACAATGAACTGCTTTATTATTAAGGAGTTTTACAAGCCACATAAGAAAATATTTTGAAGATACAAAAAGCCTAAACCAGTAATTCATTGTGTTGCATTCAACAGTTTCACCACCTTCTCACAACATACGTAGAAACAAATCAATAGATTCAGTCTAATTTTAATGTCATGCTACAATTGCTAGTATTTTGAAAAAAAAAAAAAGGTAGAAAAGATGAAAAAACTACTATTTGCATTTAAGGTAAGCCTATCAAATTTCAGATTAGTAGGAAAGCCATCTTGTTACACTAAATGAACATTTTCTTTATTTCAAGGTCACCCTTCACTCTTTGACTTACATGGATCCCTTTCTAATAGTTCTCAGAAGTAGAACTATTTAATGGATATTTTATTTTCTTTCTAATAGTTCTCAGAAGTATTGGGGGTGTTAGCTCTCCAAATGGGTATTGAGTGGAGACACACTGAAATGAATAGAAGCTTCTCTCCAGGAGAATTACCATATAAATACTATACCAGAAGAGAGGGTTCATTTTAATAATATTATATCAAACCAAGTATCCGTTGAAGGCATTTAAGTTAGCCAGGAAAGCTGGGATCTGATGAGCTGGAGTTATTTCTGTTATCTCCTGTTTTATTATAATTTCCATTGTGGACAGTTTAACGGTGCTGAGACTCTCAGCGCTTCCTTCCCTATTATGTGATATATGCAGTTGAAGGGAGCAGTCCTAGGCTATTTTTCTTGGCTTGTGAGAACCACAAAATGTAGGGGGAAAATAGCAATGTTGCAAATGTATTGAAAAGCCTAAACTCTACACTGTCCTAGTTTTGACTGAAAGAATGCAGTAAGCCCTGCTAATGCATGGTTTTCCAAAGGTCCTTAAATCACAAACTTAGAGTCAAGCCTTCATTCATCTGCATAAATAATCTGCTGTCCTAGAAGTAATATCAAATTTCATGCATTCAAAGTCAGACTTTTTGTGAACTTGCTGGGAAGACTGGACAAACAGCTGGAAGAATAAATTAAAGGTAACTATACCATACATTGTTTGGCCTTCATTGATCTTTCCATTGTGCTGGCTACTGCTTTGTTGACTGTCACTTTTCATTTGCTGAATCAGCACATTTTGGTATTGTCATTGTCCTTGAACATCCTCCCATTCATACAGAGAGTAGACTTGAGTCAGTTCTTGAGAAGAGATCATTGCTGAAGTTAGCACGGATCTCCTGTGCACTGTTAAACCCTCCCTAGGGATATTTCTCTGTTTGTTCCCTTTCTCTCATCCTGTCTGGAACCTACAGCAATAATTCATCTTTGGTGAATCATTCGGTGGATGAGATTTAGCCATGAAGTGCAGTATTTCAAGTCTCACTTCAGGTGGTTTTACACAGAGACATCTTACCTAGGAAAGAGAAGATTAGATCTTGAGCACTCTCCATTGAGCAGTGCCCCTAATAAAAGGCTGGGGGTTTAGCAGAGCTCAGAAACCTGTGTAAGTGATGAGCAGGCACTGCAGCTTAGACATCTTTCTGGTCAGTGCCCTTAACCAGGGAAGCAGCAGGCAATAGAAACCTGAAGCAGCACATGAGGGTCACCAGGGCAGGTCTGAAACATTTCTAGTGCCGTGTCTCTGCAGCAGTGACATGGAGATGAAGGGGCGAGTCCTTTGTCGGTGCAGAAGGGGAGTTTCTCACCTTCCTACCTTTGTGAGAAGATGTGCTGCAAGGAGGTAGCAAGCTTTGGACACAACTTATGACCACAATTGTTAATTATGGAGTGCTCTTCCTTGCCCTGCAAAGCAAATTAAGTCTGTGACCAAGCTGAACTGCTAGGGAACACTCTTCCCTTAAATTACTTATTTCTCTGTAATTGATGCATTGTAACTCTCATTGAACCTAAAAGTTACTCTTACATCTTACATGTTACTGAAAATCCCTTAAGTTATCTTCCTCTCCGTTTTTATTTTCAGGTCTCTGTCCTCTTCTTGGACAATTTTGCTTCATCCTTACTAGTTACTGCTATTTTTAGCAAACTTGAGTTCTTTCTTTTAACAAGGCAACAAGGTGTATGCCAACATCTTGTGAGCCTACATTAAATATAGAATTGTTTGCTGTAAAAATAAGTAGAAGCTGGTGTTCATTTACCAAGCCAAGTGTTGTGTTCTCCGCAACAGAAGAATTCTGAGGAAAGGCTCTTACCAGATCAGAGAGGATAATCATGCTGATGGTACTGGATACATTTTTTTTACCAACTCTTCATTTAATTTCCATGCTAGCAAATTAGCAGAGGCAAAGTGAATTGTCCTTTCCTGAAGGAAACCTGCACCTAAATAAAGCATTGATCAAACACTATCTTTTCCTGTTTATACTTTGCATCAATAGGTTTACCCCTACAGGGAAAACCAGTAAGTCTGAAAAATGTCTACAAACAGTGCAGGGGTTTTTTTTTTAATATTTTAATTTACTAATTTATGTAGCTTCAGAGAATAATTTCAAACTTGTTCTGGGGGAAGGCAAACAACACAAATATCAAAAACATGGAAGTAATTTTAGCTATGTAGGAAATAAAAATCTAGCAGTCAAATTATTATTCTGCAAGAACTCGAGGGTTCTGCCATATATTTCTAAGCATGTGCCTTGAAAGGCACATGGTATATAGGTGATTTTAGTCCTGCTTTTCTTATTCTATTCACTGTCTGATGTTACAAAGCTCAGTTCTTGGTTCCAAGGCACTGCGCAAACACCATTTTGTTGAAGTGGCAGTTACCAAGCAAAAAGAGAAGGAGGGAAACCAGTATCAGCTGCTGAAAATACATCTTAAATCATCAAGAAATCAGAAAGGAAGCAAGGTTTGGCATCTGCCCTGCCACTTGCTGAGTTACAATATACGGACCTTTAAATGTGCACCAAGTACAAAATACAGGAGGTTTTTCTTGCAGTGCTAAAGAATAAATGCAGTTCTAAACAACAGGAAGTAAAGCAAGCATTTCATTGCAAAATACATATTACAAGTCTAACATTATTTGTGTCTACAGCTCCCCGCGTTTCTCCTGTCACCAGAAAGGGTGAAGAATTAATCCTTCGTGCTGCAGCTGCCCACTGTGAAAATTGATCCTTGGGGTACTCCATGTTTTCATCCAACTCTAGTAAAACCCTAATGATGCTTTTTCTGTCCGTGAGGATGGCAAAGCAGTACTAGGGAGCAGCAAATCTTACGCTGTCAGGGGTTTCTGTTCCACTGCTGCTCCATTTCAAGCCCTTGATTTGGGTGGGGCGAGTACTTTGTAAGCCTTCAAGCCTGCCAGCAATCAGGGTACATTTTATTTCCTCGTTGTTTATTTGACATGGTTCAAGCTGATCCTAATTTGACGTCCTGTTTCCCTTATTCCACTGCCCCTTTCAGCAAAATTTTTTCAGTACTTGTTTAAAAACCAGAGGCATCGAGGTTATTTGTGTCTTTCGAAGGGGATGTAGCAGTGGTGCCAGAGCAGCAGCTCGAGGTTGGAGCCATGCATTTCTTCTCCGAACTGCAGCGTCAGCAGCAGCCCAAGCATTGCACACCCCTCCAGCAAACCTCGCCTGAACTGCATGTGACAGGCTGGCAACCTGTGGTGACAAGAGGCCAGACCTGTTCTTTGCTTTTCCTCAAGGGACCAGCAGAAGGGCCTCTGCTGGCTCAGGCGCTGTGTGTAGCCTGGGAGATGCCAGCTGCAGGAGGTAACGGGCTTTGGTTGCTCATCAGCAGGGACTAGGTTTGTTTTTGTTCGTTTTTGTGCCCCACACAGTAACTGTGCCAGGGGGGAATGCCACCCTGCTGATGCTGCTGAAGCCAGGCGTTTCCTCTTACTGCCACGATAGGAAAAGGCACCTGCAAAATCCAGCTGCAATTCAAGTACAGCCCTGCCAGCTGGGGGTGATTTCTTGTGTGTTTTGGCCAACTGAGCCTGCTCTCTGATGAAATAGACACTATTGGCATGCTGTGTTTCCTAGACTTCCTGCACTCATCTCCCTGTGCCTTGTATCCAGTGGTTGCTGTGTCTCAAGGCACCCATTTTCCTCTTGCCTATAGGGGAGCTCTCAGGCAGCTCAAAGGTGAACCAGGAAAGAGAATGGCATCTGCTGGTTTCAGCAAGAAAGAGGTGAGTTTGGGTGAATGAGTTTAGACTGTGAGAATTTGGCTTGTGTTCCTCAGAGCTCCACAGCCCTGGTAGCCAAGAAGAAATGACAGCTTCTGTCTAATGGGGTCAGATAGTAAATGGAGCCGTTTCCACACGGTGGTGGCTGGTATATAATTATACACTGGGCCATGGCGTGTCTGGTCCTAATAGCACCCAGGACTCTTGGAGTGACTCAGCCACTGCTTCGGGCTAATTATGGGCAGGTTGCAAGAAAAACCCCCGCAAATTGGTCCTGCCTTCCTCTCCTTCAGTGGATGGGTGTTCAGCAACAACCTGGATTGCTCACACAAAGCTCATACAAAAAGGGTAAATGCCTGCTTGTGAGGAAAAGGCTTTTCAAAGCAAGGCTGCAAAGAACACTCAGAGGTGCCTGGTTTGAAGAGGAGGTGGTGTCTGTCAGGACATTGCTCGGGCAAATCCGATTCCCTGTCTCTGGCATTACCCACTGCTGGAGTACTTTAGAAGAGAGATTCAGAAATACCCTAATCACTCAGTTTGTGATGCTTGTGGGTGGCAGGACTATTTCTTCTGCGTTTGTCATGGCCATTTTGTTGAATTGGGCATTATTTTTATTGTGGTGCTTTAGAAATGGATCATGGGTCATGGCTCTTTTCAGAAATGAACCCTGTGTTCATGTGGCATTCCCCCTCACTGTTGCAAAAGGATCCCCACATTAGCTGCACTGTGTGAAGTGTTTGTTATGTTCTCTGCTCCTGAGATACATTGTTTGGAGCAGGCTCAAGAATTCAGGAAGTTAATTCAGGGCAAACACTTGGAAGATGATGGAGGTTACCAGCATCACTTTGTATAGACCCCCATGTTTGCTAAGACTTTGTACTGATTTTAAAGCATATACCTTAAAGAAATATCAGAAGTATCTCCCTGTGTCTAGTGTTACATACACAAAATTAGGGAAGTTACAAGAAGCTGTTGAAATGGATTTGCAGGCAGTTTCATGACTGCTTCCTGCCAGGTCTGTTGGATTGTGTTTATGGGGAAGAGTTACCAAAAATTCTGGCTCAAGAAGTGACACCATCGAATGCACAAATCTCCAGGATACCAAGCCCTCAGCAGAGAGCATTTCCACAAGAACTTGCAGTCCCACAGTGGAAGCGGTGCCCCCCAGAGGCTGGGGCTTCTTCCTGGAGACTGGTGAGCCAGAAGTAGGCAAAGCCATGGTGGTCCTATCCAGCAACTGGAGATAGTCCTGCTTCAAGCAAAATGTGGGACTAAATGGCCTGAAGACAAACCTTTCAAGCAACTTGGATGTGGTTTTATTAATTTTTAAATGTCTGTGATACAGATCTAAGCACAAACTATCTCTTTAAAGATTGTTCAGAGGCAATAGCACTTGGAAACAAAATGAAGAGCGTAAGTGGTGAGATTCATAAGTTTATTGTTTCTAACCATTTTTAGATCATAGAAGGGCAAACCATAAAATTTAAATAAATTCAGTACTTTTTCAATCATTCACTTGTGTTAGAAGGCATGGCTGCAAAAATGTGGCTGATATTTGTCCAACACAATGATTTTAAGTAACTGCCTAAGCTAATTCTGAGCAGAGCAGCTCAGGTACTTGTTGATGCACTATATATGTATTGCATCATCCCTTCATTTTTATGAAGGGTACCTTGATGTTGCTTTGAAGAAAAACTGTGTTTGGATTGAAAGTAGGCTGGGCTCTGGTGCCAGTGCTCTGTGTATACAAACAAGATGCTTCTTCAGGGAGGAGCTAGGGCTGGAAACTGGTCCAACCTGCGTTGAATTCTGGTTGTTTAGACCACTTAAAGAGCAGTTCACAAACAGGAAAGAGTTAAAACCGAGTGAAATGAGCTGCTTTGTGGGCAAGGGTATCCGGGCAGACTGGCAATTGCGGCAAGAAGCCCTGTGCGTGCCAACCTGAGGGGCCTGTTTGCAGGGTAGTTAGCTTTTACATACTGACATCTTGCTATAGAAAAATAAGAATTGTTTTGAGGTTTGTCTTTGCACCTTGTCCTGCCACTCAAGATTAAATCTCTCAGACAAAACAAGCTGTTTGGGAGGCGGACCAAGAATGCCTTTACAGTGAAGAAAAATAAAAACACTCAGCCAACTGTGATTAACTATTGAATGCAAAACACTCCCTGGGTTTTGTTTATTTGTAGACTGTAGAAAAAGCTTACAGACTATGCCATGCTTTCAGTGTGAAAATACTTCAGCCTCTGCATGGCTCTGTTGCTGGGGGAAGGAAACGATTCTGTCCAAGCTGGTTGAGGAGGGGGCTTTTTTTTTTTTTTTTCATTTCTCGAAGTGTTGTTTATTTGTTTTTGCAAAGGCGATGTACCCAGTTTCCTCCCATTGTGCATATTCCTGCCTCCAGCTGTTCGAACCTGAGCTGGACTTTGGCTCCCTCCCCTCTCACTCCACTGGGCAGGACAGGCTGAGAGCACCCAGCTCAGGCACAGTGCTGCCAGATACACAGAATCCCTCTGTCTTCCAAATGCTGTCCAGGTGAGCAGAGAGAGAAGTTGTCATTAAAATAAATTAAAAAAAAAAAAAAAAAAAAAAAAAAAAGCCAAGAAAGTGCCTGTGAGCAATTGCTTATTGCTTGCAGGCAGCTGTGAGCATCCCCAGTCTTTGAGGCAACCTCTGGAAATGACAGTGAAGAAGCCCAAGCCCTTTGCAATGTCTTTGCGTGTGTATTTACCTGTTCATCTTAGCAAATGACAACGTGCAGGTGTACAGCCAAGTTTTAGGTTTCAGGGAAGGGACAGAAAGTGGCTGCTGGCAGCCAGAGAGGGAGGGAGCAGAGGCTTACTGGCACTGTGCTGCTGTGGGCCTGAACAGCACTGCTGGGAACTGTGTTTGTGCTGGAAAGACTGAAGGTGGAGGTGAGTACGTGGAATTGTGCAGGATTGCTCTTCAAGGTCAAGGAAATGCAGAAAGTAAACAGTGTTAATTGGGAAAGAAAAACAGGATTATTAAGACTCCTTTGGCTCCAGTTTTCTAAATTGCAGGAGTCAAGGCGTTTGTATTTTGTCATTAACTTATTAGTGCATCTTTAAATGCAGTGCAGGACAGGTCTGTTGGGAATTTTAACATTTAAAGCTGCACTTTCATCCCTCCACTGCATACAGACACAACTGAGCTCTCTAAGGGAAGGACCATACTGTGCAGATTCTTAACACTGGTTATCAGTTGAGTGCAGATTAAAGCACAGGCTCTGCAATGATGCCTTCTGGCATCCCAGTACCATGCATTTCATGATGAAAGCAGAATCAGGGCTCCTCAGTCCCAACTGCCCAGGTTGAGCCCCCATCACTTAAGTAGCAAAACTGTAAAGGGGACTGTCTTAACAGCAGAACGGTCAGAAACAGGCAATGAGATTTGGCCCAAACAGACTCTGACTTAGGAGCCAGTAGCCTTCCATGAAATGTGAGCAGTATGCAGTTGTTTAATGCAGGATAAGGTGCTCCTCGGTACAGCTATTTTCTCAGGCTTGGGCTAGAAAGCCTTTTGGTCCAGTTACTGCAGGTGTGATCATGTGATCAGGACACACTTGTATGCACAGATATGTCAGAGTTTGGGTTTGGTTTTGTTTTGTGGCTTTTGGTTTTTTTTTTTTTTTTCTTTTTTTACTTCTAGGGCTATTTAGCTTATTTTGTTGACAGAAAATATAAAGCCAGTTCTGGCCACTCCCTGAAGTCCCAGGGAACAGACTGCCAAATTAACTCTTCCCATCATTTTACGATGTGACTCTTTAAAGACAAACCAGGATCCAAACCCCACTGCAGCAGTTTCTGTGTATGTGAGCAGCAGAACTGATAACATCTAATCAGCCTCTTTGCCAAGGCAAGACAGCAAGAAGTTCTTGCTTTATAACATTAAAATGCTTTGTAGTTATATAGGACTTTTCATGTGAGGACATCAAAGTGCAGTACAGGTATTAATTAATTAATTAGGTTTCACAACACCCTTGTGAAGTATTTGTGTCCATTTTACAAACAAGGGACTGAGGCAGAATGCAAGGATGTGATTTGTCCAGGGTGCTCTGTGGCAGGACAGGAGCCAGGCCCAGCTGTGGTTCAGCCAGCAGCACTGCTCCCACCCTGTCTGGAGCAGGGGGAAGCTGTGTCCAGTCTCACTGTGAGAGTAGGAAATGGCTCCTTCCTCAGCTGAGCCTCTCCTGCCACGTCCCACTGGCATTGCCTGGGAGCAGATGTGCCGAGAAGGGCAGTGCAGAGGCTCCTGCTGCCCTCGCTCTGTCTCTGCAGCCACCTGGCCTGTGGAGCCCGAGCTGCACATCCCATCCCACAGCCCAGTGCCACAGGCCCAGGAGGGCAGAGTGGGAATGGCACAAGGCTGAAGGCAGTGCCGTCTCCAAGAGACTCAGGGCTCTTCATCCTGCTCCATCACCAGCAAAGCCATGCCCTGAGTCACCAGGTATGAGATTTCAGTCCTTTAGACTATTGCTAAGAGCTGGAAGGCTCTTGACACTAGTTGGGAATAGGCAGGGTTTTCCCCTGGAGCTCGCTGTCCATCATGCAGGCATCACCCACCTTGGCTGGCATCACCCAGGGCCAGGATGCTTCTTCACCTGCTTCTTGGGAGGCTCCAGCTGGTGCCAGTTGTGCTCAGCACCCATCTCTCGGTCACCTGCAGGAAGGGGCCCTGCAGGAGGAGGCAGTCCATGCCAGTCTTGTCAAAAACAAGGAAGCAAATAAGAAGCTGCCACCATGACTCTCACGTGGCTGAGAGGAGCCACCATGCAGGCAGAGCTCCTAAGGATGCCCTTCAGCTCCAAGCAAGGTGCCCAAACCCAGTGGGAAAAGGACAGTGCTCAATAGCTCTACCTCCTACAAAACCTCTCGGTGGGCAGCACAAGCATGCCTGGGAGAAACAGGTTTGGGTGAGGGCAGCACGTGGTTCTGGGGCTGAGGGCCAGTGGCCAGACTGGAAGCCTCTCTCCCAACAGGAGGAAGGTGGGGAGAACTTCTATGCTGCTGCTCAGCCAGCCTGCTCCAGCAGCAAGGTATTCTGGCCTCTCAGGAAACTGCCCCAGAGCTCTTTGATCATCAGAGAGAATAATGGAAAAAATTTGATTTAATAGAGGTCAAATTAACATAGATTCCATTGGCTAAATGGGAAAAATCTTAAAATAGAAGATGTTCCTTAAAAAAAATTAAGACCAGATGAGCCTTCTCCAGCTGAGAAGCATAAAATGTTCTTTGTAGCATGTTGTGGTTATTTTGCAATAACCATGCATTACACTGATATGTAATTGCATGCAGGGAGAACAGGAGTAGTGTGTAGTGTAAAATTGCCAGACACCATCAGCTACCATGAAGTAAAGCCTATTCACAGTGGTCCATGTTTTTCTGATACATCACTAATTCCCTTCTTTGTGTCATTTTGCTGAGCAAGACCTCTTTTTTCCTCCCTCCAAATTCTGAGCCCATAACTTTGAAGGCATCTCATTTTTTCAGTCACTCTACTTGAATTCTTAGTGCATAAGGGACTACAGTTTGTAAATGAACTGTGCCAGAAGACAACATAGTATCAACTTTCAGCTCTCCTTAACCTCATCCAAATTTTTGATGTTTTGACTGAACTGAAATGTGGAAAATCCTCTAAAAGCATCTAGGAAAAAAAAAAAAAAAAAAAAAAAAAAAAAAAAAAAAAAAAAAAAAAAAAGACAACAAATCCAGTTGGCCAAGGTATGGTCTTCAGGCCCCAGTTGAAATACAGCATTTAAGCACTTGCTTAACTTACTAATTGAAGTCAATGGGATTTCAAGCACTTTGCTGAAATAGGAGATTCCGTGGACAAGATTTGTGCCAGTACATTTGTAATACAGAAATAAAGTGGTGCCAGGTTTATTTTGGCTCTGGGTTTCTTTGTGGTGGTGATTGACAAATCCACAGAATTGGACTAACACCAGAAAGGTTATGACTATAAGAGAAATGATGACAAGAAATAATAAATTTTGAACTGGCAAACACTTTAACTTGGGCAGACTGTAAACCTCTACGTAAGGAAAGAAAGAGGTCCGTTTATGCTGATAAATGCACTCTTTTCAGGAAGACCTCCAGTTAACCAGCAACTAATGTGCTGGGACAGCTAAAAATTTTGAAGCAAATCCTGTTGTAAGTGGTGTAACTACACCAAAGCTTTTGGAAACAGACAGGTTTACATCACACGATAGTCTAGTCATATAATCTTATAATCATTTTGAAAAAGAATCATTTCCTGGAGAAGAAGCTTTGTGCCTTTGCAATGCAGGCAATAGGACAGAGCTCAGCATGGTAAGGGATTTCATGTCTGTTGCTGGAGGATGTCCAAACCCACCCCACTAACCAATAAATCACGACCTAATTGAAAAGATTCACAGAAACAGATTACAACATCAAGGATGGAACCAGTACGGTAGGAATTAGACTGACAGTGTCCATACGTAGGGTGTGGTATCAAAAGATGATCTTACAGCCTGCCCCCACTTGCCCTTCTCCCTCCTCTTCCTCCTCCTGCCACTCCTTGCCGCCTGATCGCTCCCTTCATCGTCCTGTCGGCTCTAGTGCACACCTGGTCACATGGAGTTAGTTCAACTCACTAAACCAGAAAAAAAAAAAAAAAAGCAGCATTTTTCGGGTGGGTTCTTTTTTTCCCCATTTTAGTGAGTTGACTCATGATAGCTCCATCAGCCAATTCCAGCAGGGAGACTGTGGCTGGGGGAAACCTTGGTCCTACTGTGGATACAGGTAGTTATTCTGCCTTTGGCCACTTCATGATACCTTGACTGTGGCATGGCAATTTCCACTTTACTGACACAGGACAACATGGACAAGTTATTGCCGGTACATCAAAGACCTGGAAAAAATTAATCAACAGCACCTCCGAGCTATTAGGCATAGACTGTAGTTAGATAAAATCATAAATAATGAAATCCCATAAAGTTGTTGCATAACAAGTATTGAAGCAAAGCTCATAAAACTCTTTTCCTGCTGCATTTGAGTCTTTTCCTTCCACAGAAGACATAGTTTTCTAAAAGTGATTTTTTTTTTTTTTTTATTAGCAAACTCCTGCTGGGCAGAGGCGGGAAGGGCCCCAGCCCATGTGATGTCAGGATAAATATGTGGGAAGCCAATGCAGCAGAAAATCCAGCCAGAGGAATGTCTGGTGCAGAGCGAGTGGTGCAGGAGCAGGCTGGCTGCCTCCCCCCCCCCGTCCACAGCGCCTGCGAGGTGCTTGGGCTTGGGCTTGGGCTGGCTGGGAGGGCAGCACAGGTGAGCTGCACAGGCTCAACCCCAGGTGTGGCTCCAGCTCTCCCACCTCTAGGGGAATGCATCCCAAAATGCATGTTCCCTTCCCAAGGGCACACTGAGCAAGGTGAAATGGATGGGCCTGTCTATCTGATGCAGAAGCAATTAGCCTGGGCTTTAATGAAGGATTTTAGCATCTGAGTGTAGGAAACCTTAACAAAAGACCTTTGCATTAGACTCTGCAAATTTGTTGTAAGCAACAAGTAACAAGAGCAGATTTAGAGATAAAGATAATGAAAAACACTGCATTCTCTTGCCCAAAAGCCTATAAATCAAGACCTTGGCTCTTCTCTGCAGAAATGTGCTCAGATGTAATTGGAAACAGGCAACACTGATCTGAAACACGCAATTGAGCTCAGTTTGCAATGGCTTGGGTGCTGAGGCTTCTAGAAGTAAAGAAGAGGCTCTCCCTTCCTGATTAAGTGGTCAATAACTGTGCCACCGTCCTGCCTGGCCATTTTATCTGAAGCTGCCCAGGGATTCTGCAGCAATGGAACATGGCCCTGAGTCCTGTGGGTGAGGAGGCTCCTGCGGGCCCACCACCATCGCACGTGGGACAGGCAGGGGTCCTGGGCAGGGACCCGGGTTGGCAGAGCCACGGGCAGAGGGCCCTCTGCACGGGGAGGAAGAGGAGGGGCTCCTCCAGCCGCGAGCCTGGAGCAGAGGCTGCGCAGTGCCATTCATGCTACAGGTGTTTCCTCCCCACGTGCAGCACACCCACATCGACTCCCCTTCTGGGAGACCACCCCTGGCCTTGCTTCATGGGGGCAGACGTTCCTGTCACCTCCAGCACGGCCATGATGAGGATCCTCCGTGATGAAGAAGAATCACCCACTCAGTTTCTTCCCTCTGGGCAGTGTTCATGGCACAGAGCCTCAGCTGTGGTGGCTCTGTTTGAACTCAGAGGCCAATTGGCTGTCCAAAAGACAATTGCATGGGAAAGTCGTCAGTTTACCACCATCATACACCTCGTATAGATATTCTTCAGTTTAACTGCCACTGCTGTGTAAAGTGCTTATTTCAAAGTGAAAAGGCTGTTTTTATCCAGAACTGTCCAGAAGACGTCATAGTGCTGTAATTATATCAGTAATAAACAGTGGAGCTGCCATGGAAAGAGGAGCAAGCACAGCAAGGAGTTCTGCCGGGTGCTGGTGCCAAGCCATATCAAGGTAATAGAATTTATAGCCGCTATTATCTGCATGAGGTATATTTATGGCTCCCCTCCCTGTTGCTCTGCTATCTTCAAATCTCACAATATTTGTATATTAATTCCCACAACATTCCTGTAGGTAAGTAAATTGCAAACAAGAAGCCCAGTATTGGAGCCTCTTCATGCAACATGAAGTAGGGTTTGGAAGGTGGGGAAACATGAGACATTTTCAGCAGTTACAGGTACATCCATGAAAATTAACCAAATAATGCGATCGAAGTAGTTGGGCTATCTACAAGGTAAACAGCTAAATTCCTCTGGGTTGGGCTGTGCAAGGGTTCAGATGATGGTAGTGAGTCTTTATCACTTCAAAAATATACCTGAACTTGCTACCAAAGCAACCCTTATCTGAGACTACTTAATACCGGATGGTTGGAGGCATAGGAAAAGGAAAGTGTTCCAAGCACTGGCATTCATAACAGGAAGGGGAAATAATAAGCACATTTTTAAAAATGAAGGTTTGATCATTTGAGGTTTCAAATAATGTTTAAATTCTGCCCCTAATTCTTCAATGTGTGATTTATTATGCATTACTTTCAGAAACTGCTAATATCTCACATAAAACAGCAGAAGGTACTGCTACAGGATAGTGGATAAATGAAACAGCATTCCTTTTCTATTACTTAGAAAGCCTTCACACTGATATGGTGAGTTTATACTTTCATGTCATTTTTGCCTAAATTTTTTGCTGTGATGTAGATTGCATTGTATTCCAAAATGCAAATAACTGTTTTTTCCCCCGTTCTTCAAATGTGATCTTCTAGGGGAGGACACCCTTGAGCATAGCCCAGCAGGCTCAGCCAGTGTGCAGTCTGAGGCTGTTCTCTGCAGGAGGATTTGCAGTCTGGCAACTGCAGCTGAGAATTCCTCCTTCTGTGCCCGTCCCTGAGTCCTGACAGTTGCTCTTGGGCAAGTCTGGCCTCAGCTCTCCACACTGTTCAATGACAATAATTATTCATACTTACTTTGGTGAGTTTAATTAATACTTGTAAAGCACTTTGAGATCCTTGGATGAAAGAGTCTGTTGACAGACAACATGCTTTTATGGTGACTGTCAAATTAAGGTCCTCTGAGCTTCCTCAGCAATTGAAGAGTTAATTAGCCCATGCCAGGAACCTGCCGGCCTCAGCACAGAGAGGGTGCTGGGTTTGAAGGTGCCCATCCCTGGCCTTTGCTCACTGGGGCAGCTTTGTTGAAGGAACTCCTTCCCTATTCATACTTCTTAGGAGATAATGACCTTGTAATGTACACATGCATGTTGCATCTTCCACCTGTTTGTGTTGTAACCATTTTCCTCTCTGTGGTGTGTATCCCACACCCCAGCTGGTGGGGAGGTTGGTGTCAAGTTCCTGCTGCCAGACCTAGGCCGGGTCACTTTTCCTCCACACTTGAGGGGCACAGCTCATCCCCTAGACAAGTACTTTTATCCACAGGTGAGAACCTTCCCAGAGAAGCCCAAGAGGCTGGTGCTGGAGTGACAGGCAGGGGGACAAGCTGAGCTCTTCAGTGAAGGAGGTGCTGCCCAACTGCCAGCAGGAAACCAGCTGCATTTCCTGGGCAGGTCCCAGCGTGGTAAGGCACACATGAAGTAGGCACACATGAAGGAGGCACCCATGAGTAAACCCTGCATTCATCAGGCATGGTGTCGGGTCTCTGTATAAAAGATAAGGGAACTCTGTGCCTCCCTTGGGGACCCCATCCTTGAGCACAACACGGGAAATCAGAAATTATTTTAGCAAAGGGGAACTTAGTCATGGTTTTGGTCAGACACCACAGTTGTACTCTCAAAGCTGAGATGAGCAAAAGGCCACGACATAGTTTCCCTTTGCAACCTTTGCCCTTCCCCACATCATCACAGCTTCAGGTGGGCAGCACTCGGGAATGCTGCCTGCAGACCCCACTCACTGTGGCTCACACAAGGCTGAAAAAGCTCATCATAAGCTGCTGTATGGGCAAAACCTCACACCCGGAGAGTCACAGCATTGTGCTTGTGCTACTTCAGCTCAACAAGGGTCTGCAGAGGGAGAAAGTTATTAAAGCCTTGGGATGACTTGTGAGAAAAGAGGAGCTATCCTTGCCAGGACAACCACAGAGAGGACAAAATCCAGGGTGGGTAGCAGCAGCTGGGCTCTCTGATTCACAGTTCACCTCCATGTCAGCATCAGCACTGGCAGCAGCGCTGGCAGCCTGGCTGGATGCACTGCCCCATTCCCCTCCGCCTGTGTGAAGGGGAGGAGAGTGGCTGTGTTTGCACAGGTGATGGCAGTTGTTTACCTTCTGCGTCATTCTTTCTCTAGGCTGCTTGCTGGTTTCCTTTCTCTGCTCCTTCAGTGTGCACTAAGGCAGCCTTGCACCGCCTCTGCCCGGCACGATCAAGCCTGCCTGCCTCTTGGTTCACGGCTTTCCTGTCACACAGCTTTTGCTGGGCTGCTGTTTGCCATGGCAGAGCATGTTGCCTGCTTTTCCTGCACAGACCAGCAATGTGTCCTCAGGGACATCTTCCAGCTGAACACAGAAAGAGGCACTAAAAGGCACACCAGATATTTCATTCCTGTGCTCTCCAAAAGTATTTTAGAACATGAAGTGCAAATCTGGTACACAAAGTCCTTCTTTCTGACCAGCCCTCACCTGGGAAAAATCCCCAAACAAAATCAATCATTCCTTTCCCTGGGTGGGAAATACTGCAGTTTGACTCATGGGATTTTAGACAGCACTTCAAATGCGTATGTTTACCAAAAGGCAGCATCTTTTGCCCCAGCTCTTTGCCCTTTGAAGCAGCCTGGGGAAGGGAATGTGAAGGTTTCTTAGAACATTAAAAGTAGTAGTGAAAGTCACAGGGCTTTTTTCCTTTATAGAATCGAAGCTGAATTTGAGCAATAACCCTTCTGATGTCTCCAGGGGGAGGAGATGTGACGTCTTGAGGTAAACCACACATCCCGTAACTACCACTGTGCCATTCGTGAGCGCTGCCTCGCTACAGAAGTGGCAGAATTGCTTTTCAGCAAAAGTCACCACGTTTTTGGAGGGGAATAGTTCCAGTCAGAGAAAGACCGGGTGGCGGGGAGAAAGAAAACCCAACCGCAATAAAGCAGCCATTGAACCTGAAAGGAAAAAGACGTCAGCATCTCCGGCAGGGGCTCTCCTTTTTTCCTGGTATATCCGTGAACCATAATTATGTGGAAAGAAGTCGTGGGTGGGATTGGCTTACTTACTGACGATGAACTTTATAACTTAATGCCGTTACGTTGTGAGGGAAGAAGGTTGGGTTCACCCACCTCATGGGACCTGCAAACTCAAGGAGGTGGCTCAGAGATGGGCACGCACCTGCACGTGCTCATTAGCTTTCATCCAAGTGATGGAGTCGAGGCAGAGCCGAGAGTGAGGGTGCTGCCTCCCAGCTGGCTGAGCCAAGGGGTGGTAAAAATTCGGGAGCAGATGGTCAAGGAGAGCAGAGGAAAAACCTAGGTGTTGTGTGAGTTGAGCTGCATCCCATTTACTTAATCAAGAGAGACCATGGAAGGGTGCAAAGCTCAGGCAAAGGACAATTTGGAGCTCCTGAGCTCCTCAGTGATTCAAATGTGTGCAGGGACCTAAGGAGGAGAGCCTGAGGGAATGCTGATGCTGAGGGCTGCAGGTGAAGAGTGGAGGACTCTTTCTGTAGAGTTTGTGCTCTGCAGAATTTGAGGTGAACAGTGCAGCTTGTTAAAATCCTAAATCCCTCTGAAGTTACCTGGTTGGAACACGCAAGAAGGAAACTGGAGCCAGCAGAATGGAGTTGGAAGATCTTGAGGACTTGGGGTTGAGCATGAAGGCAGAAGCAGTGCTGCCCCAGACCTCCCAGGTTCAAATGTCAGAAGGTGGCTGCGGGGAGCCCATCTGAGGGATGGACCTTAGGAGAGCTTCTCAACCCCTTGCTAGGTCATCTCCAGCCCACCAGTCTAAATAAACATTACCATAACAGTGAGGTGGCCGAGGAATTACTGCAGGCAAGGTCTGAGGTGTGCACCTGGTCTCTCTCCAAGTCTGCGACTGAAATAGAAGTCTTGGTATGTCTGCAGCTGAGGACTGAGGTGTGCTGTCCAAGTTAAGTAAGAATACACAGCTCTGGAATGGCATGGGTTAGGTCTTTGCTGAGGAAGCTTTTACCACCACTGGCTGCACTAGAGGTTGCTTTTTGGTTCTTTAAGGGTAGCATTTTGCTAATTATCTCTTCTGGTACAAGTTTTGGTACATTGCTGTCCCTTCTCATCACTGTTCTTCAAACTGGCAGGGGAAAAATGTGACCATTCATTACACTGATACAAATCCAATTCTTGTCACTGGTGGAGCAGCATGGGGATCATCTTTTACCTGTCTCTAAAATCTAGGATAACCATACTTCTAACATTACAGCACTCAGTGGTGTTCCCTGACACTTTTCTCCTGCCTGCAATCACCAAGCACTACAGGGACATGCCCAGGAGGGATACACCATTGGCACTGCCAGATGTTCCCGCTACTTCTTGACCCACAGCCACCCAGCCACCAGCAGTGGGACTGCCTGCTCTGCTGGCAAAACACATCCATGTGTCTGATATGCTAATGTCCGTGTTTACAGGCTCCCTGAGCCAGCAAGTGCAGGGATGTTTAGGTGGCTGAACCTCCTCCTGTTGTTTTAAGGATTCTGGCAAACAGTCAAGAACAAAAGCTAAGACAGCCAGTTCCCGTTTGCGGGCACGTCCCTACATTTCTGTGTGGCAAACCTTGTGATTTAGCAAGCAAGAGCCTTCTGCCCCAGGGCTGTTAAAAGCTGCGCTTTTTAAAAGAAAAAAAAAAAAAAAACAAACCAAACCTGTCAAGACTTCCAAGAATGTTAGAAAAACACCAGCATAGATGGGCTGCAAGACTGGGACCAGGCTTTCACCAATGCCTCCACAGAAGGGTATTTGCAGGCTGTAAGGCTTTTTAAAAAGCTCCCATGAGCTTTCTGTTCAGTCCTTAGACAAGTTTGTCCTTAAGGAGAAAGGAAGAAAACACCAGAAGCTTTTGCTACCCTCCTGAATAAAGCTTCTTTCTGATACCATTTGCTGTTTTTCTCCCCAAAAGTGAGCACCCCAATGTCTGAAGTGGAAAATGTTGGCTCACAGGACAGAGTTCACTGGTGGAAAAGGACACATTTAATCAATCTAGTGTAATACTTTCCGCTCCTGCAAGCAGTGGCCATGGCTGGTGGGAGCTTGAGCCTGATGTGCTGTGCCTCCTCCCCAGGACCGGCTCCTGACATGGACTGAGCAGGTTCTCAAATACCAGGTCCCCATGGGCTCACAGGTGGGCACATGTGCATGCAGGTGTGCACATGTCTGTACGTGCATGTGTGTGCCCTGCACAGAGTCCCACAAAGTGCTTGTGCCGAGGCAGATCCACTGTTCAGCTGGATCCTTGGTCCCAGGGCTGCACCAGGCTGTCAAGGAGCAGCAATGGGGAGAATTATGGTGCTTCTGCAGTGGTCCCAAGCTGCCTCAGGAGGATGCAGCCATCAGCTGGTGAGAACCAAATCTCCATGGTTGCTACAGTTTCCCGCACAGTGTCACAAGCCCAAAGGCAATCTGCCTCCTGTCATGAGTGGTGGCATCCTTGCATGGAAGGAGAGCAACCTACCACTTCTCTGGGGTGCTGGATGCAGCAGAGATGTGGCTGGTGGTGGTCTTGGACGCCTGACCCTCACAAAGTCACGGTTAGCTGTCCTTGGATACAGCCTCGTGGCCCTTGCACCCACCTGGGTGATCTCTGCCTGTCTTTTTCCTGCAGCTGCTGGGTCTGCCTGCTTCCTCCTCCCAGCCCCAGCCTCGGGCATCGCGGCGTGTCGCAGCCTGTGCCGGCGCTGCTGCTGCCGGCCGGAGGGCAGCAGTGACTGAGCAGAGGGGACCTGGCCCCTTACATCTCCTTCTTGGCTGACATTTTAAGTGTAGCCAACACTGGGGCCAGCTCTGGCAGTGAAGTGGAGAGATTGGCGCTGAGTACCTGGTTGTGCGTGTCAAAAATAAGAATCCATTTCTAAAAACCCAAACACAGGGAGTCTCCCTGAATCTGTGCACGATGGTGTTGGTAGGAGGGATCTGTGGCATGACACCCGGCTGCAGGGCTGGTACTGAGAAAGCCAGGGAGCAATCTTCTTCTCTGTTTTACAAATAGGTATTGCCTTTGGGAGCAGGATCAGTTTTAACATACTTATTGCGAGAATGAAAGACAAAAAAGCAGAGTCCTCTGCCAAGAGCAAGCGAAATGGGCATGCTTTTTAAAGAACTACCACAAGACTGATTACCTTTCCAAGTAATTAAACGTTGTGAAAGGTTGTTAACGTGGCGATAATAGACAGCTTTGCAAACCGCCAGCACAGCACGATCTGAGAGAGGAGAGCACCAAGCAGAGCGCGGGGCTCCTCCGCCTTCGGGCCCTGCAGGCCGCAGGGCGGGATGGGCCCACAGGGACCGGCCTGCACCCTGCCAGCCCGGGTCCCCGAACTTCTGCCGGTGCCTGAAAGGCTGCAGGGCTGATTCTGGCTGGCAGAGGGGCTGCCAAGCCACAGCCGCCCGCCCCAGCTCGGCCGGGGGCACGGCAGCAGTGTCGGCGGCGGCCCAGGGCCCGTCCCCGCCGGCGGCCCGACCCTGGCTGACTCGTGGTGTTTCTCTGGAACCGGGCTCTGTCCCACGGCAGCACCTCTTACTCCGGAGCTGCTGGTGTATTAATGCGTGTCATTAGGCCCCCTAATGGAAGCAGGATTGAGGGGTGGGATGCCTTTTCCTGAAGTTATATGGGCACGGATGCATCAAAACTGGACCCACCAAGCGCTCCCACTGCTGATCCCCACCCTTTTGACGGCTCCTGGGAGTTTTCCCTGTGTGTTTACCCCAGCTTCACCCTACAGCTTTGGGAGTGCTCTTCTCTTATATCGCATCCCTTTCTAAACACCCTTTCCCTGCAGCCTGGGACAGCACTTGCTGGTCCCAGCTCCTGAGGAGCTCCTGAATTTCTGTCGTGACCCCAGGATCACATCTTAGTCAGAGGGATGTTCAGAGCAAGCACCTCCTGGTCCTGCCCTGAGACCTCAGGTGGAACAATTCTGCTTTTTCCTTGTCTTTCTGTACACAGTAGCAGGCGGAAAAATGCACAGGAAAGAAAAGTGCAGGGCATGGTGGAAAGATTCAGTAACATCCTGGGTGGGAGCATCCTTGTAATCCTCCAAAAGCTAGCCCAGCATTAAAAATACTCGGTAGGTTTTCCTGGACGTGGTGTTGATGTAATGTCACGCATTGCTTTAAAATAACTTAAGAGTGCCTTTGACATAGACTGTGTGTAACTCAAGCTTCTGGGTCACTCTTGAGAGGAAAGATGCGTGCTAATGTCCTTAGAAATAATGTGATGGGCGAAGGTGTGGGTGTTAACGTCTTTGAAATGGGTCTAAATGTCTCTACTGACTTTGGGCAGCAGGGTTGTTGCAGAGCCCAGACAGCTTGGCTCCTGAGGCAAACAAGGGTCTGCACAAGGCTGAACTCCTGAATTTTGCAGTAGAATAGTAGTTCGGGGGGCAATAGTGGCAGGCGGTTTGGGAAGGCTGTACCTTACTAGTACCTCGGGCAGTGGGGAAAGGAATAGGGGAACATGCATCCGGGAATGAGGATGAAAGGAGGCTGCGCCCTCCGAAACCTCGAGAGAGAAAACCCCGCAGACGTGTATCCCGGTGGCCTCTCCCTTTATTCGAATAAAGTTGAAGGACTCCTCTGTCTCCTTTTTGGACATAAACCTCTGGCGTTTGTGGATTTTCCTGACATTCTGCTGCTTTCAAAAACCCCATTCTGCATTCCTGACCAAGTCAGGAGTTTATTACAGGAGATGTTTAGACTAGGACTTTAAGGTAACACTACATAATAGCAATCTCCACCTCACATCCCAGAGAATCTGGCAAGTACTGCTGGTACTTAAGTGTTATCAGACTCCAGGCAGCCACTCGCTGCAGCGTGAGCACTGTTTCAACTTCGTGATGTCACCAACAAGATGTCCAAAGCAGCAAGAAGCTGAAATCCAACCACTCCATGCTCCATAGTGGCTTATAATATTGTAGCCAGCTTGGAATCACCAGGCTCACGGAGACCAGTGACCACGGGTCTGCAGGGGATGGGGACCTCAGCCAAAAGGAATGCCACCACACTGCTTCCTGGAGTGAGGCTGCACACGTCTGGGTTTGGTGTCGTGTACTGGCACAGTCCTGTGCCACCCTTTACAGATGGATTGCTGGAGCAGAGCCTCTCCTGGATGGCAAGAAAAAAAGAGCCCCTCCCAGGTGCTCAGATGCATCTTTGGTCCGTTTTCAGCTCTAAATGCCCACATTCTCAGAAACCATCAGTGCTCCTAACGGATGTTTCTTTTCCAGGGATGCCAGAGGACTAAGTGGCTCAGGAAGATGGAAGGAGGCACTGGATTGCACAGACACCCACGGAATGGAGATGAGCCAGGCCATGCAGGGACACCAGCCAGCTCCAGTGCCGCTGCCCAGACTGGAAAGACTCTCCCTCCTTCCAAGGTTTTCAGGAGTGCACAGGTCGCTATGGTAGGAGACAGAAAGGGCACTTTGCAGGTTCAGTCAACAAATCATTTTACCTTTGTGTTTCAGCTGTCTCTTCTTCTCCCTCCCTGAAACCCTGCCACTGCCTCGAGCCGTGTCTGCAGGCGCTGTGCTAATCAATATTACTTGGTGGGGAAAGTAAGTCTCACTTATTGGCCACAAATTCCCCTGAGTGCTTGTGTCAAAGTCTGTCATGTCAGCTGAAGGCAGGCTTACCCGCAGAAAGGTCAAACTGCCTCAACTAGATCTGAGCTCAGCCATTAACTCCCGCGTGCTTATCTGCCTCCCATTATCAAGAGAACTATCCTTGTGCACTGCACACCTCCCTGCTTCCCCTCCTCATCCTCCTCCTGGGTGCTGTGCTGCCAGAGAGCACTTTGGTGGGGCTGAATCACTCAGGCAAGAACAATGAGCTGTCTGATAAGCCCAGCTGGGTGATCCACTTGGCCTGCACCACATGTTTCAGGGAATAACCTCAGAAACTCTCAGAGCATGGATACTGGCCGGAGCCCATCCCACAATCCCAGGCTGCAGTTGCACGGGGCTCGGTGCCCCTCATCAGCATGGCTGTGGCTTTGTCGTGTTTGCCCCTGAGCATGAGCACTTCAGGTAAGAAGTCCTCAGCATCTGTTCAGTTGAGCTATCGGGGCACTGGCAGGAGTGGGATTTTCTACTCCTAAGGTAGTTTTTGAGTTCTTTCCACTGCTCTGACACAAGAAAATATGATTGTGAAGCCCTGTTCACAAAATACAGCAAGAAAATATTCAAGTCTCTTACCAGACAGGGCAATGGGGAAGGATCCAGGTTCAAGCTCAACAGGGCAGGGCACCCATCCCATGAAAGACCTCCTGCTGGGACTGTGCTGGCAGTACTGCCTGGGATCTTTTGGGGAAGTCCCTGGGCTGCAGAGTGGATGAGCCTCGTTTGGCCGTTTGGCTTCTGATACCAGAGGTGGTGTCTCTGCAGAAGGCAGGAGCGGGGCAAGGCAGGCTCTCACGGTGCTGAAACAGGTTTGGAGCTGGGCAAACAAACACGAGTATCAAGATAAGACTGTTCATCTTGTGCCAAGAGGTGTCTTAGAGCTAGACTCGTGGGATCTCTGTTCCCATCTCTCACATCCCGCGTACTCTGGGGCTAGGAGTGAGCTTGTTCGTCCCTAGCCAGGCATCTCCTGAAGATGTTTTCTGCTTCCCTACACCAGCAAAATGCCTTAAAGTGTGCGTTGTGGTCACCCCTAATAAGCCCTTGTTCCCAATCCATGTCTTGCACCTGCTGCTCTGTGGGTTGGTAGGATCTTTGTCCTGGAACATGTTAAGAAGGCTGAAGCCATTTCTGCTTTGAAGTAGTTTGGCCTTGTTGGTGTCTGGGATCTCTGCAGAGCTGACCCTGTGGGAGCCAGCAGGACATCTGGCTGCTGCTCCCAGACCACGGCCACGCCACCAGCCTGACTAAGCAGTGCCCATCTGGCTGCAGGACTGCTTTGCTGCTTCCCCACCTGTATCCCAGGCCCATGGCATCACCCAACCCTGCTTCAGAAAAGGGAAGAGCATCACAGCTTCTGGCTTTGTCCTAGGTTTTTATTTGCACCAGCACTGGAAAAGAGTTAAATGAAGTCCACTACATCACCTGGCAGCAGCAAGAGTGGCAGCACTGGTGTCATTACCCTGAACTGAACAGTATGGCAGCACTCATCCTGCCGGGAATGTGGGGCAGAGCCAGCTGTATGCTTGAACACAGGGCCAGTGTGGCTGCATTCAGCTGAGAACAATTGAGGGGAGTGCCTCCCTGCCCTAAAGATACACCGTGCTGCTGGAGGGAGGCCCCATGGCCCCATGCCATGGGGTTATCAGCAGGGGAGGGGACTCCATGGCCCAAGAGGACATGGATAGGAAAAGCTCGATGCTTGACAAAAAGTATTTGAGGAACCACATCCAGAGGCCCTTTGAAGGAGAAAACCTCCATACTCCCTTGGATATGCTGGAGTACTTAATAAATAACTGTAATTAAGCGTGAGGTGGTAGCTTAAGAGCTCGTTCCCAGGAGTTAACATCAAAACACTTGCTCTTAGCACTTAAAGAGACAATATGAAAGCAGACTTCACGCACAGATGAAAGCAGAATTGTCAAGAAGGGCTGGAGAGCCCTGGATATGTGCTTCTCCAGAGAGTTCAAGGAAAAGGTCTCGGGAAACAAAAGAGTCACTTGTGTAATAATGAATGGTGACAGAGAAAGCACCAATTTGCAGGGAGGTGGGAGTGAATTTTAAAACAGGACATGAGGAATTGTATGGGGAGGAGTATGATTTGTCTTAGATAGTCCTGCAGCTCCCCACACCCTACCAGTGTGCTTCAGTCTCACCTTTCCTGCAGCCATCCGTTTGTCCAGGAGCTTCCCTGCCCCACTGCAGGAACAGCCACAGCACATCTAAGCTCTCTGACACTGGTGGCAATACGCATTTAAGGTGATTACTGCAGGCTTCTTCACAGGAGATGTCGTAAGGGTGCAAGAAGAGCAAGGAGAAGGAGAATGATGGCTGCAAATATTTTAAATTGAAAATCAATGATCTTGCCTTCAGGCAGGTGGCACGGTGTGGCTGGTGCAGCCCAGCACCGCTGGGGATGCTGGAGAAGAGCTGCATACGGCCACGTGCTTGCCGAGGGCCAAGTCTAAGCTGCTGCGAAGTGCCCTTATCCACTGTTCCCGTAAAAACACCGTGAAAAGCATTCTCAGGTCTGGGTTTCAGGCTCCTAATTGCTGCCGAAATCGAGAAGCATGAGGAGCCAAAGTCTCATTTGCCTTACAATGATCCTCTCCTGCCCTGGAACCTGGGCTGGTCTTAATTTGTCTTTGGTTCAGGCAAGAATGGACTAGGCGGGCGTACATGTTATCTCTTGTTTTTTGGAAGCAGGGAGCCTATTGCACAATGCAGCTTGGTCTGGATGAGTATTAAAAATTCATGTGTCTGGGGTACTGAGAGCCAGGCTAGTCTGAGTTCCTTCAATCCAAAACAATAAGAAGTATTACAAAGGGACTGATATGGGAATGAGGAGACTCAATCGGACGGAATATTTTTTCCCAGTGGGGTGTACCAATCCCTTTTGTGCGTGTGAGCCTGTCTTAGCCAGCAGGGTTTTGTGCTCCCAGGGCAAAAAGAACTCCAGTGAAGTCAATGTAAATACACAGTAAAGCTTCCGCATCACATCTGATGGGTGTGGGTCAGGAGCTTTCGGAGGGCAAGGTGGTGCCGGTCCAGCTGTGGCAGGGAGGTTCATCACCCTGCAGGAGCTGAGGGCTTGGCCTCAGGTGTGCGTTCAGCTTCCTGCATTTCTTACAGGGTTTTTAACCTGAGGATTTACAAGTGTCAACTAATTGCATCCACATTAGCTGCAGCCAAATATTAAAACAGCCCTCGAATGTAATTTCAAATTAGCTGTTCCCATACTAGGTCTCATGCAAATTCAGCAGGACAGGATAGATGTGCCAAAATTATGTTGGGATAAGGTTTGAAAACAACATTCAAAATGAGCATGAGCTGAAACATTAGGAGGGCAGGTAGTTTAGCGTTAATGAACTGCTGAAGATAAAGTATAGAAACAATTCTAGGAGGAGGGATGAAAAACACCTCTCTTTTCCTCTTGCAAAATGCTCCAACACTAATGCTCCAGCACCCCCATCTTGCTTCTCTGTTTCTGGCCGTCACTCTTTCCCTACACCAAATACTTTTTTGCATTTTTCTTGCTGCTCAGCAGACTGGATTCTACAAGCCCACCAGCCTGATGTGAAACAGGACCAGAGCCAGGGTGGATGAGCTCAGGTGATGGCAGTGGTTCCTAACATCTGGTAAGCCTCGGAGCCAGAGGCATCCTTCACCTGAGGGCAAGGCAGAGCAGAGGGTGGTGACCGGCCAAAACCCAGCCGCAGCTTTTGTTAAGTTTATTTATTTTGATGCTTGTTTTACCCTTTCTCTCTTCATTTCTTGACAGCTGCAGCCTGATTCCTCTCACATCTTGAACTAATTATCTTTCCAGCAGAAAGCAGCATGTGCTGATCACCTGCCACCCAAAGGGAAAAACACATCACGGCCTCACTGTGCCTGCTAGAGCACCTCTCCCCCTCCCACTCCTCACTCCTAGTGCAGTTCGAGTTGGAAACATGGGTATATTTTTACAGCCCTTTCCCCACCTCCCCCAAAGTCAGGTGCTGCCTGAAATAGGGCGGCTAATTTGGAGGGAGAATTTCAATTGCGTGAATAATGAAGGTGCTGAAAACTAAACTGCATCGGCAGGAATTTTAGTCCCAAATTCCTGGGTCAGTGCTAAAAAATAACCGAGTTCTGAAGACTTAGCCCCCATGGGGTGCCTCATTTCAGAGTTCCCCGAAGGCTCCAGGGTTGAGATGGGTGCTGCTTCTGCCTTCCAAGGAGCACAGTGTGAGGGGAGGAAAGCCCACTGCTTTCAGATGGGCTCCTGTGGGAAAATACTTTGTCCGTGAGACAGCTTAAATGGGATTTTATAGCTTGAACTTAGATGACTTTTCCCTCCCTACCAGCAAAAAGGACTTGCCCAACGCTGGGCAAGTCCTCCAGGGAGGGTGGAAACGAGACACTTCGTGTCTAGGAGCGGCATTGAAACAATCTGTGAAGTAGCATCACTGCTGTATTCGCTGCAGATCACCTCAGAGCCCGCGTTCAATGCGTGCATGGCTCTGCTCTATCTGCTTCTGCCACCTTCCAGCCTGTGCTAGTCAGTGACCTGGCAATGCCAGAGCCACCCGCGGCGAGCTGGTACAGTCCTTGTCCCACGAGTTCCTGCTGCAGGGAAGCCCAGGGCTGTCACCTGATGTTCCTGTTCTCTGGTTTGGAGACCTAGAGTGGCTCTGCAGATCCTAGGAAGATGGAGAAATCCACTTAAAAAGTAAAAATAAATGTAAAAATTAAATAATTAAAAATTAAAAATAAAAAATTAAAAAATAAAAGGGGGGGGGGGGGAAAGAAAGAACAGTGATCAAATTTGAATAAGAATTAAAATAATAAAAAATTTACATGAAAATGAAATAGGAAAATATTTCAAAATTAAAAAGGAATCAAAAGATAATAGCACACAATATTAGTAAATAAAAGAAAAATGTAGTTAATGAAAATAAATTAAAATTATAGAAGTAATAACCACCAAAATATAAAATGAAATAAATATAAAATAATAAAAATAAAATAAAAAAGAAATAAAATAAAACTGATTTAACAATGTTATAAAATCTAGACGAGTCCAACGCTTGGATTATTGATGTGCTGAAAAACGGACCGAACCCTGGGGCAACCCTGGTGCCGACCACCCTCCTGCAGGGAGAAGGGGTGGATCCAACGCCCCCCGAGCACCGTGGCGGGGCAGGCCGGTCTGTGGGGCCAGATGTGCGCCGTTTCCCGCAGCCCCCGCGCTCCCCCGTGCCAGCGGTGCGCCTGTCCCTTTAAATCCCGGCGGCCGGGCAGGGAATCCCTCTCGCAGCGCGTCATCCGCGGCAAGGAAACCCGCGCTCGCGTCGTGCGACGCAAATGACCATTTTTGGCAACGTGCGACAGCGGACGGCACCAAGCGGGGCGGGGGGAGGCGGGGCCTGCCGGGAACAGGGCGCCGCGCTGCGGCGGAGGCGGGCGCCGTCCCCCCGCGGCCGGCCCGCCTCCCCCGTCGCGGCGGCAGGTGGGAGGCTCCGCGCTGCCAAGGTGGGGCCGGTGCGCCGCGGGTTTGACGTGTGCGAGTGCACATGGTGCGGCGGCGGCGGCGGGCGGATAATAAGCGAGCGCGGCCGGGGCGATGCCATTGCTCTGAGTCACCGCGGGCGCGCGGAGCTCCCGCTCGCAGCGCCGCGGAGCCGCGGGGCGCAAGACCCGGCTGAGTCACCCCGCGCGGGGAAAAGGGGCGGCCGGTGTGTGGTGGTGGTGGAGGAGGAGGTTGGGGGGGCGGAGGAGATCCGCTCCGCCTGCAGCCCCCGGGCCCGGAGCCGCTCCGCCGGCGGGGCGAGTTTCGCCGGGCAGCGCGGAGAGAGGACATCGGCAAGCGCCCGCTTGCGCGCACGGCTCTGCTCCCGCCGCGCCGCTGAGTCCTGCCGCCCTGTCCCGCAGGCGCTCGGCTGCCAACTGAGCCACTTTTATCACCGTTGTTGTTATTTTTATTTTTGTTATCTTTTAATTTTTAATTTTTTTCCTTTTTTATTTTTTTTTACCTTTTTCTCCCCGCTTTCTTTCTCGTCTCCAAAGCCATTTTTATTATTTTTTTTCCCCTCTCCGCGGCGAGCGCTGGGAGGCGAAAGGCAAGAGCCGAAGAGGTCGGGAGGGAGAAGGGGGCGGGGAGACGACGAGGGAGCGGCGGGTGTTGGTGTGGGAAGGCGGGGACGCGGCTCCCCCGGTCCGACCTCGGACCATGTACCAGGACTACCCCGGGAACTTCGACACCTCCTCCAGAGGCAGCAGCGGCTCCCCGGGACACCCCGAGACCTACTCGAGCGGCGCAGCCCAGCAGGTAGGGCCAGGCGCTGCCCCTCTCCCCCGGTCCCTCCGGGGGCTGCTCCGAGCGCTCCCGGGACGGGAGTTCACCGCCACGCCCGGGGAGCGGCCGGCGCTTCCTCCGCGGTGGAGGCACGGGCGCCCGGCGGAGAGGCGCCGGTCGTGGGGGCGCAGGCGGTGCCGGGGCGCGGGGCTGTCCGCAGCCGCCGCTCCGTCCCGCCGCCCTTAGTGGGGCGCCGCCGTTTTCCTTCCCTCCCTGTCCGTGTGCCCCGGAGCGGGTGCCGCGACGCGTCCGGAGGGACGCTGACCGGAGTTCCCCGCCTGTCGGGCCGGGGGTGTTGTGAGAGGCACGGCCTGCCCCGAGCGGGGACGTGCGGTGAGGGAGCGCCCGGCGGGCAGTCTCCGCTGGCCCGGCCCCAGGTGGAGCGGGGTCGCCGGGTGTCGGATGCCGAGCCCCCGCCTGTTCGCCGGGCACCCGCCGCACCGCCGGGCCGGGACCCGCTCGGCAATCAAAGGGCTCCTACGGGCGACTTCTCTGCGAGGTCGGTAACGCGAATATAGGGGCGCACCGAACTCTTCCTCCTTCCTGCTTTTGTTCTCATTGGGAGCTTCTCGCTGTCCACGTTCATCGCGCCTGCCCGGGTGGTGCCCGGGGCTCGCCCGCAGCACTTTGGGCGGCTTCGCTGGACTTTGGGAGGTGCCGCCCGAGTTATTCACGGAGCTGTCGCAGCCGCCGTGGAACACGGCGGGATGGCTGGTAGTGAGCTCTGGGTCTTTCCAGCGCCTGCGATTGTCTGCCCTATTCTCCCCCGTTAAACTTTGTCTCCGAGGCGCTGACACTCTCTTTGCCTTTGCCACGGGGCCCACGCTGGCCCCCCGGGGCCGGCGGCGTGCCGCTGTGCTCAGTCCCCTGCCTGCCCGCTCCTTGGTTCCGCCGGCCGCTCCCCGGCCGGCCGTGCCTTTTTCCGAGCGGGAGTTTCCTGGGGCTCGCCGGAGCGTTCCCCGCGCTCCCCGGCCCCGCTCCCCACTCAAGCCCCACTACCGGGCGGCGCTTCGAGAATGGGGAATATTTCCTGTGGAAGCGGCGTGAATTCACGGACCTGAAAGCCCAGTCTTGTGGTTTGGGTTTTTTTCCCTTTCATTTTCCTAAGAAAATGCCTCGAAATGACTTATATGCCTAGATCGACTAAATCTACCACTTCTGTGGAAGGCATTACACAATCGGGCCAGTTATACAAACCTGGGTTATTTCATAACTTGTTTACATCAGCTGGCCCAGCTTCACTCTTTTTTTGCCTTTTCAGAGTTGGGCTTCTCACACACCCCCCCCCCCCCTCCTCTACCCCTTTTTCAAGTGGGGGTTCCACCCCCCCCCCCCCCCCCCTTTTTCTCACAATATTATTTCTTGTGTGGCTTGTATGGGCGAACTGGCAGTGTGAGCACAGTGTAGCCTTCGCATCAAGGAGTCATAGGATAATTAAAAGATAAACAAATTTAAAAAGGAAAAAAGTCCAGTCTTAAACTCTGCCAGCCGTACCAGCCCGTAACATTCCTCACATTAAAGAAGTTTTACCAGAAATGACTCGCTGCCGCTCCCCGCCTGCTCCAAACGCATCTCGCTGGTGCCCTCTGCGGGCTGCGGACTGGGGTTTCCAGGGATTCTAGCTCTGATAAAGCTTATTCCCTGCTAGGACAGGGTGGGGGAGCGGGAAAGGGGGCCGAGAAGCTGGAAACGCCCGGCAAACTGCAAATTCTCACTCTCCCTTTCCTGCTGTGATTTAACAGCTGCTCTGGATTCAAGCACTTGCTGCAGGAGGTCGAGAAACTCCGTCACTGCTTCACATCTGAGCTGTCACAGTCTGAGCAATAACTGGGTTTTCCCCCTTTTCTGGGGCTCCACGTCTTCCCCAGGCAGCTGGTGTGCGTGTCGTCTGATATGGGGACCAGAGCCCAGTTTCTAGGGTTACTATCTGAAACAGGGCTTTGAGCAGGACGTTGGCTTAGTGAGAATATAAATGTTTTCTTTAAGAATCCGGGAGATTTCTCAAGGCCTTGTGCTCTGTCTTTCCCTTGATCCTTACAGATGTTGTAGATTAGGATCAAATGTAAGCGTTGCCTTTACCCTAGCAGTTGGACTGTTCTGCTGATTCTGGTCTATGGAGATCTGCAGTTTTATCACTACAGAAAATATGCATTGCTGAAATTTTTTCTTTATTGTGTTCTTTTTTTTTTTTTTTTTTTCTTTTTTTTTTTTTTTTTTTCCCCAAAAGCAAGAAAAGATGCATCAGTCACATGTTTAAGTGGAAACTGTGTCTCTGAGCCAAAACTTTGATGCTTTTTAATTATTTTTTCCCATACAGCAGAGCACTGGAACATTTTTCTTTTAAGTTGCTTGTCATGCTATTTTCCTAATCACTGACTTGCCATGTGGTAAACATAGACTTTAATGGGAAGAGTTTGTGTACTCTTTCAGAGTGGTCAAGCTTCCCCTGAGATATTATAGCATTATGTCCAGTTTTCCTTCGAGGAGATGTTCAACATAGGAGAGCCATCAAGGGTCTTGTATTTATTGTAAGATCTATCACAAATGCCCTATATTTGATAACTGAGTAATGTTCAAGATGCTCTAGGATTTTTCTCAGTCGCTTTGTTGTTGGGTTTCTTTTTTTTTGTCCCCAGCCATTATACCGATTTCTCGACTGGTTTCTAGTGCTGCTCAGCACTTAGTTACAGATGTCAGTGAAGGTCCAGAGTGGACCAAAGAACACAGTGGGGTGCTTTATAGAAACCTTAAGGTGGAGAAAGGACACACAAAGCCAAAGCTTGAAATGTCCCCGTGCTGTCTGTGCTGCTAAGTTGTGAGCTGCTAATGTAGTCTGTTCCTGCTTGTGGCAGGACTCGCTGGAGCCTCCCCTGACTGTGGATCTGAGAAGGCTCTCATCCAACCCCATATTTTTAAGGCAGAGCAGAGACTGACCTCAGTCCTTGGCACACTTAATAACAGGACTCTTTCTGTTTGCTGTTTAGTTGTTGGGGTTTTTTAATGATACCTTCATCTGCATTTGCTTGGGTCAGGAGGAGAGCGGTGGGTTCGTGGCTGAGCGCGTGCTGCGTGTGTAGCCCTGCAATCTGCCTATCGCCTCATCTTTCTGAAGAGCACTGACCTTGTAGAGAGGAAGAACTGAAAGCTGGCAGAGAGCTGCTTCCAGGAGCCTCTCAAGGGTCAGGAGAGGAGAGCTGTGCATGTCCTGCGAGAGGAAAAGGCAGGAGGGGGTCTGGAAAGAGGAGAAGTGGGGAGGTGGGTGAGGGTGGGAAGTGCTGTCAGGGGCATTGAAGCTGTCTGAGAGGAAGAGGGATGAGGAGAGCAAAGATGGGGCTGTAGTTTGGGGGGAAAGTTCTGGCACTTCTATGTGAGGAAGCTGGTGCTCAGAGGGGCTGTGCAGGGGAGGTGACAGGGAATTCAGGACCTGCCACTGTAGCCAGCAGCATCCCAGGGGTTAGTGCTGATGGCCACTGGGCAGAGTGTGGTGCCCAGCAGCATTTTGGCACAGCAGAGCTGATCTGGTGCAGCGTCCTAGCAAGAAAAGCGAGGTATGTGGGGAAAGCCTGACCAGTCAGGAAGCAATGCTTGTAAAACCTGGTGTTAGACTGAGCACGCTGTGTCTGAAGACTCAGCCTGCCACAGCAGTGTGTCCCTTAATTAGTTATCCAGAAAAATACTGCCATTGGAAAGTACAGAATACAGGTTTGCGGGATTTTTTTTTTTTAAATTTCTAAAATATTCTGAGTTATTAGAAGGGAAGTTGGTGACAGAGATGGGGCATGGCACAGAGAGGAACTGATCTCTTCCCCCCAGGTCTGCAAGCAAGCAATTGTGGAGCTGCAGAGGAATGTGCCTGAACTGAACAACTCCCATTTGCTGTCCAGGAGACCTCTTAGTGTTACAGAAGGGTCCTAGGTTGAATACAGGTGTGATTAGAAATGGAGTACTTGCTTGGTCGATACTAGAAGCCTGTTTTTTGTGTCAGATGCTGGTATTTTATGTGGTTGATTTAGTGGTGGAACTGACTTTCACAATCTCTATTGGGAGTTTTTAGCATGTTATTGGGTGTTGTAGGCAAAGGTTAGCACTGGAATGCCAGTGGTGTCCCTATGGCAAAGCACCAGAAGTTCTCTGGATGTTTTGTAGTGTCCCTGCAGGGAAGACAGGACCTTTCTTCTCTGGTTTTTGGATATGAAAGGGAGGGTGGTGGCACAGATAGGTAATGGTCGTGGTAGAACCCACTTGTTGATCTGGAAGTAGGGCTCACATCCCTTGAGTTGAGCTCGTGGTTTGACTGGTCTCACACTTCCTCCCTTCTGTGAGGCTGAGGTCCTCTTGTGTTCTGGTTATGGAGGCACCAATGCATCCTCTTCTGTACCGTGTGGTCACAGCCTACACCATGCAGAGCAAAGGAGGGGATTTGCACCCATAAATTCTCATGCAGCGTTGACAGTTTGTGGCTTGGAGCCTCTTTAACTAATTGGGGGAGGTGACATGGACTCTGAAATGTGGGATGAGCTGAGGCTGTGTTGGACTCAAGCTCCAAGTGAATCTCTGAGGTGCTGTTGGGGGTTTTGCCAAGGTCTTCGTACCAGTGTCATTCTCTCTGTGTAATTTCCCCGCCTGCTTAACTTGACTCACTCCTTCCTTCTCTCATCCTTCCTTGCTCGATTTTGAGCTGTTCAGAGGTGTAAGTCAGCAGCTCTCAGTATTCAGACTGGCTCTCCTGGTCTTCACAGATGTTGGCAGCTCGCTAATGCTGGCCTGAAGTGCTGTAGCTATCAGCATGTGAAATACTATTTGCAGTAGCCTTGGTTTAACAAAGCTCTTAAGGTGCTTGACTAGGCACACCCTGAAAAGGAAATCTGTGTTGGTGTCCCTTATCTGGGACGCTTACCTGAGCTGAGGTCAGGCTGATGCAAGGGCTCTCGCTTCTCTGGGAAGCTAGGTTGTTGACCCAAGAATGTGCATTTTTCATAGTCATTTCAAGGCTTACAGACCAGTGTTGGTGACAGCTGTGGGTCCTACAAGCCCTGTCCCTTGCTCAGTGATTGCTGGAGCAAGGCCTGTCTGCGAGTTAATTCCAGTCTAACCATTGAAAGCCTCCTGAAGGAGCTCAGCATAGACAAAAACATTCTTTCTCTCCTGCTTCCCCCTCCGGGGACAAGCGATTGTTTTCCTTGCAATTTAGTGCCAGCATATTATCCAGATGGATTTAGCCCTGTCTGAAAGAAGGTGTACATGTATTTTGGAGGCGATCATTACCTGCTGCCTTGGTTTTACTGCTGCCTTGTTTTGTCTAGACAGTGCAGAGAGCTGCAGGGAACTTGTCCGATCTGAATCCTAAGACCTACTTTATAGGCTGCTATTAAAATACATATCCTTGCACGTAACCATCTCAGGGCTGGGTTTCTCAGTGAGCACAGAGCTACTGAAGGAGAAGCAGACTGCTGTTCTTGCCATACCAAGCCCTGTGTGGACCAAGCCCAAATTTCAGGGCTATCCTTTGGTGAAAGGAAGATTTGCTCTGCTTGGTAATGGCATTTCAGAACTGAAGTTTCTCTTCCTTTTCTTTGGGCTCAAAGAGAAGTGTTTCTCTAGAAACTCCTTAATTCCCCTTTTGCTCCATGCCGGAAGGAGTGGTGGGCACTGGCAGGAGGTGGCAGCAGTGGGGACAGTGCCTGGGAGGGGAGGTTGGGTTAGGGTGTGCTGGGGAACTGTGTGGGGGAAGAGGAAAGGGGTTGGGAGAGGGCAGGGCTGCTCTGGAGGGGAAGTGCCTGAGCCCAGTGCCTTCCTTAGGGCTGTGGCAGGCAGGGGCAGCACCAGCTACTGGTGTTCTTGCTTCAGGTGCCGCTTTGATCCTCACTGGTGCCGCTCCTGAGGGCCTAGCTGGTTTTGGAATAAGCACTTATGTTCTGCTTTCATTGACGGTTTCTTCTCTGCTCTCTGTCCCTCTTCTCCTTTGTCTTTCTCCCTAGAAATTTCGAGTAGATATGCCAGGATCAGGCAGTGCTTTTATCCCTACGATCAACGCCATCACAACCAGCCAAGACCTGCAGTGGATGGTCCAGCCCACCGTCATCACCTCCATGTCGAGCCCTTACTCGCGTTCGCACCCCTACAGCCACCCGCTGCCCCCGCTGTCCTCAGTGGCCGGACACACGGCTCTCCAGCGTCCCGGTGTCATCAAAACCATCGGGACTACAGTGGGACGGAGACGGAGAGATGAGCAGGTAACTGCAGTGGGGAGAGCAGCTGGGAGTGCCTTGAAAACAGATGTACAGAGATTTTCCCCCCGTCCCCCCCACCATGAGATCTCCCAGCACCACAGCGGAGCACTGAGGTCTGTCCCTGGTGCTGTTCACGTGCTGGGGCTTCTTAGGGTGGCGTAGGGTGTAAGCTGGAGGGTGACTTTTATTGCTGCCTCCTCATCGTATGGTGAGATTTACCCAGCCTTCATCCAACACTTCACACCACCAGCCCGCATTGTGGCTTGGTTTCAAAAGCAGGTGAAACTCTGAAGTTGAGCCCTGGGTTTCAGTTTGAGTGTCTCTGCTGCTCTAGGCAGAAGGAAACCTCCAAGAAAGCAGAGCAGCTTTCATGTAGGTCCTTTACAAATCTGACACCAAATTACATCAGCTAGTGTTTTCTGTCAGCTCTGTAGCTGCTAGCACTGCTCCAGTCTCCATTTGTGTGATACCCCTAGTAGCAGCCAGCAGCATGCAGGGAGGAACAGCTTCCCTAGAGCACCTCAACTCTAGTATGAAGAGCCTTCTGGAGGACTGGGGTCTAAACCCACCTTCCCACTATAAATCTGTAATTGCTTGATCTTTTTGCAGCAGTTTGGTGGGGATCCCATAAGAGATTTTTCTGCTCCAAACCCAGAGGTAATTTTCTAACTGGCATGAGGTGGCTTGTACCACTGCTGCCCTGTGCTCAACCTCCTAATGGGATTATCAAACTGGAACCCTGGATCTGGTGGACTATGTGCAGGCATCTTATCTTCTGGAAATCAGCACTGTTGTTCTCCTCAGTAAGAATCAGCCTTCTCCGGGGCTGTCTGGTGAACAGTGCTAGGCTGATTTCTCTTTTAACAAAAAAAAAAAGATCTGGCTGAACTCGATCTCCCCAAGTTGTTCCCAAGCAGCATTTGTGTGGGTCGCTGCAGAGCAGTGCAGTAAGACACGCTGTGCACCCTCCAGACACGAGCGCATGCTGTTGCGTGAGGTCTGTTTCTAATAAGACTCACCAGCCCTACTTTTACTTCTACATCATCTGTTTTGATTCACAGTCCGATTATTTTGTGTGGAGTTGCTGTCTGGTTTAGACCCAAGAGGTTAAAGATAGAGTTTAGCAGTACCTCTGTGTGGGGAGCTGGTATGGCTGCAGTGAGGACCCATTTTTGGGAGGAAGGATGGAGTAGCTGTGGTGGTTCGGGTACGTGCCAGCCTTTTCCACCAGCTGGAGCTACTTCCCTGTTCCCAGCATGCAGGGCTGGTGTCCAAAGGCAAAGAAAGTCTCACAGAGCTGGAGGAATAATTAGCAACAACTAATTTGTTTGACAAATGCTGCCTCTGTGTTCACAAATTGGCCGTGAAGAGATCACCATATTCTCTGCTTTATTTGTTGTTCAGAGTTATTTGCTGAAGGATGCCTGCCAAGCAATTCCTGGCCTGTGGCTTGTTTGCAAGCCGTTCATTGTGGGTCATTCAAAGCCAAGTCCTTTTGATTAGACACGTGCTAAGGCAGTACCCGGGCTCTTTACCGTGGCCCTTTGGCTCAGGCTTCCACGGCTGGTGCTTTGAACGCCTCATCGGAGTGCCTTTTTGGAAAACCTTGTGTAACATTTTATGAAAAGAGCCTGTTTTGATGAACGTTCCCAACAGTGAATGCACGTATTGGGCTTGGACAAGCTACGAATAACGCGTACAGCAGGGGCACAAAGAGTGCCAAATCCAACCACTTTCAAACAAATCCAGCAACCACTGATGGAATATTCCTTTTTAGACTGGTAAAATGTTAAGAACATCCAGATTAGGGGCTTCTGCCCTGTCTCTGCAATTTTTGCAAAGCAGTCTTTGGAACAGATAATTTTTAAATTAGTGAAGGCCTTTGGAGCAGAAATTTTACTCCAAACATATTTCAATGAGGTCTGTGCTTCCAAAGCATAAAAAGGCTCTCAAAAACTCTATTCAGGGGCCCCAAGTCAGCATAGCTTCTGTGTGCATGCTCAGTGCTTTGCCATACTGTAGATACTTGTGTGCAAATACATTTTTACCCTGCACTCGTATGGGGTGGGAAGAGAGTGGGCAGAGCTGTAGCAGGGAGAGCAGTGCCTGCAGGGGCTCCTTACTGGGGGAAATACGCTGCCCAGAAGAATAGAGGTAGACCCCCCACCCTAGGATGGACATCATGAGCTGCTGATGGGAAAAGATTTTGGGCATAAATTCTGTGTCCTGCTGTTCTAGAATTGCTTGTGTTGCTCAGTGAGCATCCAGGGGCTCATGTTACATGCAGGTGAAATCACAGGCACAGATCAGATCCTGAAAAAAGCAGAAATGAGCAAGCTGAATGCCCAGAGGCTGAAGTTAACTTACTGAAACTGCAAACATCAACATTAGGGAGATAGAGCAAGCCAAAATAAACTAGGCTGAAGTTGGAGTAAAACTAACACTAAAAAGAAAAGATAGTAAAACTGTGAATGGCTCATTTGTGATATTGACAGTCCTTGACGATATTAAAACTGGGGCTTCTCTGAAGAGGTGTTTCTTACCATTCTGTGCAGGCACTCTGTGAGATCTGATATGGGCTTTGCCAGGTGTCAGGGTTTTGCTTTCGTTTACAGTCACCAGGCCAGAGTCCCTGCAGCACACACAGGCTGGGTGAGGCTGAAGCGTAGGGCACAAGGTTGGAGTGAAGGGCTGGGCACGTGCCCTGGATTCCCGTGCTGCTCTGTCTGTTTGGATCCCGTGCTGCTCTGTCTGCGTGGATCCTGCTGGATCCCCGTGCTGCTCTGTCTGCATGGATCCTGCCGGATCCCCGTGCTGCTCTGTATGCATGGATCCTGCCAGATCCCCGTGCTGCTCTGTCTGTGTGGATCCTGCTGGATCCCCGTGCTGCTCTGTCTGCATGGATCCTGCTGTATCGGCTCACTGGGCTGTCTGCACGGCTCCTGCACGCTGGGTGCCACAGCGGAGAGCGGGGTCATGTCCACCTGCTCTGTGCCCTGCTGTACAGCTCCTTGGCTTTGGCCGTGGCACAAACCTATCTGCTGCTGCTGGGGTTTGTAAAACCTGTCTCAAACCCCCAAAACTAGGCATAGCTTTGACCAGGTCTTGGGAGCTCGCTTCCTCTGGTTTCGCAAGAGTGTAGCTGGATGGGTTCCTATGGACTTGCTCCTGATTTACATCAGTGAGGATGTCAGCTGGCCTCAGGAAGCCCTTGATATCACTGGAGCCTTGCCTGCTGATGCAAGAAGCAGTGTGTTATCTCGCTGAGTGCTCAAAAATCTGAGGTCAGATTTTTGGGTGGTATAAATCATTGTTGCTTCATGGACTTCATGGGAGCTCTGCTGATTTCCCTGTCTCCCCCTATACACCATCCCGACCTTCAAGAGAACAACTATTTTTGTGTGGGAAGAAGCAGATATTTTCTTTCAAGAAAGAGGCACTTACAACATCTTGCTCTGGTTTTGCTTAACGTACCACCCAAGTTGTGAAACAATCAGAGCATCTTTTATCTGTTTGGCCTTGGTGCAGATTCACTGTCCTCTTACACAATCTTCTCCCTGTGCTCTGCTCCTTCTCCTCTCCTTTCTGCTAAGACCTAGTGCAGGCAGAGATACTGTGTGCTTTCATCTTCTGCTGACATCAGTGACGAGGGAGAGTGCTCAGCATCCTGCTGGATCAGGCTTTTTTCCTTTGCATTGTGGTTTAAATCCTCACAAACTTAAAGGAATGCTTTGCTCAGATCTGATTGGATTTTCTTGGCACTTGCCCACAGCTGTCGCCTGAGGAAGAAGAGAAGCGAAGGATCCGGAGAGAGAGGAACAAGCTGGCAGCTGCTAAGTGTCGTAACAGGCGTCGAGAGCTAACAGAGAAACTCCAGGCGGTACGTGCCCTGCATGCATTTCTCCTTCCTTGTCGCCCACCCTTTCCAACCAGCTCCAAGGGCATTGTTGTTCCTCCACCAGCGTGTTTGAGGAAGATGCTTCAAACACACTCTGCCTTCCTCATCCAAGGCTGCCCAAGGGTACTGCTCCTACCTCAACAGCTGCTGATGAGGGGGGACTTGGCCCTGGAGTTTAGGACCCTAAAATTCTCTTTAAGTGCCCAAAATGTCCTAGAAGGTCTCTTCCCTTCTAGCTTCCCTTCCTCTCAACTAGCACAACTCTGTGTTGTGCCCTGACTCTGGTCACCTTTCATAAGTGGAAAGGCACTGTGTGCCTCAAAGGCAGGTTTTAAGGACAAAAGCACTGAAGAGGTAGGATCACCTGAAAGCCGTAGAAAACAAGGGAGATGTTATGGGTACCTGTCAGAGCTATACCCTTTAGGCTTACTCCTCCTTTGGAGGTGGGGTAGTAACTGACTTCCTTCAAAAAGGAAGCACCACAGAGATGTGTGCTCTGATGCTGTACGAGTAATAATTAGTAAAGCTGGAGAAGGTAGAGCTGAGCATAAGAACCAAGGGGTGGGTAAGGTACTGGTTGAAGAGAAGACAAGATTGGGTTGTGTGTGAAATAAGCTGAAGGAAAGGCTCCAGTGCTTCTGGTCAAGAACCAGCCTGGTTTTATCCAATGGTCTTGTTAACAAGCACAGCAGCAGTGAAAGCACACCTGTGAAATGTGTTGCTGCCTCAAATTAGGAGGTATTCTCAGTGGAGGGGAAGGAGGACATCCTATAGAAATGTCATGACTAAAGTGATAGAAGTGAGAGGAGTGTGCAAAATGGGAAGTCATATCCTGAAGGGCCGAGTGTGAGTTTTGTGAAGCTACGAGCTCCTTGCATGAGAAGGTACTAACTGCTCCCAGGCTGACTGTGATCCATCTGCGTGATGAGACCACGGGAAGGATAAATATATTAATCATAGGATGCATCAGGGGGTGATCCAGTGTTGGTCCTTTGGGCAAGAGTTAGACAAGTGTCAGACCTAATCTGAAGTATGCACTACAGAAATAAAATGGAAACAGTTGAGAGACTGCTATACACTACCTCTGTCAAAGTGAAAAGAATATTACTAGCCTAACATGAAAAAACAATGGGAGGAGTTTTGGATCCTCTGCTAAAGTGTCTGTGAGATATAGAGCAGGGGAGAAGACTGAAGTCGCAGGCCAAGACAGAGGTGCAAAAACTAGCCATCAGAAAATTAAGGCAAGTTCACAAGGTTCTTTATAACACTTAGATTGGTGATGTTTGGGAATAGCCTACAAATAGGCACGCGAAGAACAAGATGCTTGACTGGCAGTGATCTGGTGTCTGCTTGGCTTATGAAGAGTCTGGGGTGTATCTGCCTGTGCCAGATGGGATCTGGACTTGGTGGCCCTGTTCTAGGTGAGGAGTAGTTCCAGAGCCTTTGCTATTTTATTTATTTATTCCCCTTTTGTCTGCAGGAAACTGAAGTACTGGAGGAGGAGAAGTCAGTGCTGCAAAAGGAGATTGCTGAGCTCCAGAAGGAGAAGGAGAAGCTGGAGTTTATGCTGGTGGCTCACAGCCCTGTGTGCAAAATCAGCCCCGAGGAACGTCGTAGCCCACCATCCAGCAGCCTCCAGAGCATTCGGACTGGAGCAAGTGGAGCGGTGGTGGTGAAGCAGGAGCCGGTGGAGGAAGAGATCCCATCTTCCTCTTTGGTCCTTGACAAAGCCCAGAGGTCTGTCATTAAGCCCATCAGCATTGCTGGAGGTTTTTATGGGGAGGAGGCACTCAACACTCCCATTGTGGTGACCTCAACACCAGCCATCACTCCTGGCTCTTCCAATTTGGTGTTCACCTACCCTAACGTGTTGGATCAGGAGTCTCCTCTCTCCCCTTCTGAGTCCTGCTCCAAAGCTCACCGGAGGAGCAGCAGCAGTGGGGACCAGTCCTCAGATTCCTTGAACTCTCCCACCTTGCTGGCGTTGTAATCCCCCTGCGGCCCCCCATTTTGCCAGTGTGTTACATCCCCCACAGCACCATGGGGGGAGCCCCCTCCGTGGGATTAGAGACAGGCACAGGATCGTTCAAGCACAAGGGCAGCAAGAACAAGGATGGGGAAGTGCTACAGCTCCAGGAAGGAGAGTGAGGACCAACGCCAGCTCCCTGGAGGCAGGAAACGGCAAGGGTGGGACTGACACGCCAGGGTTGTTTGCAGAGGGTGATGTCCGCTCTGTAGGGACTGCCTGTGGAAACCTCTTTGTGGCCGTAATGGACCTGGGGAGCGCTCCTGGCCAGGACTGAAGGCGAGCTGCAGACAGTTGCTAGTCGTCCCTTCCCTTTGTGGATTTACTTGATTGGTTGTGCTCTGTGCTTAAATCCTTCTGGTTAGTTGATCTTACAACTTCTCTCTTGTGCGCTCTCTCTCTCGCTCTCTCTCTCTCTGCATATAATTTCCAATGTTGTCAATCCCATTACATTTCACTCAGTTGCTCTGAACTCTAAAGTCTAATTAGGATCTTTCCTCTTGGGAATAGCTGTGGGAAACACGTAGGGTTGCCCAGACAGGAGGATGACAGCTGGGGGGACCAAGAGGAGCCCAAGAGCTCAGCAGCAAGGGCAGAGCTTGTAGTCTCTAGCCTGAGGCACAGAGACAGCAAAAGTCTCATGTGGAAGCCTTTTTTTTAAAAATGTGGATATATTTATCCCCTTGGGCTCCTCGAAAAACCAAGTTAGCATCTCAGGGCCAGAGTAGCATCAGAAAAGCTGCTGGGCTGGCACTTACCGGTCACTGGCAGGGTTTTACCCTAGTTTGCTGGATATCAAGTCTGCTGCTTGTTTACTTTTCCTGGGCTGCCTGCTGTCTAGGGAGTATTGCATCTTCCTTCCCATCAGGGCTCCTGACTCAGAGGCTGATCTCTTCCTGTTAGTAAATCTTCCCCTCCCCTTGGCCATATTTGCAGAACATGGTACAAAAAAAGAGGTGGCACCACATGCCTATAAATCTTGGATGGAGACTGGCAGCAGCTGAGACGGTGAAATTAACTGGCTGTACCCTTGCTGATTTTTTCATTGTTGGGAAACAAAGCAGTACATATCTACCAGCACAGCACAGGCCACAAGGCCCCAGCTCCTGACCAGGCAGGAATGGCAAGGATAAAGTTTTGACCTGTTTGAACTAAAACATAGCTTCTGACGAGCTCTGGCAAATGACAGATTGACAGCTGAGGAAAATCAATTAGCATTATTTGCACCTTGGTCTTTTGGCCTCTGGTTTTTCTTTACATTTTCTTTGCAGATTGATCTTTTGTTGTGGTTGATTGGCCTGAAGACAAAGAATCAAACCAAAGGACTCTTGCCCTAGTCTAGAGTCCTTCTCTAGCCTGTGGGCTGGACTGCTACTACTAAGTGCTCAGAGAGGGCACAGTGCTCGTGTTCACTACTGGAAACAGTAATGTGTGTAATCTATTTCCACATGGAGCCAAGCTCAATTCCTGTTGATGTCAAAGCACTGGCAAACCACGACCCTGTGCACACTAGGATTGCCCAGCTTGCCAGCTAAACCACTTAGGAGATAGCTCTTCGGTCCTGCCTATTGAAGCTGTGGTGGCAGCTATTTATTTTGGTGTGAGTTTGTCTCTTTCTTTTATACACACACATACACACACACTCACATATATATATATATATATATAATTTTTTTTTTTTTTTAAATCAGCTGAAACTGTGGTGTTTCTTGTTCAGGCTGGACCTGGAGAAATGCAACATACAATTATAGGGCTAGTCATATGAGTTGCAAAACTGCTGCAGTCCCCACCAACTCCACTGGGAATTAATAGGTTTCAGTCTTTGGAACTGGAACTTTACTCAGCAGGGTGAATTTCCCTCAAACTCTGGCCACTGCCCATTCTTTGAATCCATTCAATGGGACACTATTCTGGCTCTAAAGGTGGACTTTGGCTTTTTTATTATAACTATTATTTTTAACCCAAGTATTTACCAAACCTGCCAGAAGTATGTGTGGGATCCTTTTGCTTCATAAAGCTGATTGGATTCAGGCTTTTTCTATATTGCTTAAACACTTCCATTTTGATATTGGTGCTAGAGGTTTCAAATAGAGCTCACACAGTAAGTAAAATTAGTAAAGGAGTTGTACTGTCCTTACATGTACGTGAAAACTTCCTTTCTAATAAAGTAGATCGTAAATTTCCCATAGTTAGCACAAAGGATCCACTTTTTGTAGGGTTTTACATAGATGATACCACTTTAGGTGAAACTGCAGCTTCTCTGTTTCCATTTTGCCAAATGCTTGTTTGGGCCACTCTGGACTGAGAATCTAAAACTGTTGATAAAACATCTCTGCATGTCACTTCCACACATTTTTGAGGGGAACAGCACTGACATGTTCTGAGTCAGTGATGGGCAAGTTTTAAAATGATGCAGCTACTTTTGAGGCTAGCTGACCAGGATTGCTGTCTCCTGTCAGATCAGGAACATCCACCCCTTGCAGGGATTTCAAGTAGTCAGGTGTCTCTGCAGATCTAACTGGTGAAACAACAAAAACCTACCTTTGCTTCTGGTCACTGAATCATTGCCAAAAGGAGCTGCAGCTGGTCCTTTTCCACTGCCCTCCTGCCTGGTCATTGACCTGCTTAGAGACAGAACAAGATGCTTCCCTTTCCTGACCTGTGATACTGACGGGAGCCAAGGGAAACTCCTCAAAAAAGAGGATTATTTTCTACTGTTTGGAAAAAGCCCCAGATACCTTGTGCCTGTCCATTTTCTCCCTCAAGTCCCTCAAAGAATGTCTGTGTTGGGATTGCTGGTCTCCAGCCTTTTGTGTTTTGTGGATCAGCCTTACTTTTGTTTAGTTTCTGGCAGGCAGGTACAACTTCACTCCCATTTTGGTCTGGCCCTATGTCTTTTAATGTTTTCTAATGTGCTCTTTGGAAACTGATTGTCCTTCCCATGCCCAAAATGTTATTTTCCAGAGTACCTTCCCTGCTGATTCCTAAATGTAGTGTCTCCATGTTCTGCATGTAATGGGGATGTGGGAGCTGTTGTACCTAGTGCTGACAGAGTTGTTGAAGTCAATAGAAAAAGGCCCAGGGAATTTCAGCTGGTAGTGGGTCAGCCCCCTGATGACTGTCCCAACAAAGCCTCTCCTAACATCCTAAATTCATCAGTGCCAAACTGGGAGGAGTAGTAACAGCTGCATTGAAGGAAACATTCAGCTTCTAAGTGATGTTTGCCATTCCAATTTTGCCCTCATTCCTCCTTCTCCTTTCCCAGTTGTGGCATTGCCTTCATATATTCCTTTCTTATAGATGTGGAGACTGGGTAAGTCTCAATCCACTTGTGGTGTGATGGGATTTGGGACCAACATGCTGGGGACAGTAGCTCTCTGTTGTGTTTTTGTAATTATTATTTAAATGATTTATTTAGTTCATCTGAACCTTTAATTTTGCTGCTTACTGTATGTAGGATCCACCTGGCCTTCATCCTAAATGAAAAGAAAAAAAAAAATGAAAACAAACCTAAGACACCTCCCTTCTCCCTGGTCTCTTATTATTTATTGGCAGGCAGCCGTCTTGTGCCTGCTCCAGCAGATCTGCCCGCCACTAATTTAACATCCACCCAAATCACATTCCTGGTGTTTGGTTGTTGCTTTTTTTTTTCCCCCTTTTGGTTGTTGCTTTTTTTCATTTTAAAACAGACTTCTGAAATGTAAGAAATCTTATTATCATGACACAAGATCATTTTCGTTAGGAAGGCCAAGTCAAACATTTTAAGAGGTGGGGGGAACAATACACATTTATTTCTTATTTATTTATCATGTTTACATCTTTTGTTTTTCTGTTCAAGACTTGGATATAATAAAGAAAGCATTAAAAATTCTACAATCTTCTTTTTTTTTTTTTTTTTAGGCTAATAATTTTTTTGATTCCTTAAATAAAATAATCTGAGTTTTGTTGTTGTCTGTATAAAATGTAAAAAGAGATATGTTTTTAAAGATGCATTATCATTCCTCTGTGAACAGTAGGTGGAGTTCAGGACAAATCTCAGAGTACAAGATAATAATAAAACCCAATCCTGTTTTACTTAATTATTCCCCTCCTATCCTGTATGATTAAAGGGTTATTCCACTTTCTTGTTTGTGGTTACTTGATGTTAAAACCATATTAAAATGTGTAGGAAATAGGTATCCAATTGTTTTTGCTCAGTGAGAGGATAAACTGTTGTATATATCTTGATATACTGTGTAGTTCAAAGTAACATCAGTAAGGGATAGTGCATCTTTATTAGAGAGATAAGTTACTAGTGTCACTAAAGTCTGCTTTAAGATCCTCAGATACAGAAAGGGCCTGGTTCTGATTCCACTCACATGGGACAGATGGAAAGCATCAGTAGCCTTTTGCTGCTGTGAAGCAGGTGTCAGTAGTGAAATGAAGTCTCAGTGACTAATAGGTGACCATGAGGATTGTTGAAGGTTTGGGGGCACCATTATCTTTTTTCCTCAAAAGTTTTAGATCATGGGTTTTCTTTTTTACTGTCTGTCTGCAGTGAAATAGTTTCTGCCACAGAGGTTCTTAAAGATGACTGCTGAAGTGGGACCTTTCTTTGCTCGTAGTGGTCTTGATGTTGTTCTTGCAGTCCTGGGGAATTTCAGCCCTGAGGCATTCTCTCTGGTGTTGTCTCTTTTCTGTTCTTGTTATTTTACTGAATTACAGGCCTACAGTATTTGCACTAAAACAAAAAGCTTGTTTAGAGAAAGCTTGCTGCTACAAAAGAAAGAACATATTAAAATGGTTTCGCTTTTACAATTTTAACTGAGTAGCATTTTGTAGAATAAAATCAATCTAGACTGAAAAGAAAAAATGACTTTTCTTTTTTCCTCTGCACCTTCTCCCCCCATACTCCTTTCTTTTCATCCAATTCCTCAGTGGTATGATGTTCCCCCCTTCTCTTTTGGTGCTCAGTTGTAATGATTGGCTGTATTGTTGACTATGCTGCTGAGAGTTATGACACTTGTAAATCTCGTTTTAATGACATTTGTGGACACTTTTGTATAGCAAGAACTAACTGGAGTTCTCTCTGTTAATTGAAGTCATTAAAAAGCTCCCTTTGCCATGAACAATTAAAAGCTCGCATGTTCCTTCACTGTGAACAAATGGGTTCAGCGTTGCCAGGTGCCTGTTTGCAGCACAGGTCAAGGCTTCTTTCACAAGAGCAGCTGCAATCCCGACAGCTGTTACCTGCAACAATGGCAGATGGGGCAGAGGCTAGCAGAGCAGCCCACCTGGCTAAATAGCAAATAAAGCACTAGTCCTTTCATCTTAGCTTCAAAAAGGAAAGGGATAGAGGTAAAAAATGTGTGCTGACTTTTTTTGTTGTTGTTTGTTTTAAATCTCCTCAACTAGAAGGAGTCAAAGCTTCTGCTCTGAAAACTTGGGGTGGGGAGTGTGGTTGCTTCACTGGCAGCAAGGAGGAGGCTAAGATGGAATTCCCTTGCATGCCTAGGGAAAGCTTCAGCCTCTGGAGTGGAAGGAACTCAAATACATCAGGTTAGGAGTGGACGATGTCATATTCAAGTTCAAAATTAAACATCAGTGGGGAGGAGATAGATGAATCATGGCCTGCCAAGCTGGCACCAGACCAAGCTTCTCCTTACTCATGGACTTCCTTAGGAGTAATGTCTGCTCTGGTTTCCTGCTGGTCCCTGTCCCTTGGTTTTTTACCCTCTTTATCACTTTGGTTTTTTTTTTTTTTGTTTTGTTTTTTTTGTTTTTTTTTTTTTTTTTTTTGTTTTTTTTTTTTTGTGTTTTTTTTTTTTTTTAACCCCTGTGTTCTCACAGTACTTTGGGGAAGGAGATGAGAGATGTTGGGCTAAGTTATGAAGTGTATGGAAACTATTTGTGAAGTTACAGGGAATGCTGGAGGTATCAGTCACCAGAAGAGGGAATACATGCACATGCCTGTGTGAAATGAGCTCAGCTCTCAGGAATCCATACTGTAGGAAAGTTGACATGAAATCAGCGTAGGAGGGTTTGAGCTTTAGAGCAGGACCCAGCCTTAGGGTTCTCTGCAGGGTCAAGGATGACAGAGGGGTGAGGGAGAGCCTATGGGAAGCTTTTTCTAAATGCTCTTGTCCTGGTATGGCTAAAGGAAAAAGCAGATATTCTGGGGGGGGCATGGCAACTACAAGCAAATATGCCAAAGGAGCATCATCTCTTAATATCTATCTGCACTGGGCCTCGGGCATGGGGGAGTCCCCATTTGATCTCCTACTGCATACACACCTTCTCCAACGGGAGTGCTTCCAGGATTTCCTGCCTCTCCAAGGGCTTTCCCATTACGCTGCTGCACAGAGGCATCCAGCCTCGATTCTGTCAGACCAGCTCCTTTGGCAGACCAGACCTCCTCCTCATCCTCTGCCCCCTCCCAAAAAAAGACTAACAGGAGGATGTGCTCTTGCTCCTTAAGCTCCTGTTTGCTGACAGTGCCCTTCAGAAAGGCCTAATGTTGCTTGACTGCAAATGCTGCTTGTGAGGCCTGGCCTCCCACCTGATTTTCTCCCAGCAGTGGCTGGCTGTGACTGCCTTTGATCATCTTTAGCTGTGGACCCCGGAATGGCCACAGCAGTTACTGCAACTTGGTTTTGAAGGATGAAATTGCACAGCAGAGCAAACTCTTTTCTACCAGTCTTCTAGCTGTGGGAGGCCAAATTCTACCACCCTGACATGGAAATTATGTTTTTCCCAACATCCTCATCTTGGTTTAGATCACTTTACATAGGGACTTTCCCCTCCTTCTGAAACAGGCTCATCCTCCCTCTGCCCTGCAATGCCCTAACCCTGTGATGAGAGGGAGTGATCTATATCTTACCACAGGGTAGGGAGAGTTGTACTGGAAGAGAGATCACCCATTTCTTTTGCAGGAAAGGTTGTGAGGGACATCTGCATGAAAAACTCTTCCATCAGGATCAGCATACATCCCAATGATGTCTTCAGTGCATACAAGAATGAAAGGAGGCTCCCTGTACTCTTTTGCCTTTCCCCCTCCCAGAATGTGACTCATCTCTGGAGTTCTCTTTGTGGTCATATTTCTTTTTGACCAAAGCACTGGCTTCTCTCTCCAAGCAGCATGTGTGGGTAGCCTGGTCTTCTTACATGGAGTGGAGACCCACCTGGAACAGAGCTTTTGTGGCAAGAGAAAGCCGAGAATATATCATGCCTGAATATATCATGCCAGAGGATCTCAAGTCAGATGAAGGCTTTTGGTGATTTTTTTTTCTTTTTTCCCCTTTAAAAATTTTATCTAGAACCTTCAGGAGCAGCTACAGGAACACAGCAGAAATTCTGCAGCCAATGGAAAGAATAAGCATGTGTTAAGTCTGAAGAAAGCTTAATGGCAAGCAGAGCTGGAGTGGGAGTGTAGGGGAAAGGAGGGCATCCAGAATACTGGTTTGAAGTAATGTTTCCACTACCATGTGGGAAGGATGTGACAGAGAAAAACGGTGACATGGTTATTGCATCAGATACCCCAAAGTGTGTGAAATGATGCATTAAAAAAAAAAAACAAAACAAAACAAAACAAAAAACCAACAAAACCAAACCACTACACTATATGATCCTGTTCTGCTGATGTCTCTATGTCCTGAAATTTCGTATCATACCAAGTGTTTCCAGCTCAGTCTCACATGCCACTAGTGAGGGCCTCATTCAGCAGTGCCTGGCCAGTGTCAGGACAATGAACAGTGAAGATGGATTATCAGAGGGGTGGAAGTTGCTGGCACCCTCTCATAGGGCTGAGGTTTAAATGAAAGGTTTTCATGTGTGTTCCAGTGTAGTGAGATCCAGTACACCTCAGGAGGATATTCCTTGGTGAAGACAGGACAAGGCTGAGAGGAGAGGCCAAGACAGCTGGGAATATTTGGCTATGAAGAAAAGAAGGCTAAGGGAGGATCTTACCAAAGTGTGTTGATACCTGATGGGGGTAGGGAGCAAAGGAGATGCAATCACACTCTTCCCAGTAGTGCCAAGTGACAGGATGAGAGGCAATGGCCACAACTGGTAACAGAGGACATGAAAGTAACTTTTACTGTGAAGGTGGTCAAACACTGGCATAGGTTGACCAGTGAAGTTTGAGGAGTCTCCATCCTTGGAGACATTCAAAACTAGACTGGACATGGCTCTCAGCAATCTGCTGTAACTGACCCTGCTTGAGCAAAAGGGAGGACTGGACACTCTCCTCTGATGCCTTCCAAACTCAATCATTCAGTGTTTCTGCTTTTCATTCCACATAGTCCTCAAGGAACATATTGTGAGCATATTTCTTTCACCCTCACAGTGCTATCTCATCTGAATCCCAGAATTCCACTGTACTAAATATCAGCCTTTTGATGCTGGCTGTGCAAGGTCAAACAGATAAAGACTAAGCTGGGAGGAGGCTATCATGGCAGACAAGAATGTAAACTGTTCAGCTTGTTGCAGTGTGAGTGTCAGATTTCCTTTTTAATTTTGCACGCTCCATTCCACAGACTAGCGTGGGGGAAGAGAGGGAGACAGGCCTTACATGGATGTGATCTAGATCCTGCATCCCACAAATGACTCTGCAAGTCCACAGGCAGTGCCAGGAACTGTTGCCTATCTGCATTTGCAGGCTCCCCTACAGTTTTTCCCCTCTCAGACAAAAGTAGTTTTTCAAGTTCCCTGGAAAGGTAAATAAGAATCTACAGCTGATGATCCTAGGTGAACTCGTGGGTCAGGCACAATCCATTTACTGAGCAAAAAGTTCCCTCTGGCCCCCCACCCCATTTCTGTAATCCTGGTTGGGCTCCCAGACTCAGGGAAATTCATCAGTGGCTCCTAATGATGACACACACTCCTGCTGGTGATTACTGATGAGAGCCACCACAGCAGGAGATGCTGACTTTGGGCAAAGGGAGGAAATAGATCAGTTCTTTTCTTTTGGGTAGCTCAATCTATTCAAACACTGGGTGCTCTAATTCACTAATTCCTGTTTGAGTTGTTTATATAATATTACCGCTCTGAAATGTACTTCATTTAGTTTTGAAACTCTTTGTTTCATGTTAATGAGAGTAGAGCAACAGACACCAGCCTGTGGGCTTTAAAGGTCCACATGCCAGAGGCCCATGAATAATCTAGGGGAAAGGTGAGCTCATGAGTCCTTCACATCCAAGACTGCTCTATGGTCAAGTGAGGCACAGCCCTGCTCTGACCCCTCAAAGCCAGAGCTTTGGGCAGGCCATCGGGGCCAGCAGTGAGCTGCACCACAGTCCCATGCCTCAGGAACTGGTTGCCACAGCCTTTGTTCTAGGCTGATGCTGACTTGAGAGGCTGCAACCTTTCACTCCTCCTTGGCTGCCACAGGTCACGGGGGTGATGGGAGACGTTGGCTGCCTTTTGTAGCCTCCGATTGAACACCGTGCTTGTGAGCCACAAGGACTGAGATTAAATCTCTGCTCTGAGCACTGTTCTGAGGCCGTACTGGTATCTAATTACATTCTCCGCTTCTGGCAGCTGAGGAAATGAAGATCTGCCTGTGACACTGCCTGTGGTAAAAGGGAGGGAATAGGAAAGTAGAGTGATGCCTTCAAAACATCAGCTTCAGGTGTTTCCCTTGACCTCGGGTGTCCTCTTCTGTCAGCACCTGCAGCTGGGATGGGTGTTCATCCTGGAGTGATGATCTTCCTCCCCCTGCTCTTGTTATCCTGGTGGAGGTGAGGGGTTTGCTAGAGCTGTATTCACCTGTGGCCTGGCTGTTCCCAGGCAGCTACAAGGAGCAAGGTTGTCCTGTGGTAGCACAGAGCAGGTGCTGTACAGTGACGGTCTTGGCTACTCAAGGTCCTCCAAGATGCACCTGGCTGGAGGAGACCCCTGATTGCACAGGGCTGCCTGTCCTAGAGGACTGAAGGAAGGACCTCCTCAGAGTATGGCTGGCTGCCTTAGTAGGGTAGGTCTATCCCCCACACCTGGTGACTGGTTCCAGTTCTGGTTTTATTTTGTCACGTGGCTACAACTCTTAATTTTTTTGTGCAGCTGTTGCCATTTCTCTGTTCCCCAGGACCAGTGGCAGCTCCATGGGCACGTTTCTGGTGGCAGGGAGGGAGGCAGACTGTTTCTACTGTGGGGCTGTACAAAGGGCTAAATGCTGTGACCCAGTGCCATGGGGGAAGAAAGCCATTACTAATCCCTACCATGTAGCGGCTCCGCCTGCCCAGCAGGATCAATGGCGCCATCTCAGCCCCATTATGTTGACTCTGAATCAGCAAGGAACGCCTAGGAGCCGGGAGGAGAGGGCTCCTCCCTGTGTGGGGTACTGTTGCCTGCCTGTGGGACAGTCAGGGCCTCCTTTCCTCCCCCCTGATTTTGGAAGAGGCGACGAAGCGCTCAGTGGTTGCTTATGCCTACAGGCTAGCCAGGACCCCAGCAGGACGGACGGGCAGGGCACAGACCCTGCCTGGATCAGGTGTGCCAGGCTCTCCAGCCCCAGGAGCACGGGGCGAGCGCGGGAGCTGCGCGCCCTCCCGGCTGGGGCCAACCAGTTCTTCAGGCCGCTAGCGGCAGGGCTGGGTCTTGGAGCCATTTCCAGGGAGCAGGCTGCCGCTGGGAAGAGCAGGGAGCCTCTTTGCCCCCACATTCACACAAGGCTGGGAACCCAGGATTTGGGAAACGGTCACCCATCTCGCTCTGTGCTGCTTGCGAAAACAAAGGGCGACGGCTTTTCAGACGATACCATTTAAGGAGTTCCCCAGCTTAGTGAACCTCGGCTGACCTCAGGGGATACCGAGTTTCCAGCTCAGCAGAGCAGCGTTTCAGTTGAAAGCACGCAGCCCAAAACTTCCCTCCTTGCCGCTTGGGAAGGGGGGCTGCCGGAGCACGGGCACAGAATGACAGCACGCAGAAAAAAGGTGATGGCTGTTACTGACTCTCGGATGCAGCCAGACCCATTCCTAGGAAGGATGTTGCAGTCCAACAGGATCAGCTTGAATGCAAAGCAGCTTCAGCAGCTTTTGGCAGGCCCTGGGTCAAAGCAGGATGGGAGGGTGCCAGGCCCACAGTGCCACTGGGTGCTGCATGTTGGGGCGCAGGAGCAGCGCCCCAGAAATGCAATGTTTACAAAGGTGAAAAACATTAATAACGTGCAATATGCTCCTCCTGTTGTTTCAATAAGATCAAGGTGTGTACAGGAGAGCAAACGTGTGTATCTACATGCGCACACACACGCACTCTCTGCGGCTGGTGCGGGATATCGCTCGGCCCAGGATTATTCCAGCCAGGCTGCAGTCAATACTGACAAATACAGTATAGGTCCCGTCTTGCCCACAGCAGTGAGGGAGCTGCGGCAGGCTCACTGCTTTCCTCTCTCTTGTGAAAGACCTGGGGTGTTTTCAGCAGCGTGGGGAGCTCGGGTCCCGATCGCCTCGGGTCCCAACAATGCATGGTCTTGCTGCTGCACCAAGAGGATTGGAGAGGAGTGATTCCCAGCCCAGCGCCTTCCTCACCACCAATTCACCCCTCTGTGCTCTGCCCGCTCGGCGTGCTGCAGGAGACAGGGGTTCAGGGTAAGAAAAAGAAAAAAAGAAGAAGAAAAAGAAGAAAAAAAAAATAGCATGTGAGATCATATAATTAAAGATGGTATCAGAATGTCTAATTAGGATGACTGAGAGAACTTGGCTGGGAGACGCAGCCAAGAGCTGAGTTAGTGTGTTTGCCAGTCCAAAGCTCCTTAACAGTAATTAATCCTTAAATGTCCAATTGTTCAGAGTTCAAGGAAACACCTCCTACTACTGTACTTTGTGTTCCTGTTAAGCAAGGAGACACAGCAGGGCGTGTGCCCTTATTCTGTAAGAGCGACACGCCTAGGGGTGTTGTTAGGAACTAGACCGAAGGTTGAGTATAATTATTAACTACCTAAGAGTTCCCAGCATTGCACAATTACCCAAGCCGCCTTGCAGCTGTGCACTCGCCCTGTTTGGGTTTTTCATTGTGTTTTTTTTTTTTTTTTTTTTTTTGGTTTTTTTTTCCTTTCTTTCTTTTTAAAATGGAAATGCTGAGCTTTAGCAGTGATATGTACGAATCCTACTGAAGTGTCATCTGCTCCCCTTCCAGTGTCCATTGTGCCACTGAGTTGGGATACAGTAGTGGAGGGCAATGATGGCAGCAGATATACCTATATACACATATACCTATATACATAGTGTATGGCAGTCTGTTTCAGCTCCTCACTGAAACTCAACAGGCTTATTTACATCATTTGCAAATTTGACCCAGCGATTTTCCCTTTGTTTTGATGCTGTCAATGACTCTTGCATTAACATAAAAGCCTTGGCTGTTTACTCTGGGGGTTTTCATTCTGTTTGCATTTTTGAGGTGAGCTCTGTTGGGTTTTTTCCCTTTGCTAATACTTAAGCGAGGGGAAAACCTGGAGGAAAGAAGTAGGTTTGATGCAGTGGGTGAACTGATCTGTTCGTCCTGCTACAGGCTTCTGCTGTTGTTGGCCCCTGACCGAGGCGGTCACTGGGGTGGCTGAGAAAGGGTGCTGAGGTGTGGGCAGCTGGTTCTGGCCGCAGCTGCCAGGTGGGTTTGAGGAGCAGAGGGCACCTCTGCTTCAGGAAAACCCAACTCAGCAGCGGCATCACGGCTTGCTGGCAGACAGGAGGGGAGATGTGTCATTTCCTCAGGTGCATCATCATCTTTTAAGTCGTGTTTCTTTGTTTTTATCCTCTCCCATCTTTTCTTAATTGAACCTTTCTGGTGGGCGTGGTGAGGGCCCAGCTGGGAGCCGGCCGGCCAAAGTCGCTTCTGGAGGGGATCATTAACTCGGGCGTCAGCCAAGGCCATTTAGTGTTTATAAAACGCAGACAATTAAACACAGTGGCAGCTCTGCAATGCTATAATTGGAAAGCAGACTGGGACGATGTCCACCAAGAGGGACCGGCTCCCCGGCACCGAGGAGGGATGGGCGGGCAGGGCTGTGCTGGCCTGCCAGCCCCGCCAGACTCGGACAGGGCCACTCCGCAAACGCCCAGCCGGGAGGGTCCCGGCCCTGCCGAGCCTGCATGCTCTGGGTGTGAAACAAAGGCTTGAGAGGGGAACAAAGGAGAAAAGAAGGGACTTGCCCAAGGCCAGCTGACAGCCAGGAGCTGGTTAGGTGCCTGCCTGGCTCCCTGGGTGCAAACTGCACTGTGTCCCTGTGGGTCCATGGTAGGGATAATAGCATTGCTTCTAGAGGGATATATCAGGGCATGAAGGCCCTTCCCCTGCCAGACCACCATATGGACAGGGTGAAGGGATGGTGGTCACCCTCTTGGGATTTGGAAATAGCCATTAACTGAGCCCTGGGCTCCAGGCTGGCTTCAGGGTCACGGTTGGTGGGGATGGGGTGGTTGGGGCTGTTCCCAGATAATACAATACTCCTGCAACCCAGCCTCCACCCTTAGCCAGTCTGGTGCCACAGCACCAAATGCCACTACTGATGGTTGTTCCCCACCAGTGGCTGAATGGCCACTGGGAGCTGCATCAGGCAGCTGTTGGACTCACTTGCCAAGTCTTCCATGAAGTCTGGCAAGCGAGGAAGATGCTGAGTACTGAAATGGGATCGCCATAGCCCTGCTCCAAGCTCTGCAACTGACTCACTGTTTCACCATGAGCACATCACTTCACCTTTTTGTGACTCAGAATTTTCATCTATCAATTAGGGATTTATGAGGTTTAATTAAGGTCTGTGAAACCCTTTGAGATCCTCACTTGAAAGATGCTGTGCAGGCATAAAGTGCTGTACGCAATGAAGAAAACAAGAGAAATTAAAAGCTCCAGACGAGAGAGAAGAGAGGGCAGGTTTCCCACTGCTTGGTCTCCCAATTACATGCTGCTTGTTAGGATGGCAACCTCACTTTAACCTGTGGACAAACGAACTTGTTCACCCCTTCTTGCAGCAGACAGGCGATGACGTGCAGCAGTGTCTTACTCATTGGTTAGCCTTCAGTCATCTTTCCAGAAGTATGAGCAAACAGGGAAGGGGGAAGGGAGCAAGGGCGGGTAAGGAGTATGAATTCCAGAGAAAAGGGAAGTAGCAGAAAGCAAGCTAGGATGTGCAAGGGCCTTTATCACTGCTGTTGAGATCTAGCTTTGCACAGTAACAAACAGGAACAGATTTCATCTGTCCCTAGAGGTACGTGCCCTGGAGCAGGGAAGAGCTGATAAATTACAGCAGAGAGGAAGCAAGGGAGTCTTCTTATGCAAGGCATCTCTCTCAGTGTCAGAGAGGAGGTAGATTCAAGGAGTTTGAGGGAAGCATTTGAGCTTAGCTAAATGAAAAGTTGTTTTATCTATGTTTTTTAAGGTAAAGGCCTTGTTTGCAGAAGCCATGGTACAAACGCTCTGAAGCTTGTGCTTAAGTGTAGGCATAAGCTTAAGGTCTTTGCTGAACAGGGACATGCCCAAATTTATTTAGGTGCTTGGTGGAAACCAGATGTAAGGGCTGGGAATCTTACAGGAGTGACATAGCAGGACCTCGAAGGTCCCCAGGAGCCATAGAAAGCAGTAACATGTGAACAGCCTTGCTGTACTATTCATGGGGACAGATTGACCAGGGCAGGGGAGCGGGGGGGGGAGGAATGGGCAAAAAGCAAGCTCCGACTCCAATCTTTATTTTCTCCTTTGCTTGCAGTACAAACAACCCTGTGGAAGCAGGTTCCCGTAGGTGTGGTCTGTGTATGCATTCGTGGGTGTGCCACTTTGTTGTGTTAAAAGGACCATTCCTCACCTGAAAGCAAGTTTCCAGGTTGTCACTGACAGTCACATCAAAACTCGTGACCCCTCCCATCCCCCACCTGCATACCTTCCCCCTTATGTAAGAAAAACAGAGATGCCTCTTGAGATGAAACCCAAACTAGTCCCAGGTTTGGTGTCTGCCTTCATTCCACACTGATCTGGGACCACTCTGCCCATCTTTCTTCTGAGCTGCCAGGGAAAACAGATGCATGGGCAATTGCTGCTGGCTGGAACAGCCATCAGAGCAGCCATCCTTACTCTTCTCTCCCAAGAAAACCTCCCCCAGTCCATCCAGCTTTCCTTAAGGTTTCTTAAGCTTTCTGTTGGGCTGGATGGTCTGCTTTAACTCCATCTTTCTGAAACTGCTAGTGCCCCAAATTTGATACAAAGCTTAGCATTAGTGAGCACTGTTTTGGAGTAAAACAGAATAATGACTTTCTGTGGCATACTTATGACACTCTATTAATATATCCCAAAAGAAATGTTTTTGTTGCAACTGCAGTATATTGTTGGCTCATTACATGATCCACTCTAATGCCTCCAGATCCTTTTGTGTAGTACTGCTGCTTAACCAATTATTCCAAGTCATCCATTTGTGCACTTAATTTCTCCTTCCCAATCGTAGTACTTTGCTGTGTTTTTATTGAATTTTATCCAGTTGATTCTGAGCAGCTTTTGCAATTTATTGAGATCACTTGAAACAATAATGTGCACATTAATTGTTCAGAAAATCCTATGGACAGGCCCATGCCTGCACCCATAGCTGGTTCCAGAGCCCAGCCTTTCCATCTTAAAAACAAAGGCCTCTAGCACTTGATGGCGTTCTTGCAATATTCTGCTGAAATGTCAGGATGAAGCCTGGCAGAGCTGTGAATTTTGGAAGACTCTTTCAATGGAAATATGGGATAAGAGCATCTGTTCAGCTGGCAGTGGCTTTTGGTCTCCAATCATCTAGTGTTGGTTTGAATCACTGTTATTGTCTGCATTATTTCTGGTCTTCAAAGCATGCAGTCACTGAAAACATGCAAGCTTGGAATTGGGTTCTGTCTGTGAGGGAGGATGTGGTGGTATACCTGTACAAAGGCAGGTCACATCAAGAATCCCCTGGCCTGGACTTCTCCTCCTAAGGGCTGGAGGTACAGCTCCTCCCCACTCTCAGCCGAAAGGTCAGGATACTTGTTGTGTTCAGGAGTGGAAATGCAGGAATTTGGTGTCCTCTGGTGGCAACTGCGAGAGATGCAGCTGGCTAAAGCAGGCGTGACCCTCCTCACGCAGTTTGGCCATGTGCTCTAGCAGAGTATCCTCTGATACTCTTTCTGCCCTGCACTGTAAATATTTCTGGCCCAGTCTGCCTTCCACAGTTTCTGTATGCTCACCCCTCCTATTTGTTTTATGCCCATTTACTTGCTTCCCTTTCTGGAGTGCTGAGCTCTGTGTGACTTTGGGTTTAAGATTGACTTGATGGTGTTTGATTACTGTTCTCCTGTGATTTCTTTGCCTCACAAAAGGAAATTTAGTTTCTGTAAGCACCTCTTCACACTTACAGAAGGCTTCAGCTGCTTGGCCTTGCACAGTCCCTTAGTAAAATAAGTGTGTCTGTGTCCAAAGGCCTTTCAGCCCACTTCTCTAAGCACTGACTCTGTTAGCCCCATGCTTGCCTCAATGCAGTTCCACTCATCGGGTGAAAGAAAGACACAGAGCACCTGGACAGCCCATGTTTGGCTCTTTTGGCCGCAAAACAGGTGAGAGCAGATCAGAGCATTGCACAGATGGTGAACACTACGATGGGAGGACGTGTTTGCCACAAATTGTGTTGTGTGAAGTTCGTGAAGGGAGCACACCAAGCCGTATGCTCTTGGCTCCAGGAGCTTCTGCTGCTAATGGACAAAAACTGAGCAACCCTGAGGGCTGTGGAATGTAAAAGTCTCTGTGAGTTTGGTGCAAATGCAGCCAGAAAAGTCAAACAGTCTTATCCCATATGAGGAAAAGCAGCCTTAGCTCCTCTCCCTGTCTTAATCGCTATGCTACCACTTGACAGTCTTCTCTTTTTCCTTTTTCAAGAGCAGCACAAGTATTAATGATGCAAAAGGAATACAGCACATCTGGGACTGGCTCACTGGAGTCAAAGGAATATGTTTTTTGATGCGTAAAGACAGGCTGAGAAATGAACTTCTGCAGGGGAGTCAGGTAAACAGAGGATTTTTAGGATGTGCATAGACGGACTGGCAAGTCTGGGACCCATGGCACCTAGACAGGCTGACCCCACAGAATCTATATGTTGCACCTTCATGTGGGAAGAGCTTCAGGAGAGTCAGGAGCTTCCCACACTGGCTGCTGCAATTACAGCTCTGGCTGACAACAGAGCCCCTTTGTGGCGTGAATACAAACAGCCAAAGCTGGCACTGCTTTGGGAATTTTATAGCTTAATGGAAAAGAATGGGAGAAAGGGAATACTCATGTTTTCATTTTACAGAGAAACACAGCACTTTGAGACTTCTTCAATTCATAGCAGTGTTTATTTAGGTGCCTGATTTCCAAGGAAATGTTTGAGAATTAGGTTTTTTGCATGTGAGCAGCAACAAACTCACCCAGAGACACGGGAAGGGAGCACATATTTTCTGGTGCCTTCCATCGAATGCCGTCACTGTCTATCAGAGGCAGGCAGACTGCTTCCTTTTTCTATCTGCCTTCCTGCCAGCCTTGCTTTCTCAAGGCTGTGGTAGCGCTGGTGAACCCTTTCAAGTCTGTGGCTGTAAACAGGGCTCCCCAGAAATAAGCTTTATCTCCTGATTTGATAACCAAGGGGCCAACTGGGGAGGCCACAGGAAGTATCTGGTCCCCAGCTTCTTGCTGCTTACTCAAACGAATCCTCACAATACAGAAAAGTCAGTAAAAAGAGTCTTTAGCAGAGGATATTTAAATCTTGGCTTCTGCTGTTCTCTGGCTGTTCAGAGTCCTCAGCAGCCTTGCAGTTATCCTCAGGCTTCAGGGGCTCCTGCCCCAAGGAGCTGGGAGGATTTCAGCATGATTTGCATCTCGCCTGTATCAAAGGCCCAGCAGCTGCTAGAACAGGCAGTGAGGAGCAGTTCCAGCTTTTGCTGCAGAGGGCACAGCATGTTTTTGTGACAGTGGGTGGGGATTGAGAGACCTGTGGCAGATACACAAGCTGCAAAGGCAGGCTGGACACCACCAGCCTCCCTGCAGCACTGAGCAGTCTGTGGAGATGGACTTTAGGCTGTACTTTGGTGCCAGCCACAGATGAGTGGCTAAAGGGCTTGTGTCCTCAGCAAGCAGTCATACAATCTGTGTGAGAGGTTGTGCCCTGCTTAAGGCACAAGGAAGAAATTTCAAGTTTCATTCAATTATTAACATTGGATCAGAGTTTTTGTTGTTATGTTTCTGCCTTCAGCTGCTGGTAGGTCCTTGCAGGAGAGCACTGCTTCATAGCCCATCCAAAACATGGGTATAATTGCAGTGGTGACCTTGTTTATTTATGTACTTACTGCCATATATAGCAGTGTCCTAGACTTACTGCCATGTCTGCTGTAGCAGCTATGCAGATCCTAACTATAAAAGTCAGAGTACAACCATGCACTGAGCTTAGAAAAATTTAGGGAAGTGTATTTGAGGCCTTGTGTTTGCATTTTTTTTTTTTAAACCAAGATTTCTTTTCTAAAGGCATTTTAGAAATAATTTATTTCCTTCTCACCTGCCAACTCTCCAAAAGCTTGAGTTTTTTAGAGGAGTGCACTAAGCATTACAAGGCCTTTTGCCCACTCTCAGTAACCTGGCCATATGCAGATCAGTGCTTTCCAGTTCCGCATTCCCGTTTGTGTTCTTCGTTCCCTGGAGGATTTGCGCTCCCTCCAGCAGGTGGTAGCAGCCTCCTTCAAGCTGTGCGGCTCTCCTGCCTGCTGCCGCAGAACTGCTGCCCGATGATTCATGTCCCTGCCTGCCCCTGGCCTCACTTGATCTCCTCACCCTCTACTGCATGTCTGAACTCCCCTGAGGAGGAATATCTTCTGTTTAGGTCCAGAGTATGCACTAAATTTACTAGCAGCGTGAATCACAGCAGGAGGAGGCAATGGCGTAACATCACAAGGACACATGACATGTCTTGCTTTTGTATATTAATTATTCCTGACGTTTTAGTAAGCACTGTCATGTTCTACCCATCACAGATGGATGCTTCATAGATGAAATAATTCAGGGATATGCTTCCTAAATACAAAATTCAAGATGTAATGCTTTGTCAAGGCAATAGGATTAGCTGAAGCAGTGACAGGTCACAAACAGGCTGTATCTTCAAATGAAATGGAAACCCGGTCTGCTTTGTATTTCTACAAGAAGTTATCTGCTATGCCAGTGTAACATGATAATTTTGTGGATGCAATAAGATTATCCACTGACATATGACTTTTGCTTATTAGCAATTGAGTAAGCTACCTCCCTAACTTACTCAGAACAAGTACAAACATCTTGGGTTTAATTATGAGTGGTTAAGTGCTATGGAGCTTTTTGTCTGTTTATTTTTATTGTTGGGGATTTTCTTCTTTTAATATGCAGCCATACTTTCATTATTTGTATTTTAAAACAGTGGTCTTATAGGTGAGGACTTAGGTTGAAAGAGTTTTTGGGTTTTGGTACTCTGTATGAATAAAAGAAATACTGGAAAAAGCTCTGTTTGGTAGAGGAGGTAAGGAAAAGCTTAAAGACAAGCTAAAAAAAATCCCATGGCTTTCCCAGCTGTGGCTCCCATACCAGGTATGAAAGGTAAAGCTTTAGACATATTATAAGCCACCTAAAAATGTAGCAGTGAACCAAAGAGTTTGGCTAATACGCTTTAGCACCTTTTGAGTATCTGTTTGGGTGTTGCTGGCTTTAAAACTATAACTGGGACTTGACTATTTTTTTTGGTGGTGTTTTGCACAGTTGGGTGTGGACCTGCGAAACAGGTCCTTTGCTTGAGAACATGGCAAGGCACAAAACTTCTGCTTTTCACCAACAAATTTCGTTCAGAACTCTTCTGTGCCAGCTGTGTTATGAGCCCTCTCCATACAGGGCAAGCAGCAAGAAGACTCACACCATTCAGGCAGGGTTAACTACCAGGCCTAGCTAGCTCCTTGTCCCACCTGAGCAGCAATAGACACTTTAGGGAAGACACAAGATGTTCTGTGTTGATCATTAGGTAATCAGCTACATGGTTGCAGTTCCCTAGGGCGTTCCTAAATACCATCAGCTGAGGGTTGGTTTATGATCTGGAACTCTCCTTGCCTTCTGTAGTTGCATCTAGCTTTGCCCTTGCAGTAATGTAAAAGCCTTAATTTTCTCTGACACCTTCTATATCTAGTAGAACATTCTCTCTTCTCCTTTTTGCAAACTTTTTTGATCTTTGCTGCCACTTGTTATTTGCTATTCAGTCTAGGAGTTATTTTGATCCTTTGGTGGTGGGAAGGAGTGTTTACAAGAGATTTACAAGCCTTGAAGTTAATGCTGTTTTGCTTCTGGAGCATGTCACAGCGTTTAAAGGCTAAACTTACTCTTGGATCTGTGGTTTATGGCAAATGAATGAATTATTGCAACCTTCCTTTTGGTGTTTTTCTTGGTGTGCAATGAGGAAGAGGCTTTCTGGGGTTTTAAACACTTCCAGGTCTTCAAGTCTGTTTCTCAGACTTTTGATAGCGAGAGCTTTCCCTTGAGGAGTGAAGCAGCCACAAACCCTTGGATATAATGACAAAACCCACCAAAGGTAACTCCAATCCATGCTGAGACTGTGCAATGCCTCTTTGACTGAGAGATGACGATGGTCCTGACCAGCCTCACCTGCACCCCCTCCCTCCTTCTGACCAGGTGCTTGGGACCGCCACTGCAGCTCAGCCCAGGCAGGGCTTGCTGGGGTGGTGCTGTGCCCTGACAGTGAGTAAGACTTTAACTTTTCTTTACCTTACTGGTCAAAGAAGTTTGGATGTCAGACTGTTTCAGGTGTGAGTCCCCCAAGCAGAATGAGCACATCCCTCTCAGACTTGGACATGCAGCTGTTCTGAGGTGAGAAGCCCCTTGTGCTGGTATGCTTTTGCTGAGTTGGGGGTGGAGGAATGCTTTCCCCTGTCTATGTACATTCCTCCTTGCATGTTGCTCTGAACAGTAGCTGCTCATGTTGAGAATTAATACAGCTTTCCTGGCTTTTTAAAATAAATGAGCACAAGATCTACCTCCAACATGTTCCTTCAAAGAATGTCAAATTTCTACCATGAAAGAACAGAAAGCCCAAATAAACAAAAACCCCTTTGAAGGATGGGTTAGACTGCCTGAGTTGGGGGTGTTAGTGGCTTATTTAAGCATTTAAAGCTCTTTACTTAAGCAGACTCCCATTATTCATGTAGGAGATCTCTCTGGGTGTCAGTGGGCTCGGAAGAGGCCAAAGGTCACTCTGGTGCTTTGTGTGAGGACAGCAGGCTGCTCTTCAGAGGTTTGACCCTGATGCTGTAGTTGAGGCATAGTGGTAGTCTCACTGGGGGGTGTTGTATCACAGTCTAGCTGCGCTCTCTTTGACTCCGCTGAAGTGACTGCTACTGTAATAGTGTCACAGCGAGGGGTTTGGAGACCTGTGCAGTGTGAGGGCAGACCTACTGCTCCTGCGTGTCTGGCACTGCTCTGTCATGGTAAATACTGGTGGGGCACAACCAGTGAAGAAAAATCTGCCAGAAGAGGAACTAGCAGAAGAGAAACAGGCACAGCATGAGTCTGTTTGAAGGCAAGAAAGGAGCACAGGTAGGGAAGGAGACAAAAGGAAGAGCACAACCTTTGTCTTTGGGTGGGTGTGGGCTGCTGCACAGGGTTCAGTTATCCTTGTCACCTCAGGAGCAGAGGCACTTCCCTGAGTGGCAGAGGCAGGCTAATGCCAAACTAATATGTTATGTATTGCCTGAAAGAGCCTTGACCCTGCTGGAAGCTGACTCATGTGATCTTGGTCCTTAGATTTGCTGAGAATTCTCCTGAAAAATGGCCAGCTCTGTCTGAACAAAGTGAGAGAAGCTGTGCCCTTCTTTGACCCTGGGATGGGCAATTAAATGAGATATCATTGTCACTTTGCTTTCCAAAGGTAGAAGCTAATAAGTTTTATGGCTGCTGAGTTATCAACTTTCAAGGTATAAAGGAGAAAAAGGAAGAGAATTTCTTTCTTTTCAGCCTTGACATCTAACACGCAGCACTCCAGGATTGTCATTCATAGAGGTGGTTACCATGAAGCTATTGTTAGGTGTGCTGTTCCTTTGGTTGCTCTCCTCAGAAGGTAAGTTTTGGAAGGCCCTTTGAAAATTTGCATTGCACAGTATTTGGGAATCTCTATTTTTAGTTGTTGCAAGGTGGGTGTATAGCAGGAGTTTTAGAAGCAGGATGAAGAAAATCTGTGAGTAAAACTGTGATCTTAAATGCAGTTTTGGGTGTGTTTGATCATTTTTTGATGAAGATGTATTCATTGGTTTGTACTGTTCTGGGGATAGACTGTGTCTAGGACACTGAAGCATTCTGGCGAGAGAAACATCACCAAACAATTAGACTAGCAGTGAGATCTGTGCCAAAATGGTGCAGAAATTTAAGCAAGGAACAGAGGATTTCTCTGAATTCATGACTGTGATCATCTTCTTTTCACTGATAAAAGATTAATTGAAAGGTTAGTCAGCATCCTGGCATTCCAGGCATTGTTCAGATTTCTGTCATGTTCATGGTAGGGGGGAGTCCTCATTTCCTATACTGGGTCTCTGAAGTCCATGTTTGGTGCCAATGATATTTTTGTAGGTGCTCAAGACTGAAAATGCTGTGTATGCTTTGGCTTTATTGGCTCTGTGCTTCAGGTCTCTGCCTGTAAGAAAAGAATGAATAAAGTAATAGTGCTTTACCTTAGCAGTAGGCTGTGATGATCACTATCTTCAGAGGATTATAAATAATAAACTGTTAGAAGGTTTTGATTCCCAAAGTAATTAGAAGAAATTATAACATCTGAGCTTTTTAATTTAGTGAAAAATATGCACAGTGGCTGTAGTTCCTCTGAAAACTTTATTCAGGAAAAAGGATGTTGATTGATAGCAGCCTATAAGAATTGTTTGCTGAAACATATTAACTGTAAGAGCAAGGGAGGAAGGCTCCCAAATTTTGGGAGAATTGTCTGAAAAATACTTTCTTTTTTATATCAAGAAAATTGAAAATACAAGTTAGAATTATTCAGTGGTATAGTAAGGGAGTAACTATAATACTGGGAGTAGCAGGAGTTAAAAAAGTTATCCTATGGAAAGTGTAAATCCAAAACAAACTAAGAAAACTGAAGAGGTTAAAATTTAATCAGCAAAGACAAAAATTAATCTGAAGAGAAACAGTGAGTCATTGCTAATGGACTGAAAAACAATAAATTATTTTTCAAATTCTTCTGAAAGATGGAGTCTGTAGGACTGACTGATGTATAAAAGAAGGCTGAAGCCTGACACATTCTTTTTGTCTCTGGTGTCCTTGTATAACAGCTTAAAAAAGGCCTTGCCCTCCAAGCCTTTCAGCACAGGGGACAAGAGGAGTAATGACCAAATCCTTGAACAAACTGATGACAAATAGTAAAAGAACTGCCAGGATTAGATGATATCCATCCAAGGGAGTGAACCAAGCAGCAATATGAACGTGATTATTTTATTAACTGTGGTGCTGGTATTGATCTGTGTTGGGATGTGGGCTCTGCAGATGTTCAGAAGAGATCTGGATAAGGGTGGATTGTAACTTGTTGGTGCAAAGCTATTCAGGATGATTAGAATGAAAATTTAGACTAAGTTTTCCCCTTATATATTACTCTTATCTATGTGTGTGCTATGGTGAACTCTGAATAGATACTGCTTGGCCCCAGAACACAACTGTCTGAAGACATCAGTGCTAGTGATAGTCAGGAGAAATTATTCCAGGAGTTAGAAAGAGCACAGCATAAAAACCACATTGCTGCTGCTGTGTGCAGGGCCATGGCTCACCTGCATCTTGACAGTGGTCTGGATTTTTCATCTCAAAAAAGATATGGTAAAACCTAGGAGAAGGATAAAGGGGGAGAGTGGTCAGACTTAGGAAAAACTTCAACATGAGATCAGAGAAACTCTCTCTTCAGCCTGGAGAAGAAGGGATAGGTATATGATAAAAACATACAGGTACATGCAAAATGGCAAGTTTTGTAGAAACTAGGGAATGACTACTCTTTACAAGAGCAACAAGGAAACATTCAGGTTATTAACAAATGAGAAGTAGTTTTTCCAACATGTAATTGAGTGATGAAGCATCTTTTGCCACAGTTCTTGGGGAAAGCCAAAAGTGCGAAAGTATTAGAAAAACAAATAGGCAAATTTGTGGAAGAAAGATGGGAAAAGAATTCATCAACATTAAGTAATTGCTTGCTCGGGGAACACAATAGTATGGGTAATTGGGAGGACAGAAAATGGAAATATAACTGTATTTTCCTTATTCTTTGCCTAAACATCTGCATTTGGACATTGTCAGAGGCAAAATCCTAGACTAGATAGTCTTTAAGTCTGACACATTAAAACTGTTTCTCCAACTCCCTGAGTCCTGGAAACTGGGACTGGATCCTCTTTCTCTCTCAATGTCACCTAAGGAACTATTCTCAAATGTAGTTGACATTAGTGTTAAAATTCTCAGATACTGAGTTCCTGCAGTAGATTTGTGTGATGCAAACAAGTCCCTCATTGCTTTTGCCTCCAGTATCCCAAACAGAGTTGAAGTTCTGTTTATTGTCCTGAGTAAAGCGTCATCAAAACCCACAGATTGAACAGGCAGAAATGTTAGAAACATGTCACACAACAGCCAAGAAACTGTCTCAGCCTTCTACAAAGTAGTGTAAAAATAATATAAATTGGCAAATAGCTCATGGCTGAAACACAAGTAGGGAAAAATCTCCACGTATAGAAGTTGCCGCCATTCATTGAATATGGTCATGTAGTATGGCACAGCTGGCAAGCTGAGGCAGTCATGGGGAGCAGTAGTGGCTTTGTGTCACCACACTGACCTGTGTGCACAGGTCCCCATTTCCCAGAGGCTGCCAGAGCCCCCTGCCCGTGCCAGGCTCATCTTCCTGCAGTGTGAGCACCGCTGGCTGCCCTACACCCGAGGATGTCTCACCTGCTGGACTGAGCTGGCTCAGCTCTTACTCTATCATTGACATGAGAAGAAAGGTGTACAAGCCAGAAGTACTCAGCAGGGCTAAATATTCCAAAAATAGCTCCTGACTGTTAAAGGACAATTATTCTCATTCTGTATAAGACTTGCTGGATGCTGATGGTTTCAGTGGGGCAGGCAAGAACAGCTGAGGGTGTGCTTTGAAGTTCAGCTGACCTAGGCTTTGTGGCTATTTTTGTGGAAATTTTAGAATAAACTAAAATCTATTTGTATAAATCCAAGTGTATGCTCAAGGAAAGAGAATAATGTTTACTGAAACATCTACACACCTGACTCCTGGCTCCACAGGCTATTTTGTCTGCCAACACTCTACTAAGAGAAGAGAAACAGCTGTTTCTGTATCACTATGGCAAACTCACAACAGTGTTATGCTGCTCCCTGACTGTGGAAGATGTAGATTAATGTGACTTGCTCCTTTCTAAGGAGTTTCACCTTGTACATGTTCAAACTACTCTAAATTTGGATAAAATGAGACTGTAGCAGTGTATGAATTATGCTGAAGAGGAAAGCAGGTAGGGAAGGCCTGTGGAGGATGGGGTTGTTTGAGGGGATCCACAAGCAGTTCATCACCTGTTGCTATAAATTCATCACATTCCACTAATTTCAAGAGATCTCACCTGCTTATAATAGCAAAAAGCTTTTTCTAGTATACAAAATCAAAGAAAATATGTTTGGTTGTTGGGATGATGTTCCATCTTTGGAAAGTAGGGCAAATGAGAAAGGTGCCTTCTCTCCAGATTCTGTGCTTTTATGTATATTAAGTCTTATGAAGATTTTTTTTTTTTTTCCTAAGGTAAAAAAAAAAATAGCATAACCCTTTATTTAATGTTTTTAAGGTAATGCAGATGATCAGGAAGAATATGAAAAACTAGAGGTAAAGTATGAATACAACTTTTTTTTTTTTTTTCTGTTTTCAATATCTATCATTACCTGTCAAGCTGTTGCTTCCTCTGAGGCAGGCAGAAGAAAGAATACAGCTTGTTGCTCCAAACTGCTTCTGCAAAGAAGAAATGCAAAGCCAGTGAGTCAGCAATGTGATAGTGCAGCTGCAAGATTACAGAACGTAATCAGGAAATGAGGTTTTCTCCGAGCAATGTTTGTTATTAGGTTGCATATCCTGTATGTAGGTCGTTTGTGGTTAGCACTTGTTCCTAGATGCTCTGTTCTCTTTTAGAAACACAGAATTAAACTCTTATTTGCTTTATAACAGTGCAAAGTGTTTGCACCCTTAAAGTCCTCCAGCTAGGCATTAGGGAATATGTGGGGACCCTGGTGGCTTGTGTCACTATATAGATTTAAGCTTTAGGTGTTAGGGATGGTCAGACAGCTACTCATGGTCATTGTGATGAGGGAACCCCTTGCCAAGTCACGTGAGGAGGCAAGAATTGCCTTTCATGTCCCTTTAAAGCACTTGATGTTGGGCTGTGCCTACCATAAGGATGTAGGATGGCATTGAACAATGTTCCTGCTGGTACTGAGCTGTCTCTACGCTGAGTGAATATCACTCACATCCTTGCCTTCTCTGAACACCTGGCCAGGTGTTGTTAAGGAGCCAGAATTGGTTCATTCTGCCTTCATTCATTGCCAATATGCTGTTGCATATTGGAGATGTTTTGTTGTGTCAGTTGGGTGCCCATTGGCACACAGAGATGCCTGCAGTAGCTGTCCTTATGACCTCTTCCAGATTCAGCAGTCACTGCAGCAATGGATGTGGCAGGAGGCGTTCAACACATGTCATTGTTTGCTCAGGCCCAGTGCTGTGGCAGCCAGTAAGAAAACTGAGCAGAAAGTGTCAAGTTCTGGAAGAGTTAATTGAAGATGCAGCTGTCCAGATCTGTGTTCTGGTGTATTTCTAACAGACGTGTAATTGTTCTTTGAAGTTGTTTACATGAGTAAAATCTTGGTTACGTGTGAGAATGGAGCCTGTAGGACCCCTCATTCAACAAATTTCTCTGTTAGATCTAAGCAATCAACCATATTTATTTGTTTATGTCTAAGGCTCTAAGAAGCTTGCAATTTTCATGTGAGCAGGCGACATTCCCTGAGACCCCTTCATCTTCAGGTTTGTGTTTGATATTTTCTCTGCTTTCCCTCACAAAATTATTTGAGAATGGGCTGGGGCAGAAATCAGCTGTTTGTGGGGATGCCTATGTATGGGATTGACTGAAGTGGAGCTAGGCTCTATAAACTCCTTAGTTTTTTGTTCCACTTGTGATTACTTTTCTACCTTTGTTTCTTCAGCTGGTGATTAGGGATGCCACTATTACTTCAGTCATTCCCAGCAGTGTTTTTTTGATCTTTTCTTGCTTGATGGTTGAGCATTTCAGTGCCTCTAAACAGCCAAATTATTTGCTGAACACCTGAGTAGAGTTCTTCTTGCTTTCTGACTAGTTTAAAACCTCCAATCAAAGTGGTCAGTATAGACTTGTTACCATTTTAGCCAACTTTGTTTTAATATACTGGTGAATGTAACCTTCTTTTGGGATTACTGTGTTGGGGTTTTTTTGTAACCTGAAGTCTTGCTTTTCTGCAGTTCATGCTCTAAGGCCAGCTGACATTAAAGCAGTCACTGCAATAGGAAGTTTGCAAAGAGTAAGTACAAGCAGGAAATGTGCTGAATGTGACCCATTTCCTCTGTTGTGATGATGAAGTCAGCTGATGATGTAGTTTGGGGTCTCAGGGTGTTCAGAACTTCAATCTTTCCACAAGCATCAAAGACTTCTGGTGAAAAAATGGCTGGAAATACCTGCTGTTCAGTGTTCCAATGTGCCCTGAGTCTAAACATAGCCAACTGACTTCGTGCAGGAGGAAATGTGATCACAGTGCTCTTGCAGAGAACCATGATATTTGATTAGAGTGCATGGATTTTCCTAACAATGAGCATAACAGATTGAATAACTGGAAGAAGATGCTGGGAAAATTCAAACTGGGACAAATACAAATTCTTGAGAAATGCAATAGATTTTCCATCTCATCAAGTGTTTTCTGTAGAAACTGGTTTCCTACCTAGAAGGCAGAAGGTCTACAAGAATCACAAAGATATGTTTCTGCTGTAGAGATGGGGGTAAAATTCTCCTGCCTGTAATAATATAGTTAGATTTGGATGATCTTTATTTTCCTTAGTAGTTGGAAGTTAATATCTGAAACTGATTTGAGGCCCAATTAAAAGCATTTAACTACAATTCTCGTGCTTTGAGGAAGTGTAGAAATGCCTGTAGAGCAAAAATTGATAGCCATTGGAGAGGCTGTGACTGTGAAAAATGGGGGAGAGTCTTTCTTATTATGAAACAACTTTCAAATTTGAGATGGTATCCATGAATATATCATACTTTTCCTTTTCAAAATCAGAACTTCTGGACTCCTTGTGAGTACCTCTCTCTTTTGAAAAAAAATTATTGTCCTGAATGCAAGGGTGCTTCACCCATATCAGGTGCATGGCCCTTTGGAACAAGTCTTCTTTGTGCTGGTGTCCTTGCTGCTTGTGGGGGTGCCATAGAAAAACATGTAAATTATCTTCTTTTAGGGAATGTTTGCTTTCCTAGTGCAAACATCTCTGTTTCCTCATGAAACTCTCTGAAATCAGTGAAGTTCCTCTATTGATGTAGTTTCTTTTTAACAGACACTCTTCTGTCTGAGTACCATCTATGTAAATTATCTAAATGACTTCAGGTCATGCCCCTTGTTGAAAAGGAGTGGGAGTAGATCCAGAGAAATTTGGCCCAGAATAGCATTTAGTTTTATGGAATTTGATTTCAACAAATCAAATTCTATTTTAAGCCATACGTAAAAAAAATCATTAATGAAAGCAGTAACTAAGAAAGGATTACCAGATTATGAAAATACACTGCAATAGGGAAGTTCTGGGAAATAATCTAAATATGTGAGTCATTACAACATAATGGAAAGGAGTATGTAGAAAACAATACTATCTCTAACAGGACTGAAATATGGTAGGGGAACAGCGTACCTAGGTCTAGTTTACACTTTAATTAATATTATTCTTATTGCTTCTTTGTTCACAGACACCAGGATCTGGTGAGAATTTTCTCCAAAGGTAAGAATTAATAGTTAGCTTTTAGAATTTTCATTATCCTAATCTCTATAGTATCATAGTGCAGGAGTTAGGCCCAAGCATTTTTTTTTTTTTTTAGTTTTATAGAGAGGAGGAAAAAGCCTTTGTAAAATAGAAAGGATTTTGAGACACTGAAATTTTCCCTGTCCTTTGGTAACATGTTTTTTGTACTTATGCAGGATATAGAATTATCTAAGGGTTGCAATACCCTTGATTAAGAATCATTGCTGTGTGATAAATCCTAGGCAGTAAATATAATAATTCACTAGTTAGAGATAAGAAAGCAGGGATTTATCAGAGCTAAGAAAGAACTCAGTAATCCAGATACCCTGGACTACTGATACCCAATCTGCTTGGCTGATTCCCAGTGCTTCATGGACAAGATTTGCACCATTTCTTTCTCCCATGCTCCTTCAGCAGCTCCAAATCAGTGAGTGAACATATGGCTAAACCTTGTAGCTGCAGGTCTGTGCAGATCTTTTGAGTCATAGCCTTGAAGAGGAGGATTTAGTGCTGCACAGATAAATTTTAAAGAATAAGTTTTTTTAATGGTTGCAAAAACATCTGTGTGCACTTGTACATGGGTATACACGGAGGGGCCCCTCCATCACTTATACCTACATATAAGCAAGCACAAGTACTGCAACATGGAGAGGGTAAAGAGACACAAAAATTTGAGATCTGAGACTATGTTCTTACTCAGCAGTAGCTGATGACATGACAGTTTTGGGGAAAGAAAGGCTCCATTCTTACTTGCAACAGCTGCCATGAATTTCACTCTGAGATGCAGCATAACTAATAAGAAATTGAGGCTGCTGTGCTGTAATATAATTTTTCTTTGAGAAATGGAATAACAGGAACTTCCTGTTTTCTCTTCCCTTTCTATAGCTCAGGAAAGAACTTCCTTGAAATAAGCATGGCAACTTTAGCAGGTGCGTTTTTCTGTCACACTAAAACTTCATCAGATTAATCTAACAGCTTGCTGGCAGGAGCTCCAGAGCTCTGCTGGGCTGCAGAGCAGGTGCAGCACAGGCACACTGCAGGGGTGTAAGGGAAACCTGAGGGGTGGTGTAGCTGGGGACACGAGCACAGCCAGCTTGGGTTGTCCATGATGGCTTTAAAGAGACTGTCTGGGTAGACAAACAGCAGTGAGGAAGGGGTGTAACAGACTGCTGCAAGATTCTTAAATGCCCAACAGGGTTTTTTGGCCTCTTATTTCTACCCACTACACAGTCTCTGCTGGTGTGTGCTTGTGACCCCTGCTGGCCCAGTGAAATCTTGTATGGGTTTGCCTGCTCAGAACTGCCATGCGCTTAGAATTTATACTGAAACTGCCATAGCTGCGCCACATCTGGGAATTTGTTGCCTGTTGGCTGTCTTTGAAGTCAGCCTTTACTTGCTTAAACGGTATTGCAAGTAAAAGTTTCATGCCCACTGAAATGCTGTGTAATACATAGCTCCAGGGCCCTGCCCTCCACATCATCTTCCTAGTATCTTAACTCCTTGGTGTGGTGTCTATTTCCCTGTAAAAAGGGTTTAAAACATGGTCTCCCTGGGTAACTTTTCCCAGTAGCTTCATTTCTACAGCTGCCTCTATTTAAGCCCACCTACAATATTTGTGGCTGACATGAGATGGGGACAGAGGTTTTTGACTTGAGTCTGAAGGCAAACTTAGACATCAAGCCTTCACTTCACAAGGTGAGGAATAGAACCAAGGAAAACAGCTGCAGAACGGCTTGACTGTACCTCTCATGCTTGCCAAGAGATCCTCAGACTTTACATGCTCTGGTGCTGTTTTAGTTCAGCAGTGTTTAATGAATCAGCAGAGTAGCAGTCTGTTGGATGGAAAAATCTCCTAACCTGTGTGTGTCATTCAGCTCTCATTAGCACCTTCAACCCCTCGGTCCAACATCTCTCCCTTCCAGCTGGCACTGCAGGAGAGATGCCAAACAGTAAACCCAGGTGAGTCTGAGGGGCTTTTGGCTGGGCAGTTGGTGTATAAGGGGAAGGATGGAAATCTTTGGTACTGGAGCACTTCACTGTGCTCAGTACTGGCAGAGGCTGTCATTGTGGCTCAGCTGGCACCTGTCAGAATCAGGAGGAACAAAGCCCCGCTTTGGGGTCTGTTCTATCACCAGAGTTAAAATCAGGTCTCTTTTATAGCTGCAAAACAAATTTTTGGCTCAAATAGAAGTTGAGGTGTGCCTACTAAGCTGCTGTTTTTATCTAAGTGCACATGTCTGGAAGTCAGGTACCTGAATATGAGCTAATCACCCAAAGCTCTCTGGGTAGCACAGTCAATTGTTTAATCATAACACATTTAGGAAAAGATTAATCCAACCTGGATCCTCAAAAGGTGTTTGATTCAATGGTAAAAATCAGCCAAAGCTTTAACCTTACTGATGCCTTCATAATTTCTCTCTTCCTTTCTTCTTTTCAGAGACCTCCTGCATCAAGCTGAAGAAATAGTGAAGCTCATGAAAGTGGATCAGGTTTGTTTAAAGCACAGGACAATTCAGAAAGCATGGTGTTGAAGCAGAAAAAGGCAGAAAAATGGTTTAATACTTAAACAGCGCTCAAAAAACTTTCAAAGCAAAAAATGCCCTTTCTTGAGGTTAATGGACTTCAGTCTTTCTGTTGTAAATAAGAATCAATTCTGTGCTTTTCAAGTACAGAGTTTTGTTCTGAAAGTATCCCACCTTTTTTACTTTTGTCAAAGCAGCTGAAGAGCTTGGTAGGGAAGCCAGCATGTTTGCTTTCTGTTGGCTAAAAATGTGAGACTTCTGCTAGCTACACTCTGTAACTCTGTACCAGTATTTCTTAGAAGTCAACCCAAAATAATAATTCTCAGTATTTGTCTCTTCAGTTCCTTTTTGGTCTTTTAGGAACATATTTTCAAAAAGGCCAATAAAGACCTAAATATGCTTTGGTGACGCTGGTGAGAGCTTGAATTATCCCTCGTGGCTGAGTGGTTTTTAGGTCCCATCTTGCAGCTTTAAGCATTAATTTCTCCTTTATTCTTAACTATGATGTTATTTCATAAAATAGTCTTGAAATAATGGGAAAATGTACTTGCTGAGGCCATTCTGCTGTTGCCTCTTTGCTCTACAGGGATTTAGCATGCATGTTTGTAGAACTGTGTGGTTCTAACCAAGGCTCTTCAGGACTGTACAGCATTGCCTAATAAACACAGCACATCTGAGCAGGGCTCTAGCTCTCAGATTTTTTTATTCCAGTCTTTGTCCCACTAGTGTGACCCCTCTCAGCAGTTCATATACAGTAATCCTGTTGCCAAGCTGCAACAGTGATGGAAAGAGACAATATCAAGTTCTGTGCTAAGCTGCCCATGCCCATCTTTTCCAGTAGAGCCTCCTATGGCAGCAGCAATTTCAGGCTCTATCCTGAGTTTCTTGTAGGTGTGTGTTCAGCTTTAATTGCACCACTTGATGCCTAACTATCCATTTGCTGTGTCCTCTAAGGAAAAGCTGGATGGTTTGTCAAATGGAAGGGACCAAGACAGTGAGGACTGGGCCATGGGCTACTGCTTGATCTTACTGGTTTTGAGCCCACAGTTCAATTTTGAAATTGTGTGTGAGAGAGGAAAATAGCAAATAGGTCACCTGTCATGTGATTCCTTTATTTTTTTCTCCCAGATGATGGACTTCCAAAATGACTGGAAACTGATCACAGTATTTTTTAGTGCTGAAACCTCATGTTCCTCCTATGCTTCCACACAACTGGTAAGTGCTTTGTGGGGTGGTTTAGCAGTCAAAGTAGGTAGTTAAGACACTTTCCCATACTCTGCTCTCTGCCATAGAGAACCAAAGTAGTAGTTAGGTGTGGGATGCTGGGATGCCTCGATCCAATGATGGAAGCTCCTGGCACACAATGTGTTTTGTATTTATAGACATCTGTACTTAATTTGCCATCCCTATTCTGAGATGTCTTAGCAGAACAACTGGTTTCCACCTTCAAGTATAAAGATACTTTTTTTCTCTATCCCTATCTTTTTTTTTTACTATATGTCAAGTTCTCTATTTATAGGCAGTTAAATTACAAGTCTAGTTCCCGTGTTATTTACTTGTTGCTGACTGAGGCTGAATTTAGAATAGAGTGTTTCTTAATAACCCTTCAGTACACAGCTCAACACACAGAGTTTGTGACTTTTAGGAAATGGGCAACTGTTTTTTCTACTAGTTTTGATGCCCTTTCTCATCTCATTTACAGCAGAGCTGCATAGAGGAAAACCTGGAAAAACTTACAGCTGTCTTGGATTTTTTGTATAAGGAGGTAAGATGTATTCATCAACCCTGAATAGCTGAATCCTTTGTGTATTTTTCCAGTCTCCCCTACTAGACTAGGGCTTGTATCACTCTTCACATGACTTAGAACACCAGTCTCATTAACATGAACCCATTGGGTCCGTTTGTTTTCACTAAATGTTTTACTCCTGTTTTTAAAAAGCTGATGCGTGCAAACTGAAAGGATGGATGGGTAACTGCTCTGTTTTGCAACACAAGCTAATGTACCACTCAGTCTTTGGGTATTTTAAAAATTATTTCTGTGAAAATTGGAGTACATCTGTCTAGGTCTGACAGTTATGTTTAACAGGGCTGTTGGTGAAAGTAACTGGTATCTAATTACTGGTGTGGAACACCCAGGCAGTGCACAGGCTGCTGACTCCCTGGTGATGACTTTTACAGACCAGGGAAAGCATCTATTAAAATACATATAATAGACCTTTTTCCCATTTTGTGATAATTTAAAAATCCTAGCCTTTCTAAAGGTTTTCTAGCTGGCTGAGCTAGGATTTATCTGCTTATCTAGGATGGTTTCTGGGAAGCATTCTGTGCTGTGTCTTGATCTACTAATGATAGTAGACTAGATGAGGATAGATTTCTACTAAAGCAGACTATAAACTGTTTAACTGAATTATTTCAATAGCATCTTCCATTAATTTTGTTTTGCTGCATTGAAGGCCTACAGCATATTCTAAACCTGCTACAGTTGGTTGCATCAGACCCCAACCACTCATTTTTCTCCAACTGATTTTGACAAATGTTGTGTATGGGGGAAATTCCACCCACACATTCTCTTCAGATTCTCTCCACTATTATTTTCAGAATCTGTTTATGTGCACTTATGAAAGTGAAATACCATTATGTAAATGAAAAGCTGCTTTCTGCACAGGGGATAGGTGTGGTAGGTTGCACGAGTGCTTGTGCTATTATGCAGGATGTTTCGTTCCCAGCTTTGCATTGCTATGTTGCCACAAAAATGGTAGTCCCAAGTTCATTTGAGTACAGTTTAGTTGGCTGGTGGCCATTTTGGTTATGTAAAATGAATTGCTGTGTCTCAGTCAAAAAAGCATGGTCACAAGTACTTCATAAATGATGATCCTAGATTGCAGGCGTAGGATCAGGGTTCAGGACAGAATTGGCAAAGGCTTAGGTCATTGATTTATGTAGACAGAATCCCAGAGGTAATACATGTGAAGTTCTAGATGTAATTTACCATAATTGCTGCTTGCTGATCTTTAATTTCAAATCTAGCAAGAATAATTTTTACTTTATAACTGCAGGTTCCCAGGGCCTTTGTAAATCTAGTGGATTCCACTGAGCTCACAACTGCCTCTCTTGTGTGCCAAGATTACAGTAATGCCAGGTAACAGGTTTCCTTAACTTCTTGTCACTGTCTCCTGCTCATGTTCAACATATACAGTGCAACTGACTTTGCAACTGACAGTGCAACTGTATATGTTGCACCTATACAGTGCGTGTGTATGCACTGACTTTATGACTAAGATGCAGTCTGCTGAACTGTTTTTCTGCCCTTAATACAAAAGTATGTAAAAGATTTTAAGTCTTCACTTTGTTTCTGATATGCTCTCTCTCTGAAAGATATATTTTTATTAGGAAGCTAGTGCTTTTTAGCCTATCAAATTGGACAGCATATTTAAATATTGGGTCAGAGGTATGGAAAAAGAGAAAACCTCAATGCTGTACAAGCACTGTTCCCCAAGAGCCAAAGCATTGGTTTGTTATCAATGGTTTTAGCCACAAATCCAAAACACAGCACCGTATGGGCTGTTTTGAAGAAAGTTAACTCTATCCCAGCCAGATCTAGCACTTGGATTATGGTCACAAAACTGCATCATCTAGCTACCCCCAATTTTTTGTTCAGTGGTACTTTTGTTCTGCAACTCTCAAGTCAGAAGCTCTGTACGTGCTTCAAAAGTTTAAATTTCTACATATCAATGTTCACAATATGAACAACTGATTTTAAAGGACATTATTAGGCTGCTGGAAAGATTCTACTTAGGCTTAGGGTATGCTAGGGTAGAGAACTTCCAGGTTGTTAGTTCCTTATGGTAACTGCATCTATTTATCTGTCTTGCTCATTACTTTGTAACAAAAGCATGAGTAGTTTATGTCCCGATTTAGTATGGAGTAGGAGTGTGCACATCAGCAGTTATGATGTAGTAGTTTACAGCTGGTGAGATTACACTTTGTCTTACTCCACAGTAATTTTTTTCCCTGTGCTCGTGGCATAGGACACCATATGTACTAATATAGTCATCCTGAAGTGTTTCACAAGCTTTGCAAGTATACAGCCTCAGAGATGTTCTGATGAAACAGGGGAAGAGGTCTGGCTGCTATGTAACCATGTACTTGACAAATACAGGGAGAGAAGCTTTCCTTGTCAGAAGTGACTGCATAGGGCACCCTAGCTTATTTCTCCTGCACAAACATGAAGGTGTAAAATGTGAGAAATGTGGAAAAGATGTGTTCAGGAATATAGGCCTTGCCACGTATTGAAGGCCTTAAAAATAAAATGAAATGGATCTAATTTTTTTTTTCCTCTGAGGTATTACTATATTTGCTTTTGTACTTAAAGCAATTTTCTTTCTTATTGTCAGCGTGTTCTCGTAGCTGTGTTTATCTGGTTGATAAACACAGTTCCCACTAGTTTGTTAGATGACCTCAGTCCCAGATCCTGTCCCAGATAAGGACCTCCAGCATTTGGTTGCTAAGTTGTCATTATGAAGTGTGCTTTGAGAGACAAATATAAATCCATACCAAAATGTGGAATTTCAAGAGTCAAAGAGGATAATAGTGGTTGACACTTTCAGTCCTGTGCCTTAACTTTAAGCACTGAAGTTTGGGACATAATGGGGTTTAAAGTTCCCTCTTTTACTAATTTCTGACTAACTAGAAGCATCTGCACTGAAAGTAGTACATGAACCCCATTTTTAGGCATGTAACTTTCTTTTTATGAGGTTCCTCTGTTAGGCTTGGGTAAGATTCTTGTCTTGAATTCATATTTCTTTCACTCACTAGCAGTGATAATAGCACTTTATCAGAAAACACTCATTTTATGGCTTTAGCTAAGCTCTGTGAAAAGGATCCTGACAGATACTTATTGCTTATATCTGCAAACCCCCCTGAAACTTTTTCAGATTCCAGTCCATCCAGGAAATTTCAAGGGAGTATATTTTTCTGGAACCTGACTAATCTTATGTGTATCTTATATTGTTCCCATCTACACCTTTAGGAACTCTCAGAATTCTCCAGCTAGCTTCAAAAATATGCAGTATATTGATCTCACCTTGCAGGTCAGAAATCTGACAGTGCCAATCATCCTTTAGCATGTATAAACTTCTGCAACTTCCATCCACATTTCTAGATGCAGGTCTTCAAGTCAAAGACTAAAGAAAAAGTTCCTGTGGAAGTATTTTGAGTTTGTTCAATTTTCCTGTGTGAGTATAGGGAGGGAAATGTTTGAAAACCAGTGCAGCTGTTATTTTAAACTTGAGCATGTTGCTAGCTTGTGAGATCCTGTGCTAATCTAAGTCTGGCATACTTGTCAACTGACTAGGCTTTCAAATCAAAAAGAGATACAAAGCTCTGGATATGGGAGTATATGTAATTCTATGTTTATATCAAAAATTAGCATGTTCCATGTAGCATTTTCTACAAACAGAACAATTTAGTCTTTAGTATGTGATTGTCAGTGGCTTAGAAGAATTCATGCTATCCACCTTGTTTATCAAAAATTCATAATGTCTTTCATGTTTTTGAATTCTTTTCTGCAGGAATCAGTGCAATTATGTTGAACACTCCACATTACATGATAACATACTGAGGTGGTCCTATCAGGTATAGCATCTTCTCTGTTGTTTGGCTCTCATATTGCTAGACATGTCTATTCATTTGCCAGATTTGCCTGAAGCAAGAAGGTAAGGGAGGAGTAGCAGTGAGGAAGTTTCTATCACACATCCATAGCAATTCCAATCCCATTATTCTCAGGAATATTGACAATAAATTTTCTCTATACCTGAGTGATCTTAGTATCTCTTTAAGTTTTAAATGTCTGTATAACTTTTGGCAACCTAGGATTTTTCATATCCCATCAGAGAAATGATCCATCTTGTCCAGTAAAATGCCACATGATTTAGAGGAGGGAAATTTTCTGTTAAGACAAAGACAGTTGTGTAGAGTTTCTTTTAAACATGCCAAGGTGGCAATAAACATGACATTTCATTGCCTTGCTAAGCTTGCTGCCCTTTTAAAGAAAATGATGGTAAACCATCTTTCTTATAGCGACAAGGATTTTTGAGTTGTTGTATAACAAGATTTCATTAAATTACTGTGTTTGTTCTGGATTACACAATTTTATTTCTGTGGTTTATTAGGGATGGGGATAATTTAAATGTACTTTAAGCCCTGATGAATCACATGTACATTATACTCTCTACCCAATAATACTTATCTCATTAAATGGTTGTCTATTTAGGATGCTTTGGAAAAACTACTGGAGTCTGAGAGGTTTGATCAAAAGGATGACTTCACTGTTGTTCTTCAGCCTTCTCTCCAAGGAAGAAATCTGCTGCTCGGACTGGTGAGTAAACTCAAACTGCTCCATTCTTTCTGATTTGTGTCTGCTGAGACTGATTGCAGTGTTCAGGCTTTCCTGTCCTAGGCTGTGTAATTCTGGAAGATAAGGGTAGTCAGGCACAGGAAGAACATACCTCAGGACCAGACACAGAAGTCCTGAGAGTGGAACTTGGTTTAAACAGCACAAGTCAGAGATCCTGTGTTTTTTGAATGCTATGCTCCAGGATAAATCAAGCTATGGCACCTCTGCACCTAAAAGCACAAGTGTCTGGAAGCTGTCAGTGCTGCTGATTTTTCCATATCTTTGTAGTCACCAACATAGTCATCCCTGTTTATGCTCAGGTGTTTGACAACAAAGGAAAAAAGGTGGGTAATGTGAAGTATTTAGAAGGGTTAGAGGGACAAAAGATAAAGGTGTTTGTAAACTATTAGAAAGTACAGTTATATCCCTGCAAGGAGTCTGGGAACTCACTGTTTTTCTGGTGTAGGCAGTAGGGAATGAAGATGGGATTGCCCAGGATGTCAGGCATGGTTTTGTTATAAGTGGTTTTAAAGGGAAGTTGAAAGGTCAAGGTTGTCTAACATCTTGAATGGAGAGGGAGAATATTACTTTCTGGAGAATTGCTCACTTGGTGTGAGGTATCAAAATCCATCACACTAAGTGTTTTTTTGTAAAATGGGTTGATAATGACTCATGGTCATGATTTTGAGAATCATGATAACAGCTCCATGAATTTGAGGTAATTCCATTGCTCCCTCAGATCAGTATCAGAACAAAGTGAATTGGGAGAAGAAATTATTTTTCCAGGAAAACAAAGGATTTGTGGTGTTGCAAAATCTTGTTGCTGGTGCTGGGGTTGTCTTTTGCCAGGCTTTTTTTGTAGATGGCTGGTCTGTATGCAAATAGCAGACTTCTAACTTTCATGGCTTTACTTTTTCTGTTAGTGACTTGCTCTTTGAATGCCATCATGTGTCATAGGTGGAGTCTTTATTTCTTTTGGTTTGTGGTATGCCTGCAGGCCACCATGTGTAACCTTCCAAACTCTTCCAGCAGTTACATTTCATTTAAAATTCAGCATGCCCGCTTAAGACAAATTCTGCATGTTTCTAATCTTTAAAGGCATGTATAAACTAGCAGTGTTGTTTATTCAAATGATTAATGTGTTCACATCTATGTCTTCCTGCTCTACTTTGTGTCACTGTTGTGACCATGCTGTGTTATTGCTCTGCTCTTCTTGTCCTGTTGACGTGCAGCATTTACTGAAACAGCATTTTTCTATCTTGACACACCAGTAGTAACTGGCATCAGTGGCAAGTGGCTTAATGAGAATACCAAAGATTGATTTTCTTGTGGATATGAGTATTGTTTTATGGATTGAGAACTTCTGTCACTGAATAACTAATCTTTCCATACTCTTAATTATTTTATGATGCTCAAGATACTTTCTCTTTCAGGGCAAGGATGATTTGGTTACCACATCAAAGACAAAAGTAGAAATTCTGGAAGATTGCATTTTCATGGCTGTGGGCCTCTGGAACAACATGGTAAGCAGTACCACAGAGACTGTTTCTTGCTGAACTTGGTCCGGATGACTAGTAGCAACCCTGCACGAGCCAGGCTTTGAGTAGCAAAGAGGCAGGGGAAGGAAGAATACAAAAATTATTCCATGGCTGCTATCCTCAGCTGCGCAGGGAGGCTGCTCCTGAATAATGCTAATGCCCTATACTTCCAAGACAAATCTCACTCTGCTGCTACTTTCTACTAAGGACTTTTCAGAAAGGTTTTCAAAGTAACCCTTTGGGAAGCCTCATGGACTAAATGAGCTGTGAGATATCCTGGTTTTACTAATCTTACTTCTTTGACAGCACAGCACAGGATGACTGAGGCTTGTCCTAACCTGACATTATAGCAATAATACTCCTGTCTACTCTGTCCTATATCCTGCATCCCCCACCATGCTGTACTAATGAGTCCTATGCCACTGTCTTCTCCTTAACCATCATCTTTATGCTGCTGTTGCTCATGATGAAAAGGTGATAGACAACCTTGAGGAGCACTTGTTATGTCCTCTAGAGTTGGATATCCTATCCAGCTGTTTTCTTTAATGCTACCTCAAGCAGTGATAATGCTGTTGTAGCCCATATCATTTAAAGAAGCAGGATTTGCAGGAATAGGCTTCTACCATCACCAGACTATGTATCTAGAAGAATAGTACAGTCACTTTATTAAAATATGTTGTCTTTTAGTTAAAGCTAGTAGGACTTAGTTAGTAGGAGCCAAGGAGTTAAAAATTGATATCCTATTGCAGTGGTAACCTTGGAACAGCCGTGCTGGGTCTGTTTATCTCCTTTGCTGTTATCTGTGATATTCCTTATGATGATGTCATGGTTCCTACCTCAGTTCTTCCATCATAAAATAGATGCCCTCTGTTTCATTTCTCTGTCTCTAATCCTTTTCTGCACAGACTTTATTTGTCCTCCTCTGCTCTGTCCTTGAGCAACCCATTCTGCGGCATGCTACTCTATTCTTGTCACTCTGATTGCCCAGGAGCTTTCATTTTGTGAAAATAGCAGAGGTGAAAAACCGTAAGCAAAAAGAAGCTGTGCTTTTAAGGCTGGCTGCATCTGGGCCAGTTACCCAGATTTGGGCAGTGAGCATGCTGTGGAGCCACCAGAACCAAAGCACGGTCATAAGGGAGACAAACACCTTTGCTTTATTTCAGTGTCTTTTCTCAATGTGAGGTGATTACTCTAGTGAGGGGGCAGCCTAGGTGAGCTGGAGGAGGAGCAAAATGTGGCAAACCCACATCTTGCCACAGGTTTGAAGGAAGACTGTGTGGTAACAACTCCCTCAACTAATTTTGCCATCTCTTTTCCTGACTTTGATTAGGTGGACTTTTCAGAATGCAGTAGCAATCATCAGAAGGGAGCCTTTCAGGGCTGCTCCTTTGTCTGCCTGTGATTGCCTTGTCTGCATGTGTTCTGCTGTGATGTAAAAGAAGATATGAAAGATGCGTTCAGCATAAAAAGCACTAGCAGGTGTCCTCGCCTGATAAAGGTCTCTCCAGTTCTGCTGGGAAATCTAGCCAACAGTTTAGGCTGACTTCTTTTAAAAATTTTAAAAAACCCATAACATAGTCTTGGGAGGTGATAGAAAATCAGGATCCTGACTTGTGGACCTGGAAACAGCAGAATGAAATTGCATTCAGAGGTTTACCTTCTCCTGCTCTCTGCCAGGCTGTCAGGACCTTGTTTTGAGGCTTGGTACCAGCCTCTTTCCTGGTATAATTACCTGCTTATTGGCCAAAGGGCAAAACCTTGAAAATCTAGTGGCAATTTGCCTTAGGGCTGCACTTCAGCCTGACCGAGAAGAAGCTGAGCCATCATGTCCTAAGGGCTTGTCCTAGGCAGGGCTGGATATTTGACCAAAACTGTTCTGACTCTCTAGGACCAATGCAAATCATATGCTAAGCACATCAGAGAACAGTCAGATAAATGACATTGGAAAACTGAGAGGGGTTGGCTGTGTAGTCAGAGAACGTCAGATAAATGACATTGGAAAAGCTGTGTAATTGGACAGCTTTGATGTTTACCACAGAGAGCCTGATCATAGGCATTTGCCAGAATTATTCAATTTTACCTCTGGATATATATCTGAGGGCAAAGCTGCATTCATGTATGTGAAGAACTTCATAAGGCTAAGAGCTTGTCTTTTGGCACTTTTTTGTATTACAGAAACAAAACCCAACCCTATCCTGCAGCCAAAAAACTAAAACCAGGCAAAAGCCCAAAAGTGAACAGCATGGCAGGAGGCTGCCCATGCCTCTCTCTGTTCAGGGGTTTGTGCTGCCTCAGAACCTGCAGAGTACCAGAGCAGACCCACACACTGTGCCTGCATGACAGATGTGCTAGAATTCGGGGGCGGGTTGGTGGCCACAGCACAGCCCTGGTGCCCCATTCCCTGGCCAGGACCGTGCAGCTGAGCTGCATGGGACCTGCCAGCCTTTGCTGGGAGAGCAGAGTGTCTGAGCCAGCTGGGACTTACTACCTTCTGGAGAAATTTGTTCTTTTCACGCCACTCCCAACACATGCAAGTGTCTAATACTTGTTTGAACTTAATTTCTATTCAAGAAATACTGTATTGTATGTATCCCATGTTTTGTGGGATGAGTCTGTGTTGGAAGTGCATTTTCTTTTAAGAATGGGATTAAATAGCTACTTTGTTTCTTCCTAGGAGGATGGGAAAGTATCCCAATGTATCTTTTCTCTGAGCGTCATTATTTTACACGTTTTGGGGAAATTAGTTTCATTCTCCCCGACTCCCCTACAAAAAAGCAGACTGTTTCTTCAAATGTTTCTCTCAAAGAACATAAACTCTGTAAGCCTCTTCTCTATTTCTCTGAATTTTCGTGTTATTTTCATTGATGGAAGAATCAAAGTAGAATATAGCATTCCTGTGCAGAGTGTATTGGTGACATCAAGCTTGCTGCTGTTGTGTTTTCCAGTCCCTTACATCCTGCTTCTTGTGCAGGCTGCTGGTCCTGGCAGCTGCTGGTGCCAAGCTGAGCAGGCATGCACTGAGGGATCTAAACCCTCAGCCAATTCCTCTGTGTGTGATTGCAATTTAATTAGCACTCAGCAAGCTGCCTGAACAGGTGAAGTGATTATTTTTGGTATTTGCCCCTTTGTGCTGCCACTATTTTCTGAATAATTCCATAGTTTTTTGTTACAATAATCCCCTCTCCATCTTGTTTCAAGAAGGCAAACAAACATAAATGTTATTAAGTCTCTGTATGGAGTAGGAAAGCTCCTTTTGGTGTTACCTAGCATGTGTGAGAGTGTAGATAATGAAACAGTTCTGAAAGGTAGGATATTGTATTGCACTAAATTCTTACTGTAGGATAAACAATCAACACTTACAGAGTCAGCATTCTCAAAAGCCAAATTAATGTTTGGATGAAAGTTTTAGTCATGACGGGAAGACTGCTCACGTGAGAGGACTTGTTTTCAGTTCCTTGCTTTTGTAGGTATACATGTGGTATATTATGCATAGATAAATATTTATCATAAGCAAAAGATATTTTTAAATACATATATTTAGATATATGTTTATGATCCTGGTGGAGAACTTCAGGCACTAGAGCCTTTGCATTGCTGCTCCTCTCCCTTCCCTCCCACACACAGCATGTGTACAATTCCTCTGTTCTCTCCCTTTCCAGATGCAGCCAGTTGGACAGAAGCAGCCTTATGGTGACACAAAAATTGTCCAGTGTCCATCTCAGGTAAAGGGGCTTCCTTGTTATTCTGTGATTTTATTTGTTCTTTGCAGAATTTCCAAGTTTTCAAATACTGTTTTTGTTTTCTGAAGTTTTTGGGAATGTGCGTTTGCCCAAGTTACTGTGCTGTGTTCCTAAAATTCATTGACACAGAGTCTTTATTTTCTATAGATGAAGCTCTGACAAAAAGAACTTTTGACAAAATTTAGTTAAATAATTTCTGTCAAATTTTTTTTGGTCCAAAAATATATCTAGCTAATCTGAATTTATTAATTGCCGGTATGAGGTGCATTATCAATATTCAAATTTGTGTCACCAATAAAATTGAATCCATATATTTTATATAATCTAGATTTTCTGTGATTTGCCTCTGTTGCCACGGTTTACTCATTTAGTCCCTGGAGATGTCAGTAGTCAGGATTGGAGCATCTCATGTTCAAAGAACAGGTTCTTGTATGCTTTTGCATTTAAGCTCTGACTTCAATAATTTGGTAGTGATAAAATATTACTGGCATCCAAAAGCTTCTGAACAGCAATTAAAATATCAAAGACATAGAATTTTATGTTTTGTTTGATGTTTAAGGCAGGAGGTGGTGCTGTGCCTAGAGCATACCTAGGATAGGGCTTCAGACCTGGGCTTAACTTTCAAGTCTAACCTGGTTTACTTCATTGATGCAATGTTCATTCAGAAATTAATACTGTAAAGATTTTTTCTCTCAGAAAATGTAGCCAGAAGACTTTAACGTCAGCTGATGTGTTTCCACCAGCGCTGGTAAACATACTCTCTTCACTCTGCAGGAAAATCCATACTTGTTTACGTACAGAAATAGTAACTACTCCTCTTCCCTGAGGCCATCAAACCACAAAGAAACACCTCAGGTATAGCAGGACTGTTTGCGTCAATGGACTGGGTGTATTCCAGGGAGTGGGGCAGCTGGGTAAGAGCATGTTGTAGCCTAAATAAGCAATGCTACCTGGGAAAACTAAATGCAGAACTCCAGCTTTTTACTTCTGTGCTGGACTAAATAGTCAGATGTTTAATAGCACATTCTCTCCTTGGTGAGTTCTGTAGAGTGTGAGTAAGGTAGGTGTGTTCAGGTAGCCTAAAGTGAGTCTTTCCTTCAATTGTAAGAGCCTATGCTAAATATCTGGATAAAAATGTTATTTTCCCTGGGATAAGAAGAAAGTGAAAATGAGGCTATTTAGTCTTACTATGGAAGAAACTAGATTAGATCCAACTACTGTGTGGGTCTGATTTAGTCTTGTTTATTGCCATAATAAAACAAGAATATTGGTTTTTTTGTTGTTGTTTTTTTGTTTGTTTGGTTGGTTTTTTTTTTTTGTGAGATAGTTTCAGTCTATATTTTGTTTGTTTGGTTTTTTTTTTTGTGAGATAATTTCAGTCTATATGTGTGGAGAAAAAGACCCATGATTGTGTTTTTTAAGTCAGAGTACTCTGATTTTGAGAAGAACTTGGTGTTCCCAAGCAGGAACAGAGTGAGTTGATAATGTTCATTTTCATGCTTCAGAACACAATGCCTAGACCATCTAGACAAAATGGCCTGTTTGTAACTGGAGTTGTAAGATGCATTTCTGTTCACATTTGAATATAGTGCCATCTGTTTTTTTGGTTACCTGGAGTGTAGAGACCTTGACATGAGGCAATGGTACCTACCACTCTGATTTTTGGAAATAGCTGTAGTGTAGGAGGTGTTGAGGATGTAAGGAGCAATATTATGTTATGTTTGTGGTTGTTTGTTGCATTTTTTAATTAAAAATTTAAAACCCCATCCAGAAAAATGGGACAAGACATACAAGTATCTTTTCCTTAGGCAAGTTATCCTACTGAAGGAATACTGCTGAGAGATTTGGAGCCAAAGCACATCTTTGAGTGCTTTGCTCTGGTATATTGACGGTCAGCTCTTCACTAACAGTAGATTTTGGGGATATTTCTGTCAGTAGGCTGCAACCCAAAAGAGCCAGGAGGGCAAACCCTTGGCTGCACATACAGGACCGCATATGCAGAAGGCAGGCTCATGGCCTGCTGACAAGGTATGGTTTTGTGCTAGGATATTTCAGGGACCTTCAAACAGTTTCTTGCAAAAGATGTTTGGGATATGGGCACACCAAATGTTGCATAGTTGAGCACAACATGGCTCAGAGTCCAAAACAACTAGCCCCACTAGTAGGCAAGAGTTGTGCTGCACTTGTAAGGCTGCACAACTTCTGAGCAGGCTGAGTTTGTGTCTGCCTCCAAAAGGCACAGACTGAGGGCAGGCTGAGCTGGGTAGTTGTACACAAAATACATGAGGATTCCATTAATCTAATGCTCTGAGATGTAAATAGTTTAGCATGACCAGAATAGAGTGAGACTGATGTGAAGTTTTGCCCTGTCTTTGCAGGAGAGGAGCTATGGAACAAACATGCCCTGTCCTGACCGGGTTCCCTCTGATGCAGTTCCAGTTTCAGGTATAGTACTATGCCTTTTTGTCACAGAGCTACTTCATTTGATGACAGAAGGAGAACAGACTTGGGTTTATTCAGGAGAAGTACTCTTTTCTTTGCAGAAGTACACTTTGGTGACTGTGGTTTTTAAGAGTCTTTTTGGAACAACTTGAGTGGTTGTACAGGAAGATGTGAGTTCACTACCTCAAAGGTGATGAAAGTTTATGCAGCTGCATCTTCCGTGTACAAACAAAGAAGTGACAATGGAAAAGATAGGGAGCAGTCAGGTCCTTCATTTCCAGGGGAAAAGAAACTGTAGGGGGCTCTTGTTAATGCAAAAACCCATATGGAGTTGCTTGGGTAGGTTTTGTCATTCCTCAGAATCTGTGCTGGCACCAGAGCTGTGCCTGCTTTTCAGTCATTTTCACCAGTTAAATGAAATTTGAGGAAGAACAAATGCAAGACTGCAATCTTGCTGCTTCCTTTGTCATTGTAGCTACTGCTCAGCTATCGTACCAAGAATAATTTGTGATTTGATGCCTATCAGTCTCTGTCATTCTCAACTGATGCTGTCATGGATATTAAAAATTCTGTCTTTGCAATGATTTATTATGCTTATTCTGAGGAAAACTTTTAATAACCATCACAATTTGTAGTTTTCTTTTGTTCTTTCCCTTACACTACCTTTTGTTTATTTTTTTAGTTCATAATTTGAAACCGGCAGATATTCGGGTGATTGCTGCCCTGGGAGATTCACTCACAGTAAGTAAAGATCACTAGATAGCCATTGATAAAGTTAGCAATGAAAAACTTGCAATGAAATTTCTGATTTTTTAACCTGGGAAATTGTATACATACAGTTATGCCGCATTAAGCTAAACACGTTTTTCACATTTTTTTCCATACTCTGCCTTGGCTGATTGATAGTCAGATCATGAGTCTAATCTGAGTGCAAAGTTCCCATTTGAAGTCCACAAGAGTGCCACACAAGGAAGAAATATAAGATTAGATTGTGTAGCAGCAAAACTATTCTGCAGTAATGGACTTGCAACAATTGCTTTTCTTTACAATTTCTTTCAATTTTTGGCAGCTCCCAAGGTATTGGCCCTGAAAGCTATTAGTGAGCAGCTTGAAGAACAAAAAGTTGTGTATCTGATTGTGTATATCTGTGTCTCTGTATGTTATGAACAATGTATATATGATAATACCAAAGCCTATAAAGCCATAGTGATTCATACTAATTCAATATATGATTAAAATTGCAATAGAACATCAGGTGTGTCAAGTGGAACTTGCCTTGAGATTTTTTTTTATTTTAACACTATTCCTTGCACTATGTAAGCTCATTACCCCTTGTCTGGTTGTGATTCTCCAATCAGTGGTGACTGCTTTACTGTTCATATAATAATTCATGTTTCCTACATGTTCTGTGCTAATTATCACATTTAATCTTTGTAGTCTATTTCCTTGGAGGAATTGGGAAAGACGTAAAATCACTGTACAACTTTTTAATGTGAGCAACATTATATAAATTATTAATTCAGAACCACTACTGTCATATTTATTCCTTATGTAAATTTAGAGTTATATGAATATTTTGAACATTCTCAAGTAATTTTCCCCCACTTGATCTAATCATGAAGTTGATAGAAGAGAGTAGTTCACTGGAGTGGAGTTAAAATACCTTCAGCCTTTGAACTTCTTGAGAACAGGAATCTGTTCTATTTTGGGAAGATGACATAGCTTGCTTCATTAATGTGCTTTTAAATTATTCTCACTAGGATCAGTCAGAGAACTAGTTACTGTAGCAATGCTTATTTTCTGAAGGTGAACTCTTTTTCTTCCTCCAGGCAGCTAATGGGGCAGGATCCAGACCCCATGATGTTCTGGATGTCCTGACTCAGTACCGAGGTCTTTCTTGGAGGTGAGTCCCAGAAATTTTCCCCTCAGTGGGAGGGAATCCATTTTCTTCAGTTTTGATCAATATAGTTGTTTTTTGTAGCAAATGAAGGCTTCTGGAAACTGGATCATTTTGCATGACAGCACATGGCTGGACTATTACTCATGATAAAGAAAATGCTCCAACTAGTGGTTATCTAGAGTACAATGTAGCATGGGTGGAACAGACGTGGGTACACAGAAAAATGGGGTCCTTTTTAAGAAGTCCTTTTTCAATCTCACGGTTGTAGAAGACCCTGGAACAGGGTCTTCTAAACTCCATTGCCATTGCATCACTTACCCATTCTGCATTTCTGTCCCTGCTCTTTCTGTACCCTGTCTGCTCTTGCCCAGTGTGGCCCACATCACCCATTTGTCTCATTTAAAATGTAGTCTACAAAAAATATTTTCTGCTGTTATATGCAGTATCTCTTTCCTTGATCCTTTCCTAGTATTGCTTACGTCATGAAGAACAGTTTATCAATTATGAGTCAATACAGACTTTTACATATGCAGCATGTTGTTAGACACATCAAAAAGACTTTGGAAAAAGGCAGTCACGCTCACTAGTGAATCTGCAACTGTATAATTTAACACCAACTTGTCAGACTGATCTTCTGTTAATAATTTTTTACCAATCTAAGACACTGCAACTTTAGAAGAAGTTTAAACACCTTCGCAGAATCATAGGATGGCCTGGGTTGGAAGGTACCTTAATTATCTGGTTCCAACCCCTATGCCATGGGTAGGGACACTTTTCACTAGACCAGGGTGTTCACTTTTCACTAGACCATGGTGCCACCATGCAGCTTGGCTTCAAGCACCTCCATTTGCACTTCAAATCTGTTCCACATTAAAGGGACACTATGGAGGTGTTCTAAGTCAAACATTTTGTATTTTGATCTTTAATAGTAATCCATGGAGATTTTTTTTGCAACAAGTATGCTAGTATTTTTTTCAGCATGAAGGAGAATAAAGAGCACACAGACATAATGGTGAATTTCACCATCTAGGAGTATTCTTCCAGTTGAGTGAAATGTGAGTGTGAGGAAGGTGAAGGTATTGATTTTACTTATCACTCTGAAATATATGCTTCTAGAACTTTCTGTTTTGGTTAGATTTGTTAACTAAACATGGAAGCTATAAATATTTTAATAGATACAACTGTAGCAAAGGTGGCAGCTTTGAAAAGAAAATCTAATTTCAGCTGGGTTTAAACATATGCCAAAACACGTGAAGGAGCTGAAAGGACAGCTGCTGTACAGGGCTTCTAATATGATTGTTCTGCTGGAGCTGAGTGTCTCCGATGTGTGCCCCCTGGGACAGGCACCCAGAGCGTGGCTGGGCTCAGCACGGCCAGCAGCGTGCTCTGTGCCTGTGCGGTAACCCCAAAAGGGGGCACTCTCCTACCTTGTCCATTGCCTTGCCGAGTCCACCGTACCTTACCAACACTTTTTTCCTGTTCTTTCTTCTTAACAGTGTTGGAGGAAATGAAAACATAAGCACAGTTACGACACTACCAAGTAAGTGGCTTTTTATGTAGATTTGATAAATATGTGGTGCCTGCTATTATAAAAGGAGACAGGAGAAAAAGGTTAAAATTTGTAGTGTGACACAAGCAATCCCTTTGTGTTTAATGTCCACTGCTGAGTAAAAGTTGCTTAACAACCAGGCTGTAATATGTTGTGCATGACTTAACTATGTGTTTTGTAATTCCTAGGTTTTGGTTGTTTCAGTATTTTCTGTTGGTTATAGTTCTGTCTAAAATGTGTTTGGTCGCAGATGAATCAAAGGTCTTAGCTCATAGCCTAAAGAAACTATTTTGACTATATGGGAAAGTTGTTTTAGGCAGGGGCAGAATCACATTACAAGATCAGATTTTACATGCTTTTTAAAGGTCAGGACATTTTAGATCTGAGGTGTTTGTAAGGCTGGTTTGTAACCTAAGATCTAGAAGGGAATCTGGGGTCTTTGGGGTTAATACATCTGGGGCCATCAGGCTAAAGGATCTGATCCCAACCTGTCTGCAGTTAGAGCATGATGGCATGAGATTCTCCTGCCTGAGTATATGATTACCCAGCCTTGCTTACCAGGCAAAAAGGCATTGCTAGCCAAGATGGTTGTGTTAGGTCATGACATATCTGAATTCATGAAATTCAGAAATCTTGAGGGCAGGGAAATGGTTGTATGGTGATGAATCTCCATGTTTATTATACTTAAAAAAAATGAACCTTTAATAGCTATCTCCTAAAGTCTTTTACTAAAGTCTAACCTTTATTGCCTCATTTGTTACCTGCTGCAGGAAACAATATTTCAGGGTGCTGTCTCTTTCCGCAGATATTCTTCGTGAGTTCAACCCATCCTTGATAGGGTATTCCATTGGCACTGGAACACAGAATTCACACAATGCTTCATTAAACCAAGCTGTGGCTGGAGCTCGTGCAGAGTAAGAGGAAAACATTTCATTTTAATAGGAATTTTATTTTTTTCTATAAAATTCCTTGTGAATAAAAAATATTTGCCTATTAGACTTAGTGTGCTGCTGCCCAAACCCTGGACTTTGGCAGGAGCACAGTAAGTCTAATAGGCAAATATTTTTTATCCTAACTGTAGCATGAAGGCAAAGAAATGTGATGAGGACTTTGACAATGATTAGAAAAACTGCAAATAAATTAGCAACAAAAGAGATACTTTCTCTGACATTTTCAGCCAAGAAAGCCACAGCATTTTACAGGCATTACTCAGAAAGCTGTCTTGTTGTGAATCAGACAAAAGATATCTCTACTTTTTAGGAGATACATTCAAACCCTCTTGTCATCAGGACCAAGAGTTTGTGTAGAGATTGAGAAAGTTGTGGGCTGTTTAATTCCTGGTCTGCCAGAGCCGGGAATTATCTAGAGATAACTGTGCACCCTCTTCAGTGCAATTCATATCCTACTTTTTTTTCCACTGGTAGCTGTTCTTATAAGACCTACTTCAGTGCCTTGGAGCTGTATAATAACATTGGTATGAGCACAGATGCTTCAGAGCTATGTCTATTGATAGCATCTGTCTGATGGTGGGAAGAGAAAAGTGCATTTTCTTTATAGTTGTTAAAAGAGAAACTATGCAGCATTTGCAAAGTAGCCCAGTGCCTGTTGGATGCTAATTATTTTCTCTTTTTTCTTTTTCCATCCCTGTCTCAAAACATAGCCTTTGTTGGCGATGTCATATATTACATTCAATGAAAATTGGACTTTCTTTGGGGTTTTTTGGTTTTTGATGTCCATTCATGTCAGCTTTCCTCTTTGCTTTGTTACCTGTGCAGGATTCTTTCTTTAAATTTTTATTAATGTATTTTATGGTTTTATTTTTCTTTTATTTTTAGGGATGTTCCTGAACAGGTTAGGAAACTGGTGGACCGCATGAAGAATGATACTGTGAGTTCAACATGTCATGAATATCTTTAGAATGAAGTGGCAGAGCATCATTAGTTTCTAACAGACCAAAAGCAGATCTCAACAGTGAATGCCAAACTTTAAAGTTTTAGGTACAGCAGGGTACAGCATGAAACTTCCCAGTACAGAGCGTGAGTTCAGTGTAAAATAATCTATAGCTTAATCTTAAATTAATTTGTACCAGCATATGATAGCTACTGTCAAACCCAAGCAACTGTAATCTTTTCATCATTTTTACTGCAAGTGGCTATAAATGCAGTGCTGTTGCTTCTGCTTCCAACCTGTGTCACCCTGCAAGATAACAGAACCCTTTCTCTGTGAGGATTTTGCTGTGGTGCTATTAGTTATCTTGTAAGCAGGTGGTTTTTCCAGCAATAATGATACATGCTAGGATGCTGAGGGCACGCTTTTCAAGTAGCAAATTGTGTGGAGTGAACATGAAGTGAGGAAGGGACTTGTTTTCTAAAAAAATAAATTAGTCCCTTCTCTCGTCTAGTCATCAGCTGATTTTTGACTTACACATTTATTGTTATGAATTATTTGATTAATGGTCTGTAAAATACACATTAGGTTGAGGATTGCTTACATATTTCTCACCTCGGCTCGTGCTTTGAATGTTTGCTATTTGTAATTTGACAAATATGCTATGCAATCAGTGACCTAAGTTACACTATAATAGTTTGGTTTTCCAATGGCTCAGCTGGAAAGCAGCCAAAAAGCCTTCAAGTTATCTGTGTGCATGTTTAGTGTAAATACTCTGGTGTGTACATATTGGCAAAAATATTTGCAGTACCTTCCTTCTTTGTTCACTTTCTTGTAAACAAGATTTCCATCTGATGGATGCGTCTGAAATGAGATTAGGAGCAGCAACTAACAATGAATGGTTGTATGGTTTTCATTCAAAGTTTCTAAACCCTACTCTGCCAAATTTATTGGCCTGAGAAAGCTTACAGAAATTTATGGAAATATCTTTTATTTAGGTAATAAATGTTTTTCTATAACTCGTGAAGTTCCTTCTGAATAGAAAGCATGCAGCAGTAGATATATGACCTCATAGTAGAGGTCATATATCTCTGATTTAAGAGATCATTTTTACCCCCACTTTTTAAAGCACTTGTTGAGTGCAGGAGGAAGTTTCTCCTTCTTTTTGATTTTTTTTCACATTTTGACACCAAACTACTGAACTGTGTGTTTACTAGCAGGGATATATTGCCTCTAGCCTTTGAAGAAAGGTGTTTTTAAACCACTGGAGGCTGATGCACAGTTGGTGCTTTTCTTGCCTGTGTTTTGCACTGAAATTAAAGCATTAGAATACTGAGCACAACATCCTCAACATGCTACTAAGCATATCCGAACCTTTGCTCAAAGCTAGGAAGGTGTTTATTTACTGTAGCATAATGACCTCTATTTAGCTAGCTATCCCTTTGCAAAATCCTTGCAGAAACAAAAAGTGCTGCAATATTTTATGATTATTGTTAGATAGAGTTAATATTGCCCCACTGTTCTTTGCAGTTTGTCTCACAGCAAGTCTGAAATATATTGTCCCCCAGGGTTTACCAGCAGGATAGCTGCATTATTTATCACACAGTAAAACACATACCATAATTTTTGCTATGAAGATGTATTTCTAGGACTGCAGAAGAGTCACTCTGTATGCACAAGATATTACTGAGAAAAGCATACAGATAGATTTTGAGCAATATTTTCCTGAAGCAAATAGTTTTCCATGATGCCATTGATATTGTAATTCTGGTTTAGATCACAGCAGTTTCTACATCTTCAGTCATGACTACAAACTTGTTTTTGTTGTGGATGCCTAGGGAATGATAGCCACGTACTCTGAGAAATGGGAAATTTGTATTTAGTATGTTGCTGGCATCTCCCTCCTTTTTTTAATTAAAAACTTCCATTCCATCTCCTTCTCTGTGCAGAGAATAGATTTCCAGAATGACTGGAAGCTCATAACACTTTTCATAGGAGGAAATGACCTCTGCAAAATCTGCGAGAATCCAGTAAGTTCCCTGCAGCATGAACTGGGCCAGTCAATCCACGGGGTCTTTATGCATTGCAGGGGGTAAGAGGGAGGAACTCGGTGGGTGAGACCAAAATAACATACTTCTTAACTGCGCAGCTCTGCAATGTAACTGCACTGAGACCTTCATGTTGCTCAGCATAATGTTTCAATAATGTTAAAGATACCTTTAGAACACTGTAAATTACATAATTGTTGTGGCTTTGTTTTGCTGCCAGCTAGGATAACTTTTTGTTGCACAGTCCCTTTACCTCCCGTAGATAAAATACCAAGTGTTTTTACTCCTCTTTGCATTGTCACACTCCTTAGTCTTACTTGATACTCTCAATATTTTCAGTGCTGTGGGAAAAGTTCTAAGCACTAGCTCATGCTAATTCAATTATATGTAATGTAGTATATATTATGTATATATAACATACATACAGTATCTGGCCTTTGGTATGTATGATTGTAGAGGAGGTGAGAGGCTGTGGCAGACTCCTCACAGTGATGAGGGTTACCTACTCACAGGCTGTTGAGCACATACTTGTCATCCTTCATGATTAATTTTGGATCAGAAAGAACAGCAAAGCAGCACAGTAAGATGGTTATAAATCAAGGAAGGAGCAAATTAACCATTCCTACCTTCTGCTGTCAACCCAAACACAAAGTGCCTGTTCACGTGACTGGGGTGGGTGGCAAAGGGAGTGTGTGCAGCGTGTGCATCCAAGATCACAGTCATCTTTGTGTGGCACAAGTACAAATAGTGCCAACCACAGCACTCTTGGTGAGCTGTGCCTTAGGAAATGAATAAGGGATCTGAGCTGTCTGCTTCTATAGAGTAGGCAAGTGGGGCTCTCAATCAGCTTCTGCATGAAATTAAATGAGAGAGAAAAAAGGCTGAAAATAAGACAGGCATTTCTCGTAAGAAAGTTTATGTGACTGTTGTAGTCCCACAAGTGAAAAAATAAGTGTTGGATTACTTGAGACAATAAAACTAGAGTGTTTAAACCATTAAAATGGAACAAGGAAATGTTGGCACTGAAAGACAAGTATATGAAGTGATTTCATTCCCAGCTAAACATGTAAGTTTTGCCAGTTATTATTTGTGGCAGGCAAGGAGCATATGGAAGACATGTTCTAATATTCCATGCAGCAGAAATAAACTTACTTTTACACAAACTCATATTCTCTCCTATATCTGACCCCTGTTAATGAGTTGTTAGTTGTGCTTTTAAGACCAGCCCAAGCAAGCCTAGGAATTGAGGATGTTGTGATGTCTGATAATACCCTGTGAATTTTCACCCTCACTGGTATCCAATGGCTGCTGGATCTTTTCTTGCCAGTGAGATAGCTGTGATGGGAAGGAAGAAAAGCAGAGACAGGACCATTTTGCCTATGATTCTGTTACCTTTGACCCAAGAGTAAGAAACATAAACACTACCGTGAGAGATTCCAGCTAGTCATTCTTGTCCCTGCCTGAGTAAACTAATAATAAAATTCAACGATCTTGTTTTAACAGGTACACTATTCTCCTGAAAACTACACCTACAATATACAAATAGCTTTGGACATACTTCACAAAGAGGTAAAGCAAACTTTTCTCGTATGTGGGAGCAGGGATTTTGTTCTGTTTTCAAAGCAGTCACTGATTATTGATTAACAATTTATTTCCTTGCTTTCATCTGCAGAGTACTACTGTATCCAGAGGTGTTTGCTCACAGGAAAATCTTTGGGAAAGGCAAAAAGGGCTGGTGAAGCTTTTACCAAAGGAATAAGGATGTTCTTAGTTGTAGTTGATGTGCTGTGGACAAATAATATCAAAAACATTATAACAATGTGGAGCAAACATTATTAACTGAATGGAAAATGCTTTGCTTGTTATTTAAACTGCAAATAAGTATATTTTTGTGCTCATTAAGAGAGATTCTGATATTCAATATGAAGAATTATGAGAATACTTAAAGAGATAGCAGGTGTCTGAGTCGTGCTGAGACCTATAACAACTTGTTTGGACCTTTTTGAAGCCATCGTTTTCAAGTGACCAGCTACCAACATTTAGAATAGAACTAGGCAGTGCAGGCAGGGGCTGTAATTTAGTATTGCTTGTGTGGGGAATGAATTATTGAGAAAGTACTTTGAACACCTCTGTTATAAATAATACACAATGCTTGAATCAGCAGGCTGCTACCAGGGTCTGCTGTGGCTGTGCAGGGACAAAACCAGCACTCTGTGCTCCAGGAGTTTGCTAAGGATTAGTTTGTTCTCTTGGCAGGTTCCACGGGCATATGTGAACCTGGTGACGATGCTTTACATAGTGAGGCTCCGGGAGCTGCATCAATCGAAAAACAATAACTGCCCAAAACTGCTTATGAGGTTTGCAGATGATTTATGTTACAGCTCTCGTTGTTCACAGAGGCTGCAACGTCTTCGTGGGAAGTTTTCTCTTAAAGGGAAAAGGATCTAGTATTTCTGACTACCAAAAATCTTTCTCTGTGCACGTCCCTACATTTTGGTTTCAACACAGCATTTAGAAGAAGCTGTCTCTGTTGCTGCCTCTGTATCTGAGCCCTGCTGTTATTGCTTCTTATGAAGGTGGCACTTTTGACTCCACGTTTACCCTGCAAGTGACTTCAAGCCAGGGCAGAGAAAGCTTAGCTGGGCATTCTTTAGTGAAAATAGAGAAGACACTAAGACACAAGATTTTCTGGTTGTATTTACAGATTTACTTTTCTGCACTTGAAACTCTCCCTCTTGCTTCTGCAATTTTCAGTCTCTGTAATCTCATTGCTGATTATTAGTTTTATCTCAGCTTAGTGTCTCGAGTAGATGTTTTGGATGCTTCTTTGTGCCACCTGTTGCTTTATGGCTCAACAATCCTTTCCAGATCAGTGTTAGTCCACTACTGGGATGGCAGGCCTGCACCCTGAGTGGACTTCTGGTGACTCAGATAGAGTCCAGCATTGTCCCCTCGAGTTTCTTCTGGCAGGAGTTGCTTGTTTTCAGAAAAGCTGGTACTCCCAATAGCCAGTTGTAGTTCTTTTAAAAATTTTATTTATTTATTTTTACAAAGGTTACTGGCTAGTGTGCACAGGTATCTCAAGGCCCTAATCACTGGACAGGATAGTTAGCAAAGCCTTTAAGATTAGATTGTCTCACAGTAGCTGTAATCTTTCCGCATAATTTAAAGTGCCATGCTGAATTTAACGTTTGCCTCTCTGGCAGCAAGCCAAGTTTACAGGGTGATAAGCAGAGCCCATGTGGGACAATAAATGCCATTCTACTGAGTAGAAGAACCACCTGAAGGAGGTTCTTGATCTTGAAAGACTTCTCTTTTTATTCTAAGAGTAGCAAACAACCCAAAGAGATGTGTCTACTAATGTTGCCAAACATATGTTTCTGAAACTTCTGAAAACACAATTTAGATTTGTACTCTTCTCATATACATGTACTGTGGAAGTAAAAGCTTTTGTTAGTTGGTCTCCATTAAGACAAGTTTAGACACAGTAGGATCTGTGTATATTTCTCATGTATCTGCTGCAGGGATGCTTTACTGTGGTCACACTGTCAGGATATTTGAAAGGAGTCCTTCTTCTAATTTGGATTTCTGAAGTAGTGATGGGGCATGCCCAGGAAGATGGAACATCCCAAAAATATCCTTGTGCTAGAAAGATCAAAACCTCAGGGGAGGAATAAAAGTGGCCAACATGAGTTCACAGAATCTTAAAATGTCTCAGGTTAGAATGGCTCTCTAAAGATGGAAAATTCTGCACCAGTCCTGGTGATTGTTTTGGTGCTCTACCAGCCTTGCTGTGATACACTCTATAACCTCTGACACTCTCAGCTGATTAGAATGAATTTGTGGCAACTCCATCTTGAAGGATGCTTGCACAGTCTGCTGAAGCAAAGCATGTTGCACAAGTGTATTTGTCAACAGTTTTTTGGGGTGGGTTGGCCCCAGGTGCCAGCCAAGCACTCCCACAGCTGCTCATTCACCCTACCCCAGCAATGGGGAGAAAACAAGAACTGTGAGCAAGAAAATTTGTGGGTCAAGATAAAGACCGGGAAGTCACCTACCAAATATCATTGCAGGCAAAACAGACCTGATTTGGGGAACTTAACTGTATTTGTTGTCCATGAGCGTAAATGTTTAATTACTGATTCTGGTATTGGGAAATTAACAAATAAAGAAGTTGAACAGTTAAAGCACCTGTCCTCCCTCCTTCCCAGGTTCAATTTTTCTCCAAGTATCTCTCCCCCACCCTTGTTACTGTCACAGGGAACCCTCAGCTCCTTCAGTGAGGCATGGCTTGGGGTCTGGATCTGGTATCTCTCTGCCACTCCTTCCTGCTCACTCTTGTCCTGTGCTCCAGCATGAGTCCTGCACTCATGTGCATCCACAGACTGTGGTCCTTTCCAGGAATGCCTGTTCTGCCATGGAGCACCTCTTCCTTGTTCCTTCTCTCGTTCTCTCCTCTCTCTCTGGTGTTTTCTTCCCATTCTTAGGTAGGTTTTCACAGACACCTCTAGCTTGGCTGAGCAGCTCAGCCATACCCTGTGGTTGGTTTGCTGGAGCACTGTCCAGAACAGGCAGCCCTGGCCTCTCCTCACAGAGATGACTCCTGCTGCTGAAACCTTGCCATGGGTGCACAGTGTGGTTTTTGGTTGCATGGAAACTTTCTCTCACATTCTGTTCATTAATTTATCCTTAATAAATGTGTTTCTGCTCAAGAATTGGGGCTATGAAGAAACTCAGGGGTGGGACATAGTGTGCTCATTCAATGGTCTTTCAAATAAATTCCTCTCAGAGCTTTTAATCCTGCAGCTTATCAGCTTGGAAGCAAGGCGGGGGGAAAGGAAGAGCAAATCTCAGTGCCATGCTCTTATCCCACAGGATCCTGTGCCCTTGTGTCATAAACCCTAAGAATGATTCCAATGAGTTAAAGGAGTTGATCTACTTTAACAGAAGGTATCAGGTAAGGCACATTGCATTTGTTAGAAGTTTGATGTCATCCTTCTGCTGATCAAGGGACCACAGATGGGGTAATTTGAAAATGGGGGACAGTTTCCACTCATTCTAATGATGTATTTGTAGTTGTGGTTAAAAAAAAAAAGTAGGATCTTTACAATTCTATTTCACTAAACCAACAAAACAGATGAGAAGAATAATTATTACAGAGCCATAGAAAGTAGAGTATGTCATAGAGTCAGCAGTTTTTGGATCAGTTGTATTATTGAAAATCAGGCTAAGTCAAACAACAGGTTAACTCAGGAACAAATTTTCAGGCAGTGTGTCAGCCAAACCAAAAACACTTTGGTGGAAGTTGTTCTGGAAGGACATCTTTTTGACAGAAAACCTAATCCCTGAGCAGGCTGGCAGTCCGTGTCAGTCAGGCAGCCATCCCCAGGCTGCCTCTCTGCAAAGGAGCCCGGGATGGGTGTCTCAAAAAGGCAGCTGCATTGGCTGCCTGGCACAAGCTGAAAACCTTCTGCAGGAGGGAGGGGCAACCCCTGGGTGAGGTGTTCAGCTTGATGAGCTGAACACAGAAGAAGGAACAATGACAACTTTTCTTTGACTCTTTAGGAGAGAACCCGCCAGTTGGTGGAGAGTGGAAGGTATGACACGAAGGATGATTTCACAGTGGTTATGCAGCCATTTTTGACTAATATAGAAATGCCAAAAACACAGGTAAAAGTAACAAGAAAACCACATCTGCATTAAATCCTGGTGAAATGCCACTGACTTGTCAAAATTGTTTCAGCTGTAAATGTAACTAGCAGTTTCCTGACATAGTAATTAATTATTATATTCAGTTACCATCCAAAATTGCATGAAATGTTTTTACAGAATATGAGATACTGGGCAACAGGAATACAGACCTTGATTTGGGGTACTGCAATTGGACAGGCGTGAAGTAGATAGTTTAGGTCAAATTCTTCATAAGGAAGCACTTGCTCTACATTCCCTATACATCAAGTCCTTTACAGTACTTTGGTAAATGACCTTTTGTATGAAAACCCATATGTTTCAAAGGACTGTAATGTGTAAATCTCAGGGGAAATAAAGAAATTGATATCTCTGCCCAGGTATTCTGTACTCAGAGTCACAGTGGTTTGTAGTCCTTATTACTTTGGGAATAGTGTATTAAAGAGTTTTAAAAGGCTTCTTGGTTCTGAGTTACTAACTTTCCCTGGCCTGGTTTAATTCTGTTTGCCTGAGAGGCCTTTGCAGATACTTTGTTTAGAAATCTGCTGGGTTATCTCACTGGAAGGGAGAAGACAGAATACACAGCTCGTCGCATATTTGCTGCCTCTGTGACAGCACCTATCTTGTTTTCTAGGAGGGGTGGCCAGATGAATCATATTTTGCCCCAGATTGTTTCCATTTCAGCCAAAAGACTCATTCCCAGGCTGCACGTGCTTTGTGGAACAACATGGTAAGATTTATAAAGGTTGTGTTGCTCTCTCCTTGTTCACTTCATCCTGCCCTTGGCAGCAAAACCCCCCCTGAGATCTGCTAGGTAGCCATATCTCTTCTGAATTGTGTTTGTAAAGGGAAAGAGTGATCATATGAAGAAAGGTCACCTGAATTGTTAGCCCAGTCATCTCAAACCAGTAAATCTCCGAGTGTGTTAAAGCTGGGTGTGTTCAGGCTGTGTCTCAGGAAGATGATGCCTGCCAGGCACATTGACCAGCAGGCCACATTCCAGATGTATGGCAATTAGCCTCTTCAGCACACAAAGAAACAGTGCATGGGGGCAGCTGCCAGCATTGGTGCAGTGCCCTGCAGTTGTCTTGCTGTGCTACAGAGGTAGTTTCCAATGACTGGCAGCACAGCATCACCCATTGCTCTCTGATACTCATCTGCTTTTCCTCTGTGCATCCCCTTTTCCCCCCAGCTGGAGCCTGTAGGGGAGAAGACAGATAGTCAGAAGATTGATGATGAGCTTGTCCTCAAATGTCCATCTGAGGTAAGTTACGAGGGTGTCTGTGTTTATGTGGAGGTGCTGGGGGTGGCTGAGGCTCTGTGGGAGCCTTTATGCAGTGCCTGGAGCTCTGGGTCTGTGAGGGTGATCTGCTCCTCCCCACAGTTTGTGCCACTGCCATCAAGAACAGCATGAGCACTCACCCAGGAGAGGATGGAGGGCAAGCAGGAGTCAACTTCCTCACAGTCACACATCACTGGCAGCCAAAACACAAAGGAAGGGTGTTTGGCCTACCTAACCAAGATCATCAAGTATCCACACTGAACGGCAGAGCTTCAGTGGGGGAAAACAGAGCAGTGATGGTACCAGTCAGGATAGCTCTGCAGGATTCACTGGGAATAACTTGTGGTGGGACCACAAGCTTCTTGTGAACCACACACAGCAGGGTCCTGAGGGCATTCTCTAACTTCTGTAATAAAAATATAACCCAGATTTACACTGTTGCTACACAGGTTTTAAAAAGGCCATTTATTTATTTATTTATTTTTAATCCCTGTGTTTTATTTGCATCAAGCTGCTAATCATCTACAGACATCTGAGAACCGAAGTTTGGGGAATGGAAATCTCCATGTGTTCATCTGTTGCTTTGCATTGATTCAGATTGCCTTGTTTTGTAGGCTGAGCCATTCCTGAGGACATACAAGAACAGTAATTACACATACCCTAACCAAACTCCAGTAAGTGTCAACATCACCATCCCACTGTTACTCTGCTGCATCTGTTCCTGTATGGTAACCAAATGTTCTGCAGCACAGGGGAAATAAGTCTTTGGCCAGAGGGACTTGGAGGCTGAGTGCATGGCACAGGTAGGGACGTACTCCTTGAGTTAGACAAAATATATCAGAAAACACCTGTAAGAACACGTGCTCAAACAGCACTTTTATCAGTACAGGACGCTGTACTCTTCTGAGCAATACTGAATGTGACTATTGGATTGAGCAACCAAGACCTGTCTGTTAATTACATGCTGAAGAGGCTCCGGTTTATCCACCTGGCCTCTGCTGGGAAGATCCTAGTTTCTACTGACTGTATTTGCTAGCCAAATGCTCTTCAGCTTTCTTTTTCTCTTTAGAATTATGGAAGCCAGCTGCCATGTGAGGACAGGTCTCCATCCTCTCCTCCTGCAACTTCAGGTAGTCTTGCCTGCTTTATGTTAAGGTTCAATTACCTTCAGCTGTCCTTCAAGATGAATGTTAATTTTTTGCTGAAATGTTTGCTGGGCTGTGAAAAACATTGCTCAGAAAGGATGTCATGTTTTTCAGAAGATGCTTAACAGATACAATCCCACACTGTCACACAAGGTAGCATTCTGACTAAGTAGCTTCACTGAACTCACTGCCAGTGGAGAACTTCAAAATAACTTGTGATGAAATCCAGATTTGTGTGCTGACATAGCTTATAAGCTATTCCACCTAAATGTCGTGGAAAGAAACTGGAAATACAGCTTCATTCATGTTAGTCTGGAATTTAGCAGTATTCGGTTTTTCAAATAACTTCCTATTGTCTTTTCCTTAGTCTTTTGAAGTGTTTAATGTGCTGTTCCTGCTTTGTGTAATTCTGCATTGTTTTACCTTCACTTTGGTGCTGGATAATTTTTCCACTTACTGTTTTTTGCTCCTTGCTCTCCTGCCTTTTCAGTAGTGACATTAACCATTTAAGTACTGAATAATATGCATATGTTTGCGCTACCATCACAGGAGATGAGCTGGAAAGAACTTCTGATTTATCACTTGGGTATTGCAACAACAATGTAACAGAGCATCACAATGACAATGGCAAAAATAGCTATTTCTTAACCAGGTTCAACTGTATCTCTTTCCATTGCAGTGCATTCCTTAAAGCCAGCTGATGTGAAAATTGTAGCAGCCCTTGGGGATTCTTTGACGGTAAGAAGATGGTGGTTTTACTCCTGGTAAAACTGCAAACATGTGCCTGCTCTAGTGGAGAGGAAATAGCTATTGTACCCGGAAGCAAAGATCTGTTCATTCATGGATTATAATCTAGCAGCTGGATTAAGAAAGAAGGTGTCAGTCTTCCAGCGCTCCATTCCCCCCACACACGTATTCACTTGCTTTTGAACTCCAGCAAAAACACAGGCAAATCCTTTAAAGAGGTGCCTAGGTAGTTTGCTGGATTGGAAGCAGAAGAGATTAGATGCTGTTGAAATGAATGAGACATAGCACAAGGCTTAGGTTACTTTTTAAAGTAACCTTAACGTTAATATTTTTAAAGTTAGGTGCTTTTTAAAGTTATTTTTTCTGCATAGGAAGGGACTGATGAGCCTGTTTTTCAGCCTCAGTTCTTTCAGGAACAGAATGCAGCTAAGTGGTTTGGGATAATAGCATTTTAATAATTTTAGCATTTATGAGATAAGGAAATATGGGGTGAGAGCCCTCTGACTCAATGCACTTCAGAAGATATTTAGTCATTTTATTGTGTCTGTTTTAACTCTTAGCTGATTTCTTGATCACAATACAATTCTTGCTGCTGATCATTATCTTTGGTAGTCAAGAAGGAATATGTTTCAAAATCCAGACATCCTGTATTCCAGTTATGTCTTTCTGCCTTATGTTTTCATACTGGTCAAAGATTGAAATTCTACAGCCAGTCAAAGGAAACACTGGACACAAAGATGTAACTGGAACATAGGTTTCTCACAATCTGAGCCTTAACAACAAACACATTGTGTGTACAAACTGTGAGCCCTTTACAACTCTCTGGCAGACTTGGTGCTACAGCTCCCACACATGGGAGGCTACTGAAATAAATAGAAGCATTTTGATGTAAACCTGCGGTATTAATAAACGAAATATATTCTGTACATGGTTGTGGTTGCTGTATTGTAATATCTAGGGCCCTGCAGTGTTTCTGCTTCTAAGTATAGTCTGTAGGAGCTGGGAATAAAATCTTTCATAGAACATGCAGTGGTGTATTGCTGTCATAGAGCTGCACTTGGCCTGTACATAGTCATTCTGAGCACCAATCTTCTGTTATTTCAATAAAGTTTATGCATAGAAGAAAATGTAGTATTCTGGTAGTATTAGGTTTAATCTAAGGAAGCAGCAAATAGGCTGCCTAGTACTGTACTCAAGTACTAATATGCACCTAGATTTAGAATGAAATTATACAATCACAGCTGTCAGGAGCTCTGCTGCTGAATTCTGGAGGGGTTTTAGGAGGAGTGTAGTTGCTAGCTTGCCTCTTCCTTCAAGGTAAGTGTAGAGAGTGCTTCCTCCTTTCTCCATTTCTGTTATAAATCTTTCAATTTAGCACAATGGTTTTCAAACTGGTATATATGAGTTATGGTGCTTCTTTCTGATACATGCTTATTTTCTCTGCTGAGTTCATGTAGTGTTTCATATCATTAGCCATTTTGTGTGTTTGATTGAGATGTTTTCTTCACTGTTGACTAATGCAACCCTAAAAGAGTTATTTGGCTCATCTAGACCCACATCTTTGTTCCACAGCTCCATCATACATTTTGTATGTCATAAATACAACATGATGCTTTTAAATAATTATTAAAGGTATTGTTGTATCCTTCAGGAGGAAGGCTTGGGAAAAGTCAGATGCCTTTTAAAGCTTTGGAAAACATCCACTCAATTAAAAAGTAAATAAAACAACCATGTCATTCTATTTAAATTATTAAATGGTATTTGTTTATGTATTTGTATTGCTAGTTACTATTGCATTAGTAATTTTCTTTAATTTCATTTGGTTAATGAAAAACAATGTGCAGGCTGGTTCAGGAATTGCCTCAGATACCCTCCAGGATGTGATCACTCAATACCGAGGACTGTCTTGGAGGTAAGTCTTCAGCCAAGGTGATGAAGAGATGTGTTTTGGGTCTTTCAGCTGTCAGAAAGCTGAAAAAAGGTTTCTTCCCAGGCTAGCACTTCTTGAAGGTGTATCAAGATTTTTTCATAAGGGTAGCTTTACGGAAAGCATTTTCAGCAGTGGATTTTAAGCAAGATTTTTGATCTCTCTCATGCTTTCATTTTTGGCTGCCTGCAACAGTTTGTATTTTTATGTTGGGATGCCAGGTTGAAAATCTACAAAACAAGTCAGAACTGGTTGATTTTAGGACTTCTCAAAGTTTTCTATTTCTGAACTTTTTGTAGTGTCATGGAAAATAGTTTGGCCAGAGGACTTTTGCCACTTATAGCAACACACAGTCATAAAAGACTAAATTGTTTTGCTTTTGTGATGTAGCTCTATTGATATTGACTGAAGCAGTTCTGTGCTGTATTAATACCTTTGTGTAAGCTGGACTGTGGCCTCAGTATGTCCTGTCAACACAAAAGCTGGAGAAATCTGTCCCTGTGCAGAAAGCAGGAGCAGTGAGGAGCTACTGCTGAAGTTCTCTTGTCACTCAAGGGCTGTCTGTATTTGGTGTTGCCTTAGAGGGGCTTTGTGAGGCTGGAATGGGCCTCAAAGTTGACCTTCTAATCTGCAGTACTTAAGTATGAATTAAGTATTTGAGTATGAAATATGTCAGGCATTTTTCTGCCAGTTGATGAATGATTGATAGTACCCCTGTACATCTGCAAGAGCATTAAATCTTTCTGACAAGCATCTTCAGCACTGAAACCTCACCTCTTCTCCCCAACAGTACTTCCACTTCTGTCATCTCCATGCATTCTGATAAAATGATAGTTACCAAATTAATAACCCTTTGCTTTTCCCCAAGATGTGTAGCAGGTTTTCACTTTGTTTATTGCCAAATAAGAGGTCAGTGACTGGGATTTTTCTTTCTCATTTTAGTATTGGAGGAGATGAGTCGTTGGAGAATGTGACAACTCTACCTAGTAAGTGAATGCTTTGCTAGATATGAATGGCAAGATTGAGGAGATGCAGTGGACTAATTTCTGGTAGATTTATAGAGAGTTTTTAAGTATCTCAAAGCTGCTTTAGTGTAATTAACAAGAACTACCTTTAAAAGAAACAGGATGCTACGATTAAAAAATAAAATTAGTGAATTAGTGAACTGCATTAGTGAAGCTGAGAACAGATAGAAATTGCCTGCTTTCTTTTCCCTCTCCCTTTTCAACTCTTTGGTGAGTATTATTTGAATTTCTCAATAACCTTGCCATGTCCGTGCTCATGATGTACTCAACATTTACTTTTAATAAATATTCCATCACAATTTTTCCAAAAGAAATATTTGCAAAGGCTTCTTTGGTAAATAATGCTGCCTTAATCATACGTGTAACCTGAAGGGAATAATTTTTATTTTCTCTTCGCTGAAACCTGCAACTTTACATAGCTCTGTCTATTGTTAATGTAGAGCCACTCGACTTTCAGTTTGGATCAGCTGTAGCAATAAACTTCCATTCGAAGAGGCCAGTAAACTGTTCCTTTGTGTGTTGACCATTATTTTAAGCCAAATGTAATAGGAGTATAAATTGAATAAGCAATTGATTAATTGAGTCCTATTACATTTGCTAAAGCCCTCGCTAAAATGTGGTTAAACTTGGTCTTTGAGATTGAAGTAGATTTTATAGTTTACAATGTGGCCGTGTTCACTCACAGCTGTAAGTTACTCTGCCAAATTCCTTTTGGGAATTACTATGGAGAGCATGGTGTGACTTCATCAGAACCATGTACCTGAGGCTTTGTTCCTCACATTTGTCAGTAGTATGAGATTTTGCACGGCAGTGAAGCAGACCCAGATACTTCAGCTGAAAACCAGCTCTGGCTGAGCTGAAGGACCCTTCACGCTCACTTCACAAAGTCAACATCGTATGACTGATAATTTTGTTTTAGGCTTTAACCGCTACAACTTGAGAGAGAACTGCACACCATAGTCCCCAGTTCTGCTCATCTTATCTGCTGGTCCCAGTGCAGGGCATGGCAAGCACACTGCTGTCTGAGTCACTGCAGCTGGTGGGCCCTTTCCCCACTGCTTGGAATCCATCAAGGTTGACCAGCAGCAGTTGTGCTGTCAGAGAGCAAAACTGTGGCAGTGCAGGTGTGTTCTTCTAGTCCCTGCAGGCTGGAGTATTTTTGCCTTCATTGTCACCTCTGTTTTTCAGACATCTTTCGAGAGTTCAATGTCACAATCATGGGCTACTCAACTGGTATTGGGAATGAGAATGATTCCAATGCATTCCTTAACCAGGCAGTTCCTGGAGCACTGGCTGAGTATGTAGTTTTTTGTTCTACATTTGTAGGTGATGGATGCTTCATTTAATTGCCTTTCAACTGTCTTATGTGCTGTCACAACTTGCTCTGAAGAGCAAGCAGAACCAGTTGAGTTAGAGTGAAAATTGGCTCAAAACATGTTAAACGTAGGGGTTTATTTCATAGCTGAACTTTCAAATGAAACTAACAGTCCTCATTATGAAATCCACAAACAAGAAACTGGCAGAAACAGTTGGGAGTTTTCTACTCTTCCTGTTCAACATCTATTCATTTATCTATTTATCAGTCAGTAAATCTCTGAGAATGTGAATGTTTTTAGAAATTGAATATGTAATGAATTGATAAGAGAAACTAGGAGTAAAACAGGATGAAGTCTTACATAATTCTGGCCTTGGATTTCTGGATAAGCAAGCAGGAAAGGACAGGAGAGAGATGGGGAAAAAGCCAGTCTAGAATCTTAAGAAAAGATAATTACTAATCATCATCCATGGGTTTTGGTGCATTGCAGACCTGCTACAGTTGGAGCCCATTCTGCCAACATAATAGGGATTGTGATGTCTTGCAGTCACCTGAATTTGGCTCTGCTTTTAGTCACACCTGGGAAGCTGCATGAGTTGAGCTTTTCTATATTGCTTATGCTAGAAATCCCTGGATACTTATTCAAAGTTGGTGCTGTTTAATTAACAAAACAGATGGCTGCTTGAATTCAGTCATAGTTTGGGCACAGAATCTGGCAGACCGTGCCTAGATTTGACATTGTGAGTTGCTATTACCCAGACCTTAATTTGTTTGTTTAAAGAAAAATTCTTCTTGCTTCCCAAAGGAGTCTTGGAAGTGAAGTTCAGAAGCCAAGAGAGGTGTTTGTGTTTGCTGTATCTAAGCAAAGATTATTATGACTTATCAGGTTTTTTTATTGCTCTCCTGTAGGCCCTGTGTAACTTCTGACTCATTCTGGTAATCTCAGTAAATACTTGGATTTCTGACAGAAATAGGGTGCTAGGTCCCCTGCTATATCCTACAGCCCCCACAGAACTGAAAGAAGGCATTTTTGTGTTTGGTAATGGCCGAAGGTAACTGTGTATGTCAGTGAAACGTGTGTCAGCCATCAATGAGAATTTATTAACATACTGTATGCAGCATATATCCAGATTACCTCCAGCTTTTGTTTGTTGCATGAAAGAATAAGAGAGGTGCCTGTCTCATATTCTTTATCAGCTAAATCCTAAAAAGGCTTTTTGGTCTGGTGGGAGGACTTGAAGCAGGATACACAACCTCTCAAGTCACCATTATGACTTAGGGCAGCTTGTATCAGCAACTGAGGTATTGCTATTAAATAGCTATTTGTTAGCTCTTTGAAATGAGTTGATGGATGCTAGTCTAATGAAAACTGCCTCTTTCATCAATACCAATTAGTTTTCTCACTTACCCTGCAAGTGACTGGACTGGATAAACATGATGAAATTGAGCTGTCTTTGTTTTGTAACCATGTTTTGTAAATGTTCAGCAAGGAGACACAGACAACAATTATGCCAGATTTCTGCTTGTCTTCTGTTGTTTCTCTGTCTCATAACTCTGCAGAAAGTTGTGCAGAAGTGCTGTAAAATACTATTTTTGAGCTCTCAAATACTTCTTTTGGGGTTCTGTCCTATAATGTTTTGGTTCTTGATGTACCTGAGAAGATGAATTCATCCTAGTCAAGTACTCAAATTTATTGCAACATAAGGAAACGTTTCTCCTGCTTTAGGTATTTAATCCTGGATGAATGATGGTGCAATTCAGCATTTATTCTTCATCAGCCAAAACCATCCATTTTCCAGTGATTCACAGGGCAAAAAAAGTCCGCCAGCTAATGCTGGTATTTAAGAATTGTTACCTGGTGTGTCTTGCTTTATGGTTATCTGGAAAGTGCTTTCCAGAGGTTCTGGGACATTTCTGAAATCAGATAATTTTGCAGCCTTACCAGCTTATAGAAACCAGGTGTAAGGGCTTCTTAAAATTAAATCCATGGCTACTTTGAAGAGCCCTTTATTGAACTAGATGAAAATGTAGTAATGCAGGTTTCATACAGCAAAATGTTCCTAAGCCTTATCTGTATGCGTTGCCAAAGTGCTTAAGTACATGATAGAGTTAAGGATATATCTGAATAATGTTGCTGAAGCAGAGCCTGGCTGAGGTCTCTGATTTCATGTGGGGAAAAAAAAAAAAAAAAAAGGAGGTTAAGAATTTAAGAGTGAGAGGAGAAAACAGGTGATAGGAATTGTGAATATCTGTATTTCCCATTAGCAAACTGTTTCCGTTGGTCAAGATCTAAATTTGGTTGAAATTGCCATTCAAGGATGGATCATTACTGGCACTGCTTCATTCGAGATGTCATTGGATCTTGCTGACTGCATTGGCTTAAGATGCATCAGCATCTCACTGACTGAATGAGAAATCAAATATGTTCTGGACTGTCAGATCAATAAGTGGTGTTTTCCTCTGTGTCAGTACTGCAGACAATGCCTAGCTTAGGGGTTTCCACAGTAAGAGCAGAAGGAAATTGTGACCACTTGTGGCTTGTGATAGCTTTGGGATATAAATAAGTAGGTTATGACATTGGACAAGGGTAATGGTGATAAGAACTACTATGTGCACACAGTGTCACATAGTAGATGTATGACAGGGCTCATTCTTCAGTAGATGCTCCCATGCCAGTGTTAGATCAGTGTGGTGAGAGACCTCTCTTTTTCCTACAGTAAACAAAGCATTGCAAAGGGGAGCTAAACTCTGGTTGCCATACAAAACAAGTGTACATGCTTATTAATGTCAGCTGATAGGCTCCCAGAAATGATAGCCAGTGTCTTTAACAAGATCCTGGAGGGAGATGCAGCTCATTCTGAACCACAGACCTGCCTGGAAGGTCAATGCTTTCTGACTCCATTCTCTTCTCTCCCCTATGCATATTTGAAGACCAATCTGTCAGGGCAGTCAAACAAAGCTGAAGTGCCCAGCCTAGGTAACTCAAAACTCATTGCACTTTAGATATCTGTCTGTCTATCTATCTATCTATCTATCTATCTATCTATCTATCTATCTATCTATCTGTCTATCTATCTATCTATCTAATCGATCCTATTTGTCTATCTGTGGATGTGTATATATACATATATATATATATGTACAGAAAAAAGAGAGAGTGTTCACCTGGCTGTAGGAAAACAGCTGTCATCTTAATTTGTCTGAGTAACCTTGAAGGTTTCTTGGATTTTTGATTTCTCTGGAAAAGTTGTGTGCACATAGTGTATAGTTACATACTGTAGGTGCAGGCTACAAAAATGAGGAGTGTGTGCACAGTGAGCTCTGAAACCTATGTTTTTCAGGGACATATTTGTCAAGTGGTCAGCTAAGTATTGGGACTGGGGATTCCTGTGTTTTAGTCTGTAAGGAATAGATTGATAGCAGCCTAGCTCTACAGAGGCCCTCTGCTTACAACTGTTGTCATATCTGGCTTTTCAGCTGTTTTAGGTGCTAAGCACTGTAATAGGAGCTGAACTTATGGTTCCAGATGAATTACTGAACTTGAGTAAAATCTATATTCATCAATAATATGATATAATCAAGTTTGATTTGATGTTGACTTTATTACCAAGATGTGAACCTGTAATTTGACCACAGCAACATGAGTATTCTACTGTGTCCTCACTCAACCCTTCTAATATCTGTCAACTTGATTTAAGATGTCTGAAGCCTGTTAATGTTGATCTCTCAATACGGGTGTTACTTTCACTCACTGGTTCTCCTTTCCAGGCACTTGCCAGTGCAAGCAAGAAGTCTTGTGAGTCTTATGAAAACTGATCAGGTAAGTTATGTGGGACTCCTTCAAACTTACAGAATGAATAGAAATAGGCATTGCTTCACACAGCAGATCCACCTGCAATGACACCATGTGCATATCACAAAGGTAAAGAAATTCAGACTTGTTATTTTTTTCTTTATTGCACAGAGGATTGACTTCAGTGCTGACTGGAAGCTCATAACAGTGCATATTGGAGCCAATGATCTGTGCATCTATTGCAAAGACCCTGTGAGTAGTGACACTGGTTATCCTAAACTGTGGTGTCAGTGTAGAAACACCTCAAGGGAAATCATAAAGCCATAACAGAGATAAAATGAATTATATGTGGGCTGCTGTATGTTTTGACAGGGGTTGTGGCTGGCAATACCCTGATATAAAAAGTTGCCAGCAGCAGAGTAGGATGGTTTTGTATTGTCTGGCTTACTCCAGGATAAGAACCACTGCTTTGACTACTGTTTTTTGACTGTAAGCAAAAAATGGAGGGGAAGGGATGCCTCACTCCTCTGATGTGGTAACTGCTGTGCTCTAGCTTGGCCTCTTTAGACATCCAAGAATGGCAGTGGTAGTTCAAAGCGGTGCAACCCTACAATTGTCATCACACCATAACTCACAGTGTGGGGAGGTGCTAGGAGCTGGTGAGGTGTATATATGAAGGAAGTTGCTGCAGTGCTCAGTCTTATTTGAATGCTATGCTTCTCTGGATTGTGGAGAAGCCTTTAGGGCTGCCATAAGGAGGTCATGGGAGTTGAGTGGGCAGGCAACAGGGAGAGGCCACCTTTCACTGCCAGCTCTCACTCTCTTGCCTTTAATATGCTCGCTTCTTATGAGAATTTTCAATTCTCCTGCAACCCCTTGTGCTTGAGAAATGTGCTTCTTCTGCAGGAGCCTTGCTAGGCATCTTTGCTGCTGCTGCCAAGTTTTATAGCCTTATTTATAGCTATGACCTTGACTAGCAATGATTTCACATAATTTTGAGAGCTTATCAGCTGGCTATGAGCATGCTTGTGGCTGCTTGGTTTTGCTGCTCAGCATGCATTCAGATGGGGTTCCTTCTTGCATTTTTACATGAAGGGCCCAGTGGATTTGGGTTCAATATGCTGCTACGCAACAAGGTTTATTTTAAATCCAAAATTTCACCGAGCTTCCCTGTGTTTTGGATTAATTGCTATGTTTAAAATCCCCAGCCTCTAGAAAGAAGCAAGAACATTCTACTGACCACAGTGTTGTAGGGCAGAAAAGGAAGTGAAATAATGTGATTCTCCAGCCTCCCAACCTAAATTCCTTGTGTCTCTTCTGTTTCTGTCAGGATCACTACTCAGCTGGGAATTATGTCAAAAGGATTCAAGAAACTCTTGATATTCTGCACAAGGAGGCAAGTACTTTGAAATTACCCCAGCATTCTAGATCACAGTGAAACATGACTGCCTGATGCTAGCTCTTCTGTTTGTTTGATTTTGTGGTTTTGTTTGGTTTTTTTTGGTTTTTTTTTTTTTTTTCCATTGTGGCAACAAACATATGCTGTTGACTTGTACAAAAAACATATTCTTTTGTCTTGTCGATCTGCAGTAGTGAGATGCAGTCTGAAATGACAGATAGTAATATTGAGCCATGGTGTGGGGAAAAAATCAAAAGCTGAGTTGGGGGAGTTTGGTGGAGTTTGGTTGTTCCTTTTTCTATCTTTTTAATTTTTTGTCCTTCCAGTGGTGGAGAAAGGGAAACAGTGTCAAATGGCTGGACTTTGGGGTAAAATAAATGCACTGTGGGCTGTGTAACCAGTTTCTTCTAAACCAAAGTCTGACTTACCTTTCAGGTTCCAAAAGCTCTAGTGAGTCTGGTTGATGTGGGGGACATTACTGCTCTGAGACAGTTATTTGTGGACCCTTCAGTTCAGTGTCCCACTCACTTGGCAGAGTAAGGCTTGTTTGTCTTCCTTTTGTCCTGTTTGTATTCTTATTTTGTGCTTCTCTCATAATCTGAACTGATGTTTAAAGGTAGCAGCACAGTCCTGTGGACTTCCTTCCCACACAGTGCTGACATCACCCTGCCTGATGGCATTTCCTTCTCTTGGCTTTGACCTGTTTTCCATATCTAGAACTGTACATAATGTACACCTCAAAGGCTAGGATTAAAGTTACTGAAACAGGGTTCTTAAAGATGGGGTTGAAGTGCACAAACATTTAGATTTGCAGGCCTTTTTTTTCAGGAGCAATATATTTTTTGAGGAGTAGACAGGTTTCCCCTGTTTCAGAGGCTTTAGTGCAATGGGTAATCTGCATTCTTTACTGACCTTTCAGACAGAGACAAATTCTCTGTCTTGGGAATGCAAAAGGAATTGTTGATTGGAAAAGTGTCAGCTCAGAAATAAAACAGTCAGTACACTTCAAAGTACTGTTTTCTAGTTCCCCAGGGGCTCTGGTGTGCGCCACTGTCAGTCTGCAGGGCCTTTGGATGCCAGGGTGAAATTAATGAAACAAACTACACAGTGTGCACTACTTTGATATATCTGAGTGTGAAACCAAAATTACTTAAAGTAGTATCATTCATGTGAGGCAGAAAATAAGATTAAAGTTTGAAATTACAATAGCAAGGACAATAAGATGTTTTCACAAAGACGTGTGATTGTACAGATTCCTTTGTTACATCCATGTTGTGAGGGCATTGCATGAGAAAGGGCAGTATCTGCATTATCAGATGTTTGATTCTCTGTTCCTGTTTTTCCCTCTAACCTCCCCACAGTTATCTGTGTAGCTGTGTTCTCACAGGAGAAGAAAACACAGAAAATTTCACAATGGTGAGGGGCGCCATCAAAGCCTACCAGGTATGACCACTAAGAGTGGTACAGTTACTTTATTTCCAGTAGAGGTGAGCTCTTGATTGACTAGCAACATATTTACCCAAACTAGGAATTCAGCAGGAGCTCATTTGATGCTATCCAAACCTATCATGTGACCAAAACTAGCAGCAGCGGTTTTCAGAAAAATGATGTTTCCGAGTAGAGGTTAATCGGTGGGAGTTTAGTCACCAAAACCCTGTCCCTGACAAACAGTTTCAGCATTGTGTTCCAGCCTTCTCAGCTCCTTTGCAGCATCTCAGCCTTCTTTTGCCAACGGCTGTGGCTATTTAAGTTCACAAGGAAAACTTACTTTTGATTCCAGTGCTCTCAGAAAACCCAAACAAAGAAAGTAGTTATGATGCAGAGATGTTGTTGAAGTATTGCTGGTGGCTTTTTGTTTCTTGCAGCTTGGCATTCAGAGTCTGATAGAGTCCGGCAGATATGACACACATGAAAATTTCACAGTCGTCATCCAGCCTTTCCTCCAAAATCTGAAGGTTCCTCTTGATCAGGTATGATGTAAAGGTGATTTCTGCATTTAAAGGATGAAGAATGGGTATCTTACCTATAGAGACTATATTTGAAATAGTTTCACTTTGTTCTGTGCTTTTCTTACGAGAAGTTGCTGGTTTTTGGTATAGTACAGCAGATTTCTTCATATAGTAAGCAGTTCTTAGTTTTACGTATTGTTCTGTCAGTATGAATTGCTGTTTTGGAAAATGAGTCAAAATTTGATTTAAGAGGTGTGTTTGTGTATGTTCTTTGAAGTATATAAATATTTTTCTTCCTGAAAATACAACATGATTAATAAAAAACAAGTTATCAAGTTGCACTTCATAAAACAACATAGCTGCATTGCTCAGTGAAGACTATGGTATCAGCTCCCCTTTATGCCAATAACTTATTTTTCTGTGTCTGACAAAAAGGGAATTTTACCTATGATATCGTGGAAGTAGTTTTATGTAGTTCATATGTATATGTTGATGTATATCTCAGTTCCTTGAATGGCAAGTTCCAGTAAGCTGTAAATGTAGGAAAATACTCAAACTTTCACTAAAGCTGAAACTATTTTCATATGTACCTGGAGCTAAGAGGAGATGGAGCAAAATATTGATCAGGAATTGTTCTGGCATAATTGAACTGGACTGATTCTGAAAATGTTTGCAATACCTGGTGAAAGTTTGAAAAGGTGCTGCTACGGACAAATTTGTTTCACAGGCCTCCTTTGTTTTGTTTGCGTGAAGCTTTTGTTTGTGTGTGAAGCTGGTGACCCTGAGAAGTCATCCCTAAGGATTTTGGTACTGATGGTGGGGAGCACAGAAATGAAAATAGAAGAAGCAAAATATTTCTGAACTCTTTTTTTGTGTAGTCTCACAAGCATTAGTTCAGGTTTTAAGAAGTTCAGGATGCTCTTTCAATTTCTTATCGCAACATTCAGATGTTCCTGAACTGAAAATTCTGTCTCTAAACATGGCAAAAGATATTATGCAAATTTTGGCAGTAGTCCTTCAAAAAGCAAGCCAAACCACACTGAAAAAAACCTGTTCAACTTTTGAGGAAGAACTGCTCTGACCAAAAAAACTTGTTTCAGTCATGTGTGACCCTAATCTCAGTATTCATGTGACAAAAAAGATACTTAAATTTCCAAACTCCATTTCCTTCAGATCGTCCAGTACCTGTATTAACCCTGTATTAAAGTATAGTTTTGTTTAGAAAGGAGACTGCTCCGGTGTGCTTGGTCAGACTGGCTGCTTTCCACCAAACACTTACTTGCTTCTTGATCCTTTCAAAACTCACAGCTGTGCAGAAGGTACTGCAGAGCATAATGCTGCCTGTGGTTCCAGTTCTAATGATAACTGGAACCAGGCAGAGGAACTCATCCTTATTGCAGAACCAGAAGAGGATATGTGCCCATAATAGAAAATTGTGGTTTTACTGCTTCTGGATGGATCTGCCCAAGGAGGCACATAGTCATCTCTAGCTACGTGTTTCTGGTAGTTCGTGGGTCTGCTAAAGAACAGTTTGTATTGCCAAACAATTGGGAGCCTTTCTGCAATGGAGCAGGGAGAACAAGTAACATCAATCTCTCTTTACTGGTTCTAATTTGGCCTCAGCAACTCCAAATTGGAAGTGTGGGGATTTTTCTACACTCATATGTCCTTTATGCTTTTATTTGTAGGATGAGAAACCAGACATCTCCTACTTTGCACCTGACTGCTTCCATCCGAGCCAGAAAGGCCATTCTCAGCTTGCCAGGGCTCTGTGGAATACTGTGGTAAGCTGACAGGCTCTGCATACAGTGAGATCTTCACCTAGACCTGACTGCCATTAAAATATTTCTGTAATAAGCATTGCAATTAAGGCCTGAATAATGCTGGACCTTGTATTTGTCTCTCCTTAACTAGTTAAATACCCTCTGGCTTTGGCACTACTCTCTGCCTAGAATCTCTTGGTTCTTTAAGTGTGCAGCGAGGAGAGGGGTGCTCCCAGTGCATGATCACAGTCATTTTGTGACTTCAAGTCTTTTTCATCCACTTTTATGCAAGGCAGAATAGCATTTAATAAGGATGATGTTTCTATGGGCTGCTATGGGAAACGACCAAATAAAGAATTGTAACTGCATCTGTCAATTTAAAACAGAGTACTTAGATGTTTATTTCAAATCCCTGTGTTGTTAATGTCTCATTAGGAATTAAAGTGGCTTTAATTCAGTTCAGTTTTACTACTTTTGGAAATGAGTTAAGCTCAATAAAGATGAGTCACTAAAGATTGCTTAAACAAACCCATTTTACTTAGCATGGCAGTGCAGGAGTACCCAGCAGTCAGAGGCAGTATCTTGGATCCTGAATAGTAACTTCCATATACTTTGGATTAATATTTTAACAACTGATATGCTTGCAATCATCAAGCAGTACCTCTAATTAGATTTGGTATTATCTTCTACACATAAACAACCTTTTGTTGGAGATGCCATCATGAAGCTTAGCTATAAAAAATTGAGGGACTCTTAATGTCTTTTGTGCAAGAGAAGAAAGTTTATGACCTTGCCTTCTGGCAAAATTCCAAGGTACTTCATGTGCCTGCCAAAATCCTCCAGGAGTTTAAACTGATCCACTGTAGCTTTCCACTTCCCATTTTAAGCTTCTTTCTAGAGCTGCTCTTTTGTTTTGCGGTTGCCATGTTCTTTCTGAGAAGTAGATGCCTTTCAGCCTTGGCTATAAATCTAGGTCTGTAAATACAGGCACCTTTCTATAGATTTGAAATGTATATTTATGTTGGAGTTTTTTTAATTAGAATTATTTTATGAATTTAAGATGAGCTGACATGGTTAAAAAACACGTTCTTTTGTCTTTGTTTTCAGTTACAGCCTGTGGGCCAGAAAGCTGACTCATTTGATTTCTCAGCTGACATCGTCCTTGGCTGTCCAGCTCAGGTAAACATGCCCACATTTTGGAAGCTGGCTGTCAGGAGGCTGTACTGCCTGTGTGTGCTGCAGAGAGCAGGGATTTGGTCTATCTGGAATAAGCTTACTTAAAGCTTCTGTTTACCTCTGAGCAAGCAGGTGTTCTCATATACCTGCACTGGTGTCCCATGGCCACTTTGCTGTGCCGTGAATACTGATTCACAACATGCTGATTTGTGTGTTAGCAGCTGCAGCAGAGGTTGTTTTTCGTTGTTTGTGAAGTACAGAGGCAGCTCAAGCAGCAAACATCAGAACATGCTGCATTAACTTTCCCATCAGAATCAATGAGGTTTGGGCATCACAGGAGCTTTGAAAACCCAGAATCTGTCATCTCTTGGATTAGTGTCAGGTTGGTTTTCCTGGCCTGATCCATAAGAGGAATACTTCAGACTCTTTAGAAGCTGCTTCTGCAGTTACAAAACAAGCTGCTGAACTTGCAGGACAGTTGCTAGGTACCAGCACGTGGAAATGACTGCTGCAGGCAGCAGTAACTGGCTCCCTTTCTTCAGCAGTTCCAGCCAGAAGGCTGAAGAACTGAACAGACTGGGGAGCTGAGTTCTGAGTTCTCTTAGGTCTGGAGGCAGGCATTCAAGTTATGCACAAGGCTTTTGTCCATATTGTGTCCATCCTGTCAGACAAGGAAAATCTCCTGAGTTATTAACCAGCATATTTCAGAAGTCCTCTGATTTGCTCAAATTAATCCTACTTCATTTACCCAGCATTCTTTCCAAGCAGCTTAAATCAACTCAGCAACTTCTTCAGTGCCAAATAATGTGGGTTTTATGCTTCTTTCCTTTCACTCTTATTCAAAGATATTGCTTTTCAGAAGTAGGCAAAGAAAAGTTTTATATCCCTTGAAGAGATATATGACCTTTTTTTTTTTTTTGCAGAAATGGTAAGCCTTTAGTAAGCCTAAATGCAATGAAAAGGTCATTGATAAAAGTGCCAGTAGCCATGGAAAAGTATTTGCTTTGAGGCAACCTTAAGTACCATAAAAACCTGCCTTCTAATTTTAGTGCTTTTTAAGACTTCTTTATGCAGATGCTGGAATTTCTCTTGATTGAGGTAAGTGAGCCTCCAGGTGAATTTTTTTAGCCTGTATGATGTGCGTGTCTTCCTGAATGCATGCTGCATTAGTAGGGGACAAAAATAACAATGAAATTTCTATAGCCTCCCTTGGAGGAAAGAATGATCTTTTCAGTAAGCAATCTTTCATCTGCCTGCTGCGACACAGAAGATATGCCCAGTTTGTCCAGATTCTACATCAGCACCTTTTGAAAGGACTAAACTTCTAATAAAGTCTAATTTGGAATGTTAGGAGAGGAAAATATTGAACTGCAATTGGCATCTGGCATGTGTGATTTTTGTCCTAAGGTACTAAACACAATTTTTATTAATTTTAAGGAAGAAGCATGTTTTCAAAGTCCAGATTCCCATTTTGTAGTTTAAGCAATTACTTTCTTGGTTATATGATACCTTGATATCACTTGCTATGGTTTGTGCCATGCGCTCATTGCCTGGTTTCTCTTGTTTCTCTTATTTTGTTTCCTCTTTCTCCAGAACAGTCCCTTCCTGGGAACGTACAGGAATAGCAACTACACACCTGTGGAGCCCACTAGAGAGCCAATAAAGGTAATTGTTGCATCTTTTGCTGCATTTTAGGCAAACTATGTAAAGCTGTGTCTCATCTTTTAACACATCATCCTGAATTTATAGATTATATAAACTATTACCAGTTTTTGGAAAGAGAATTCTGCCTTGCATTGCCCTTTTCATTGTGTAAACAAATGTTTTCCTAAAAGCCAAACAAAATTAATTATATTAATGGTGCAATTGTATTAAAACTGTAACAAAAGTAAGTAACCTGGAATGCATAATTAATTCAGATCGCAAGTTCTTCACAGTATGGAGAAGCTGTCTTAGAATCCTGACCCCCAAATAACGTGAGGAAGGTTTAGATATTCTCCTCTGGAGGCACTGTTCTTCCTTACACTCAAGTAAACTTATCCTGTAGAGGGCAGTCACCTTTACATATTGGATGTGTGACCCTATACAAAAGTGATAGGAATTCCATTTTTCAAAGGGACTTAATTTCCACCATGACTGACCAGCTATCATGAGGCATGCTCAATAAACTGCAGAAACAGATATTGTGCATAGGACTTGAAGAAATGGAGCAGTTATTTGCTTGGCAGTCAAAATGGACTGGGCTAGTTTGACATACTGGGGGTGCTCATGACTAACCCAATTACCAAAGTGTTTAAGTGCCATGATGGTCACAAAGAACAGCAGTCATTGTCTTAGCAAGTCGTAGTTTGCAGAACTGATATGAGATTTTTATCAGTAGAGCTAGAGTTATGCTTTAATAGGTAATTCCACCGAATCTCAGCAGCAACAGCTTTTGAAGTGATAAAGAAGTAGAGAGAGGGTAAAGTAACACTTTCTGATCTAAAAATAAGCCTATCTGTCCTTTCTAGCCTCTGCAACCAGACTTTAATGGTTGATAGTGGAGCATACTACAACTTCTTTTTACAGGAACAGATGAATTTGTCGTGATGTTTTTTAACAGCAACCATGCTTTCTGAAGACCACAGGTCTATGCAATTTTACTCTGGTAGAATTGTGCAGTCACAGAATAATTGAGCTTGGAAGGGACCTCAGGACATCCCTAGCCTGATCTGCTTCTAGCAGGGCTGGCCTTTTGATCTGTGTACACAGCTATCATTGTTCCTGCAAGGGCTGGCCACTGTAACAATTCCAGTTTTTCCCTTGCTGCCTTCTTGGCTAATATGGTTGCTTGTTACCAAAAAGCATGGGGAGACATTAACCAGCTGTCTCTGCTGGTGAACTAAGGTATTATGCAATGTGTGTTTGATTCAATATCTTCTGCTGGTGTAATATACATAATAAGTATTATGTCACCTAAAAATGTATGGTAAAGTACAATTATTCAGAACCCAACGGTTTTCTTTGCTGGAACTTTTAAAGCTTTGAGTTTTTTCACATTTTATATTCAGTAAAAGCAAGCCATTTTTGAAAGTTTCTAGGGAAAGGATAGGTTCCTGGGAAAGTACATGGGGAACGATAATATAATAATAGAATATATAAGGTTCTTCCAATGATTGACCACTCTTTGAGTGAAGAAATTTTTCTAATATCCAACCTGAACCTTCCCTGGTGCAACTTGAGTCCATTTGCCCTTGTTCCTTCACTGGTTGCCTGGGAGAAGAGACAGACTCCTGCATCATCACACTTCCTTTCACGCAGTGGTAGAGTGATAAGTTCACCCCTGAGCCTCCTTTTTTCCAGGCTAAACAACCCCAATTCCCTCAATTCTTCCTCTTAGAAATTACGTTCAAACCCTTTACCAGCTAATATAATAATACATTAATAATATAATACATTAGTGTAACATGATAACTTTGCAGGGGATTTTATTGTTCACCTTTATTTGTTTTTACATCTGATATCTTTTGAGATAGAGCAAGACTTCAAACCTGGAGACCCCAACTTGTAGGTCATGGACAAAATTTGTAGGCAGTGGAGAGGGAAATATAGTCATCCTTATGGAACTTTGTCATAAACAGTATTTCAAGATGAAATGTTTTGCCTTTGGTAGAGTTTATGCTTTGGCTAGAAAATGTCACCAGAAGTAATGATTGTTTGGATAGTGTTCCACAAAGAGGTGTAAAAAGACTGTTGAGCTACATAGGCACCAAACTAGGATCTATATTTTAACTTGGTTTTTCCCTACACTGTACAACTATACTATATATGAATTGCACATTATCTTTTAGCTACAAGACTAAACAATCTCATCTCGTTTCAGAATTGGGGCAGTGAACTGTCATGTCCTGGTCACACTCCATCCACTAGTGTCCCAACATCAGGTGAGAAGGAACGCCCAACCTAAAATCACACATAGGAAAAACTTCATCTTTTGTTTCTAAAAGCAATAAGATGTTGAAACTGCACATCCTAGATGGAAAGTAAACCATAAAAGCTGATATATTTAGCAGCAAAGGGAAGAAGTCTGTCTTGCCATTCACAGTGAGTTCTGCATGACAGCAGGTGTGTCTCTGTGGATAAATGTGATCACATTTATTGTATGCATGTATCTTATACATCATTCATCATACAGCAACGTGGCAGATTAAAATTGCTCAGGAGGGTCAGTGACTTAACAAGCTGGAATGTGCTCTGATAAGCAGTGCAGTGCAAGTGCTGTATGCAGTTTGAAGATTTTACAGGGAGATATTTAATAGGAAATCTTGATCTATCACCCAAACTTGTAAGTCAGTTATAAGAGATTGAATGTATGCATCTGTAAACATATCCTGTCTGTTTTCATTTTTAACCTAAGCTGTTTTAAGTTCCATTTCTTTCCATGTTAACGTAATGCACTGTTGCAACCAAAGGCAGGAAGTTATGCATTTTTCCTAGGTGACACACAGAACCTGAAGCTTTTTTTACCTTAAAAGTCTGCAAAAATGCCATCAGATTGCAACCTAAGACTTGCATGTTTATTCTATTAAACAGTATTTTGTCAGTTGTCAGTAATCCTGCTTTTATTCTCCTACTGCTTTTTAGTCCATGAGCTACGGCCTGCTGACATCAAAGTCATAGGAGCACTTGGAGATTCCCTGACTGTGAGTACTGCTGCATTCCCATGTTTGCAATGAGAAGAGCAGTTGTTGATTTCTACCCAGATGTTGTCACGTCAGGCGTCATCAGATAGAAAGCAAATTGCTTTGGCTTGGCAAAGCAAAACTCATCTACCTGGTTCCCTCTGCAAAGAAATAGCCTGAAGGGGTATGAGTGACATTGGCAATTGTGTAATCCAGTAATGAATAGTTCAGGCCAGGACAGAAATGGGATCCCTTTCTCTATTGCATACAGTTTATTCAAGTGTTTTTGAAAAGGGAAGTGTCTGTTTATAGGATTAGTCTCATCTGACATGAAAAAAAAGAAGTGAAAGCAGTTGATATTTCTGATGCAAGAAGACATTTTGCTGAAAACTCCCATGGAAATAATTGATTGCAAAATGAAATGCTTCGCACTTGACATAATTTTGATACTTCTGTATTTCAGAGTTTTGCTTTCAGATTTTGCTTCCTGGGTTGCGTTCCTAGATGTCTTCCAGTTACAGCTCTGATGTATTTCAAGTACTAAGAAATGGAGGTTTAAAACAAAAAGTATGCACAAAAAAACCTCAGATAGACCCCAGGAAAAAAATAGCAGGGAATACTGCAGATCTGCACTGAAGTTTTCCGAGAAAAAAATTCTAGAATTACACAGCCCTGCAGAATTGTTCTGGCATGGGATGAAAGCAAACATTTGCGTCAACAGTTTCCATGAATTTTAACTCCTGAACTAAACCAGTGCTCATTCCAGCAGATTCTCTTCCCATTGAGTTCAGAGGGACTTGAAGGGTCTGAAGCCCTTAAATGATCAGGCTTATTTTACAGCCAGGTGTGCATGCCTTCATTATGCATCATGCACCTTCTCATTAGCTCTGAACCTGATTTTGCTTGACCTGATGTAATCCTGGCTTTTCCCCTGCTGTAAAGCTTTGAGCTTTTTTTAGAAGAAATCAGTAAAGCCCTACAAGTCTCCCTTTTATCCATTGCCATGACTCTTAAAATTAATTGCTTTATTTCCTCCCCCACATCAAATGCTAGGCATGTGCACTAGCACATATCTCCTGTTTTAAACATATTAGTTATTTTCATATATGAAATATCTCAGAAAACCATAGTCATAGGGGCCAGATTATGGTGCTTGAGATCTCTGTCTCAAGAGCTGAGCAAGGCAGGTTCTCATAATGTCATTATTCATGCAGTTCCTACCAGTTGCCACTGCCACAGCAAGGTGTGTTAGGGGGTTTTATTGAGTGATTTATTTGGGGGGGGGGGGGGGGGGGGGGGGCATAAAAAGTGGCAGAGTGTTTTCCACATGTGTGCACATACTCACACCTCCCACAGCAGCCACGTGCACATTGTGTGGGATAACCATCCTTGGCACAGGGGCACTGCAGCAGCAAAGTCCACCAAGGCATGGATTGTCCTCCTGGTACTCCTAAGATCCCAGAATGCAGTCAGTGTTTATGGCTGAATTGGTGCCATGGCTTTTTGAAGAATACAAAAGTAGGTGAGACCACTAAAAAACTGTAAAGCTGCAGAAGAACCCCTTCTCATGTTTGCTGCCCTGAATGTGAGTCAGGGTGCTGACCTTGCTAGAGGTCTCTCCCCATCCTGTGAGCCACCCAAATTTAGCACAGAGGTCTTTGTTCTGATGGCTTTATGTATTTATTTAATTTTGAAGGATATGAAAGTTCACAGTGCAGGAAGAAAGGCTGTCTCAATCTAGCTACAGTTGGAGATTAATGAAAAATTGAGTAATTTAGTCATGTCACTGGTTAGAATTCATCTGTCTGACTTCTCTAGCACCAATGCACAGTGAAAGCAATAGATGCACCAACATGCTTATCTATACTGGCAAAAAAAATCCTGTCTACACCTCATCAAGTCTGTGTGCTAAGTAGCAGACTGGATCCAGGAGAGGAAAAATGGATTGTACACCAAAAATTTGGTTTTTTGGCAGATTAAAAAGCAGCTTCTCTGATTTATGTACAGCTAAAACTGGATGGGGATTTTTCATCAGTGTTTGAGGCTTTTTTCCTGGGTTATTAAGTCTCTCAAAATCATCTGTCTTTGGGAAATGCCAGGATGAAGCATTTTCCATCAGAAAAAATCCAAACAAATACAAACCCGTTGATTTTAATCTGGGTCCCATTGGGTTGCTAAAACAGTAGGAGTAGCAACTTTAAACTCTTATGTCCTTGACCTCACACTCTGATGTCCTCTGGCTGGACTACATCTCCTCTGATGCTCCATGGTCTGCTATTTAGATGAGTTCCTTTTGCATATGAGGAGAAGCACAGAAAATTGAAGTATGGGAGATGCAGGGCTGCCCACAGGCCAGGGTGTGGTGGTGAATAAGGACACAGACCACTTATGCTAAAGTTGGGATATTGCAAAGGCTTGGCTGGCTGCAGAGTAATGTTAGAAGAATGTTTCAGCACTTTCAAAACACGGTGTCTATCTTACCTAAATTCATAGGGCTTTTTTTCTTTCAGTATTTTATCAGTTGTTATTTCCTTCTTTTCCAGACTGCAGTAGGAGCCAAAGTACCAGACTTACAAACAGACTGGAGGGGACTTTCCTGGAGGTGAGTGAAAGTGCTCTTTTCTTTATTTTTTTTTTTAACTCTGTTTTTGTGCGCACAGTTAAAAGTGTGGGTCATCTGCTTGTGTAATTACATCTTTGTATATGTAAATTCAGGGGAAGGGTGCTGACAGCAATTATTGCTTGGTAAGGATTGGAGGAGTCAGGACTGGAAGAGAAAAGGAGTGGGGGTCTGGGGCGGGGTGTGGGTTGTGTTTGTTTTTGTGGGCTTTTTCTTGCTTCTTTTTTTTTTTTTTCTTTTTTTTTTTTTTTTTTTTTTGTGTGCATATGTGTTATCACAACCTGATTGCTACAAGCATGGTTCTATGTCACAGTACCTTTTAGCCTTTTGCTAGTCTCTCTGGAGCTTATTCAAAATGTTGCTGTGATTATCTATGCCGTATGTAATGCTGGAAGGTCTCAGTGGGTGTGGGTTGGCATGAATATGGCAAGAGCACTGCATGCATACTCAGTGAAGATGTTCCAAACACCTTTGCTATTGCAAAGTGGGAAAACAATGCACATCAGAGGGTGTGAAGCTCAATATCCATGCTAGAGTGGAAGGAAACTGCCTGCTCCCTATGGACACACGTATGGTTGATAAGTGTGTGCATGTATACATTGTCCTCTTTGCTCTTTCTTCATCCCTTTGCACGTGTCTGCAGGCATGGATATTTTCAGGAGGGGCTGCCACAAGACGTGTAAGAGTATATTGGCTCTGCACACAGACAAGTGTTGAATGGTGAGGCAGAGGCTCTATGTCATTGGCATTGCAGCATTGCAAATAGGTTGTTAATGAATATTTAATGCAGTCTCTCCTATGCATAACTGCGTGCAAATGGAGCTTCAGCAAGGTGACATGGAGCAGCTTTAGTGAGGAAATATGCCTTTCTGTGGTAGGTATCCCAGCATGTCCAGATGAAAAATCAGTTCTCCCAATATGGTCTGTTCCCAGCCTGAAGGCATAGCTTCTATCTTAGTGCTGCCTTGCTTTATTTAATGCGAGTTATCCTTTCACTGCTTTCCCTGAATTCCTGTGGTTTATCTCCTTAGTCCTGTTTGAAGCAAGTATTTTTTTGGGGGGGGGGGGGGGGAAGGGGAGGTTATTTTTTCCTTCTTGGGCAGCTACAACAACATGTGGTGACAATAAGACAGATGGCTGCAGGATTAACCCTACTGGGTGATTTTGTTCTTTCCCTTTGTAGTATTGGGGGTGATGACACTCTGGAGATCCAGGCTACTTTACCCAGTGAGTATCCTGGAAAAGCAAAAGTTGAGTATTACACTGAAAGTGGTTTAAGTACGTGCTAGGAAACATCTGGAAATGGTCATTCATTGAAAACAGTGAGGATGTCCATCTGTTGTGGGTATAAGCAGTTCATGTGAGTGAGAGCTGAGATCCAGACTGACTTGATTAGCTGTAAAGTTGATTCAGCCCCTCCACATTACAGGACCTGCATGTGAGTGTATCGTCCTTTTGGCCAAAAGAATTAGGAGTAAATGTGCTAAAGGTGACAGAAGTTCATGGCAGACCTGTTCCTCCCTTATTTTTTTTTTTGTGCTTTCCAGTGACTGACTGTAATGTCTGTGGACAAATGAAGGGTTATGAAACAATTACCAGTCCATTTAGCCAGGATTGTTGGCAAAGCTGTGGTTCTTCCAGATGATTTCAAGTTGCTACATAGCAGTGGAAAAAAAAAATCTAAAAGTACTATAAATTTTTGCCCTAGTGTTCTGTGTAATTGGGCCTGTAGTTGCCATAGAAACTATTAAGTGGTCAATGTGACAATACATTGGAAGGCACTTGGTTTACAATGGCTGCTCTATTTGCATGTGATCCATGCTGTGGAGCAGTTTGACAATACCTGACATTGTCAGTAAAAAATCTGATGTGCTTTGCCTTGTACCAGGCATATCACTGTGTTAGAAGAAAAATAGAAGGCACAATTCATTTATGCATTATAAATGAGATTGTATGAAGAGGTTTCAGACAGCAGTACTAGGACACAGTAACAATAACAGTTTTCAGACGTCATGCTTCCCCACTAAAAGTTTCAGTGAAATCTAGAAAAATTTTAAAAATTCCCTTCTCTGCCACAAGTATTATTATCTAGCTGGAAGAGTGAGAGGTAGAGGGCCATATTCAGGGAATCTGCTTCTGGTACATGAAAGAAAGCAATCACAAATATTCTGACAAATGCAAGACTAGTGATTTGCCCAGGATCCATCTATGCATCTCCTGGGCCACCAGGCCTTGGTTCCTGAGGCCCATTGAGAGAAATATTGGCAGTGATGAAATTTGGACAGTAACTAGAGTCTCCAAAGCAGGTGTGTCTCTAGCTCCTGTAAGTCATAGTGAATGAGGGGAAAATACAGGTCAATATTCTCACCTCTCAAAGGGCTCCTGCTTCTGCAGGGAGGCAACACTGCTGGCTGTACTGTGAATGGTTAAACACTGTGTTTTCTCTTTTTAAGACATCTTGAAGAAATTCAATCCGAACCTCTTTGGCTTCTCCACTGGCAGTTCTAAGGAAACAGCTGGCTTCAACGTTGCGGAGAGAAATGCTGCAGCACGGTAAGGACAATCCCAAAGGAGTGAGAAGTGATGGACTGGCAGGTTACCTTTGTGATGCATGTCAGGGTTGAGGTAATGCTGATGACCTGCTGGTACTCAGCATGTTTCTGCCATCTGATGTTTTTAATTATGAGTTTCGGGTTTTTGGTTTTTTTAATCAATTCAGTATTTGGGGGATTTATTTGCTATCTTTTTCTAAATTAGACACAAGCTTCCTTTCTTTAGTCCAATTCTGCCCATAATTTTTGAGCCAATGCCTTAGTTGTGCTTGTAATTCAACTGGTACCTTTTTTGGCCCAGTCTTCAGTGTACAGGTCCCTAATTCACTGTGAGGCAATACCTGTAATGAGGAAAAAATTCATGAGCATCTCTTTTATTCTTTGATTTCTAGAGAATGTGCCTGAAACTAACAAATAGAAGCCCACTTCTACCCTAATGGCATTAAAAATTATCCATGTTTGCAGTGCAAAGGGGAAAAAAAACCAAAACAAAACAGCTGAGAAATAACTCCTTTCTCTTCCTGAAGAAAAAATTTACTAGTCTGTTAACAACCAAAACATATCAGAATTTGTATGGCTTACACTGTGCCTGCTCCATGAATACTCAGAGAATTTGTTTCCAAAGCTTTTTGTGACACCTTTAACAACAATTAAATCTGCTGGAAGAGAGATTTAGGATAACTATCAAAGCCTGTATAGCTACTAAATATTTCATAGGTTCCCTGAGCAAAGCTGACTCAGCGTGATCAATATGGTTCTAGGAATCCAAATAATGTAACTGTGTTTGTGTAGTTGCTGGAGACAGGCAGGGCTTATTAGCTCAAGCACAGTCTTTTTCTAGTATATCAGGAGCTCATTTCCAGCTGGTGTCTCAGCATGGTTTGTGCTTTGGCCTGTGGATGTTGCATCCTGTCCAGAGCTGGACTGGGACTCTCGAGCCTGGCAGTCCCACAATGTAAGCACTTTCTTCCAGCCATAGGAATTTAAGGCCAGATCAGGAAGGCTGGTTAGGTGCCCAGCTTCTGTGTCAGCACCAAACTCCCCCACTAGATTTTTGAAGCGAGTTATGCAACTCAATGTCTCTGTGCATCTGGGTATTAGTGTTTTTTCCCAAACAAAATGTACTAAGGCCAAGTCAGAGATGGGAAGAACTCATACCAGTTGCCTGCCACTTGGCAGCCATCCCAGCTGAAACCTTTTCAGATCAGATTATTCACTTGTGCAACTTGGTCCTTCAGTGTTTGCTCAGCCTTTTCAGGCATCACTTTCCTTATTCTGATTTCTGCTGATGCTGAGATCCCCTGTGATGAGGAGTGGGGATCAAGAAGGTGATGTGCTTTTGGAGCACACATCTAACATCTTCTGTTCTCTCTCCTAGTGATATGCCAGCCCAAGCACATGCATTGGTGGAGCTGATGAGAAGCAGCTCGGTGAGTGGGATTTGCGCCACACCTCTATGCTGTCGGGGTCTCTGGGAGATGACTGTAGTTAATGGGATGCTTGAGTCATGAAGCATGCTTTACTGATGAAAGAAAAGCCCTTGTCTCTGCTGTGCTTTCCAAGTTGAATGTGCCAGATGAATTACCCCTAATGTAGGCTGCAGTGCAGCCAGGAGATATAAGGATGGTACTGAGGAAGAGGAGAAATCTGAAGGCTCTGGCAAGATCACAGGATTGCTTTGTTGAGCAGCAACCTTCAAGGTGAAGGTCATAAAGGCTGAGTGTAAAATGGCTGAAGCAGGTAGGTCTGCAGACCAACATGAGTCACAATATCCACAATACTGGGAAGAGGGAATATGAAGTCTTTGCAGGAGAAAAAGCCCTCTCAAAGTCTAGTTTTGAGCAGGCAAATAATTAATTAGTGACCAGAAACCTCAGAAATGGATGAATCTCTGTCGCAGCATGATCTTTTAGGGAATTAGTAGGGGATCTAGCATTGTGGACCAGTCTGCTGTGCCATCTCCACTGAGGGCAACAAAGGGCATCAAAAGCAGGGAGGGGAAGAAATCTGAGAAACCCAAGGCTGTCTTGCTCTGAGTGTTGGCTGAATTTGAGTGGAAGACTGTCTGGGTGTGAGCTATTGGTTCAGGGAGAGCATTCCCTCTAAGGGAACAGGAGTGCCTGGTGCTCCTTGGCTCAGACTGAATGGGAAAGGAAGGCACCGAATAAGCAGGATTTGTCAAAGCATGTGGCTCTCCATGCCAGAACTCTTGATGGATGCTGCATGCTCACCCCACTGTCAGTTACTCTGCATTGCCAATTGTTTGGCAGAGTGAAGAGAGCTGGCATGGCTTTTCAATAGAATAGAAGAGGAGAGGCTGTCGTGCTTTAGTTTATTCACAGCTTTTTATGCTTTTTTTTTTTGTTGTTGTTTTTTTTTTTTAAAAAAGGGAGAGGGGTGTATCCCTGCCATAACATTGCCTCTTCATGAAAGTCTTTCTGAGCAAATTGCTGGTTAAAGAGGAGAATTCAGACCTGGGTGATTCCCAGGCCCTCCCTCTATTTGTGGGATCCTTTCGCAGATGTTTGTTATGTAAATGCATTACACTAAAAATAGTTGCCTTTGATTCCTTTCTTTGTACTGAATGTTACAAAATGTTTTGATGAGATCCAGCTCTCAGCAGCGCCTATTGTTAGCTTGTGGTGACGTGGATGCTGCAGCTGCCCTTATATGAGCTCAGTGAAGTCACCAGCCTCCTGGACTCTTCTATTTTAATCCAGCTGTCTGTTCCCTGGGGCACCCCTTGCCCCTCCTGGCTACGGGGTAATTCTTGCCCAGCTGGCAGGGATCCCCAGCAGCTCCATTTCCACAGCCACATGAGTCACTCCAGCCTCCATTCCCACACGTCTTTATCCCCATGCTGCCTGCAGTGTGCAGCCATGGCTGGCAAATCTCTCCTGTCCACCCCTGTTCTGAAGGTGACATTCGTTTAGGAATGCTTGCTGCCACAGACACATTTCCGTGCTTGGTTACCCTGACAGAGTTTGTCTGCTGAAGGGAATTTCCTTACAGGAGCCAAGGTGAATTGCAGCAGACTAGCAAACAGTTCAGATTTTGCCCCTGGAGAGATGCTTTTCTTTTGCCAGCTTAACTCAGCATACCTCCTTTGTTCTGCCCTACTGTCTGTGCCCATTTAGCCCCATTTGTGAATGTTACCTCTGCATGCCTAAGCAATGGATGCTGCAATATGTTTATTTTATGTGCCATTAGAAAATTAACTTCAAAGAAGACTGGAAGCTGATTACCATCCTTGTTGGAGGCAGCGACCTATGCCAGTACTGCTTGGACAAGGTTTGTATCTCTGCATTAGGCATGCTCATCCAGGCATTTGGCAGGTGACCAGCCCTGGAAACATAGCCTTTCTCTCTCTCAGGGAGCCAAAGTTCCTCTTTGTTTAAAAAGCACTTAGAAGTCCTGCCCCTTTCATCTTTATTGTATCAGAAACAAGTGCACATCTTTTAATACTGGGTCACTGCAGCTCTGGAGAAATGCATTATTTGAGTACTAGGAACCTGCTCATATTGAACAAAACACAAAGATTAAGCTGAAGAGCTCTCCCTGCTTAACTGGACAAAGTAATCAGTGTGGTGTCTCAGGCATGTGAGGGGACACAAGTGAAGTCTTCTGGAAAACATTTCCGCACAATAATTACTGAGGATGCCCAATTCTTGCTTCAGAATGACACCCAAAATAATAACATCAGCTTATAGGGAAAAACATGTCTTTTCTTTAGCTGTGAGTGGTCATGCCCTCTGAAACTGTTTGTGTGGCACAGTCTGAGGGTCTGTACCCCAGCTTGTTGAAATGACCAGCACTGTTCTCTGTTTTGCTCTTTCCTTTACAGGCTGTTGCCTGGAGCCTTTGTCCACACAGCTACACCTCTGTAACTACAGTCACAAAGTTGTTTTGCTTATGGGCTTTGTGGGATCTGACTGCCTTCATATCAGTTTCTCCAGATAGGCAGTTTGAAAAACAAGATCTTCTTCTGTTCATAAGGCTCTGGGTCCCATAAAAGACAGCACAAAATCCAAAAATGTGATCAATATAGTCAGGGAAAAGCATCCCAAGATACCTCAGGATTTTCTACAGAGATTAGAGGAATATATTAATGTTATAAAAACATAAGCACTATATAACCTCTGTACATGTACCAGTAAACTTCTTGATCTGGAAATACATCTGCCAACAAAAGAAAAAAGGAGCACCGAGTTGGTATATCTTACAGATCATCTTGTTGTTTCCTGAAAATTACTGACTCAATTTTTTGGTTTTTCTTTTAAAATTATTTTTAATAGGAGACCTATTCAGTGCAAAACTATGTAAAGCACCTTCAGGACACTCTGGATATTTTCTATAAGGAGGTAAGCTTTTAAGATACCCTAGCAAGCTATGTTCCTGGCAAGTACACTGATGTTTTTCTCACCTCTGATAGACTGTCAGTGATTATGTTTCATACAAGGTCATCTTTCAAATAGGTGGAGTCAGACTGTTCTTCAGTGCTGCATTTCAATGACTGTACTAGCTAATGCCCTGAGAAAGAAGCTGCAGTTTCAGAAAAACTGTGTGTTTGACAATATTTATGCTGTGGACCAAACATACCATGACCCTGCAGCCAGTTTTCATGGCTAAACCAGCCATGAACAGTTTCATTTACCCTAGAGCAAATGGAAATGTCCCAGGGAGCGAGACAGCATTTCAGCTAGTTTGTACTAGCTGCTGGAATTTTTTTGGCTGACATCCACTGTATTTCTCCCTCCCCCTCCTTTTATACATCATCCTTGCACATGCCATTGGCTGCAGGCTGTGCAGTTTGCACTGGCTCCCTGACCTACGGATGGCACTTCTTGCTCTTTGTAGTGGTATCATGTTCTGTTATTTGTAACATGTCTGTGTGTCTGGTTATTATAATCCTCACAGCTCCCAAGAGTCTTTATCAACATGGTGGAGATGCTGGAGTTCTCTGGGCTGCGTCAAATCACAGCAAGCTCTTCAGAGTGTGCCTTGACAGCTAAGTAAGTGAGCAAAACAGCTCTTTGCCTATAAAGCGATGTTTTTTTGGCTCTGTCTCAATTTCTACAGGAGGACATCCACACTGAGCTTTCCAAGCTATGTGCATTGCTGCCGTTACCTGATCCACTAGTTCCCATCAACTCTCTCTTACTTCTTGCAATACTTCAGCTAAAAAGCCTGCACCTGTAGATAGCAGAGTTCTCACTTCTCAGCTGTAAGGCAGCATGACACAGCACAAGTCAACATATGATTGCTGAACTTCAAAGGCTTTTTTTACCCATCCATCTGCTGGTCAGCAGCACAGGCTGACATCCCTGATTCCTCTCTTTGTATCCAGTGTTGCATTACCTCTGGTGCAGGCTGTGCTGCATGCAGCAGAGCACAACCAGGAACAGCTCCTCACACCTAAAGGAGACCAAAATCTTAACTCAGAGAAGGTTGAGAGACTTGTTTTAGAAAGCAGCAGTGTCTTTAAAGGCATCAGAATGGACGTGAAAAGGCTCTTTAATCTTGCAGAGAAAGGTATAACAAAGACCAGTAGTTGCCAGGTGATGTCAAATGAATTCCAATTAAGTTAGGCAGAGATTTTTAAAAATACAGGAACACACTGGAAGGGAAAATAATGAATTGATGGTCTTGTTCAATATCTTCGTATTCATTCCAAGCACATTATTAGAAGATGAATTTCAGTGAAGCACAAGCTATTACCTCTTGTTATGAAGGTAACATAATAAAACTGAGTGGTGCAAGGACTTAGACTACATGAAAAATTTGTCTTTTTTAAATTTACACTCCCAGATGTCTGAAACTCTACTGTAAGCCCATTCATGGGATGGGTTTTCTTCTTATTCTAATACGTATGATTTCCTGCTGCTGTGTGGCACACTAAACACTGTTTTGCATTTGACTCAAGAGTTGCAGATCCTGCAGCTCTTTCTGCCTGTGGTAGGTGTTCATTTTGATAAGTAAGTCAGTAGAGATTTTTCTTTTGTGACATATCTGTCCATTCCTAAGCCACCAAGGTGGCTCTCCCTTCTGCATATGAGCTTTGAGCACCTATCCTGAGCTTCTTGAAGCAGACACACAGTGGTGAATAAACTATTCTATACTGGCTTTTAACTCTAGTATTTCTTTCTTTGAAGGAAAGTTTGCCCATGTTTCTTAAACCCAGAGGAAAATTCTTCTGAATTACAGGAAATCAAGAGAGTTAACAGAGATTTTCAGGTAATGCATTGATTCTGTAACTGGTCATCTTTACTTGTGTCTCTTCATATTGCTTCCCTCATTGCCCTTCCTGTTGTGCATATCCTCAGCAGTACAGAGAGAGATAACTGGAAGACAACTCGGCTACAGCCTAATCAAAACCCTACCCAGATAACCAGTTAGTAGCAGTGCAAGACTTTCCACATTGCTTTCTGATTTGACCTCAGATCTGAGCTGGATGCAGTTGGAGACCAGATCTGTTTCCAGCTGCTGTTTCAACAGCCAAAAAGGATTTAGCAATGATGGCTACTTTGTTGATATGTGTTTGTCTGTTATGAGTCCAATGAGTAGCTCACATGAATTAACATGTCACTGCAAGAGTGACAAATGACCTTGCATCAGCTGTTTTGCGGTTACTCTTAGCAGAAGAAATTAACTAAACCAACCATGGGCCAGCTTGCTATTTGAGAGTAACTTTTCATAGCCTCAGGCATAAGATTCACTCAAAATTAACAGAGGCTATAAATAGCTATTGGAGCAGAAGCTTTTTCCATCGATGTTCTTATGAATACAGGAATCACTGTATCAGATCACATCATGTTCTACATTTTGGCTCTGGCAGTGGCTGTAGTCCAATGAATCTGACAAAGCTCAAGAAATTCACCCAGGGTAATGCTTGTATAAGCCTACTAGAGGGGTCATTTTCCTTAACTAAGGAAGAGGGATTAGGAATGTTTTGAGATATGAACAGGAGCATTAGCATTTATACCCATAAGATGGCAAGTAACAATGAGATGGGGTTTTTTTTATTTGTATGAATGTCTGTGACCATAATTTTTGAAAGTGGCAGGTAATTTTTCAATGTTTAAGTATTATTTTAATTCAAGCACACCTTTCTGCAAAATCAAGTGCACTTCAGCCTCATGTTGGCATTCTGGACTCATTTGTCACTTCTAAAAATGTTGACCTTGTTCTTTTTTTTTTATAATTTTCTGCAAATTTTAATCTCATTGCAATTATGCAATTTTGGTTTCTATAAGGTTTGATTTTTTTTTTCTTTTTTTTTAAATTAAGCAACTTGGTATTTTTTACCTTTTTTTGTTTGAAATAATCAGCTTCTGTGCATTTTCCTCATGAAAAATCTCCTCATGAACCAAATTATTTTCTTAGCCATTTTCTTGACTGCTTTATAACATTGAGCTGGATTTACACTTTACAATTTATGGCTTCCTTCACTGAAAGATGTTTAATCTGCATGTTTCTGCTAGCTGACAAATGTTGGATGAGCCTTGCAAGTAACTGCTCTGTTTTCACTGACTGCACGCAGGCTGAAGCCTTGCGGCTGATCAGCAGCGGTCGGTACGAACAGCGGCAGGACTTTGCTGCTGTCATCCAGCCATTCTTCCGGAACACCTTGCTGCCCCTGGATAGTGTGAGTCCTGTTTTGCTTCTCCATTATGCAGGGGCCAGTAAGGTCCATGGCACAAGGACTGTGTTTTCTTCTCTCTGCACAGTCTAGAGGCACAGCGTGGAATCCGTGGTAAGAGGAGAGAACAGGAAGTCTTGCAAGAAGATTCACAGTGCTGCCTGTGAATCAAAATGGCTTTAGGAAACATTCATAGCATGCACCCATAAACAAGGCACCCTCTGACTGCCCCTGAACTGCATGTTGCTTCTCTTGTTGAGGAGGTTGGTTAGCATTCACCACAGTTTCCCGATTTAGGTTATGGAATGTGTTCAGGTTTTCTTCAAATGGAGACCAGCACTTGAATCTCTGACTTATCCAAGCATGGAAACAGGAAGCAGTCTTTGAAACCAAACACTGATTCTCCTTATTTTCTCCAGCCTTAGCATTATGTATGCTGTGTAGTTTAGGATACAAATATCCAGCATGAATCCTCATCAAAACAACCCGGTTTTGCTTAGTACTGATACTTTTTTCATACCATCCCCATTTTTTTTTCTGTTAGCCTAAAAGGTCAACCAATGGTCACCATACAGCTAGTGATGAGGCAAATTCCTCCTAAGAGAGACATTTACCACAGCTGGATAAGCCCACCATTTTTATTGTTGTCTGAAATTCAGCAGAAATTTCAACACTTGAAATGTTGTAAGTCTGAGTCACAGAAGTTTAAAAAGCAATAATAAGCACTTTACTATCAGTTCTGTACAAAATGGAATGTGGGTCAATGGCAGGGTCCATGTAACAGCTGTGACTGTTGGCTTAATGATAAGTTTAGCTTTGTTATGAAAATTTTTGTTTGAAGTTGAGCAGGGTGCATTACACAGAAGGTCCCAAGGTGCAGTAATCAGCTCATAGTTAGGAGCACCTAAGTTTATTTCCAGTGTGAAAACATGAGCATGTTGACTTTAGGAAGGTACCAAAATTGTGAAGTGGGTATATCAAGTACAGTACACTATTAGATATAATATGTCAGATCTCAAAGATTGAAATTTGCTGAGAAACAAATTTTTGCTTTTATTGCAGACCAGCAAGCCAGATCTGAGCTTCTTTGCTGCAGATTGCTTTCATTTCAGTGTAAGAGGATATGCTGAGGTGGCCATGGCTCTCTGGAACAATATGGTAAGGGATTATAACTTAGATCCCTATGTGTTTGTGGTAGCAGTATCTACAAAAGATCATGAGAAAGGTGTCTGAAACAAAAGAGTAAGCAAGACATAAAATTGATATCCTAACAAGAGGGGGTTGCTCAACTCTGAGGTTCTTCTCTGCATTGCTTAGGAGTGTAATCCAAAGTGATCATATTGCATGAAACATTGTAGGTCTTTGCTCATTCAAAATGGGAAGTCTCAAGAGTCTTAATGTAATGAAAAATTCCTTTCTGATTTGGTAAATAACTTGCATTAAAACAAAAAGTCAGCCTAGTTAAACATTCAGTTCTGTAGGTTTGCTGAAAATGTCTGTTCAATGATCTTGCTCTTCTTCAGTGAATCCTGTTATATTTATTAGGAAAACATATATGTGACTGAATTTTTGCTGCCATTAATAGTGTGGACATGTTGCACCACCCACTCTTGTATCTGATGAGGCAGTTTTAGTAGAGTCACTGAAACTAATGGGGGGCTGAAATCAAACTTAAGATGCTTATAATCACATTCCATCTGTCATTTTGGGGGAAATGAATAGCTTTTGAATAGTGTTAGAAGAAGGTGTCAGAGGTACATGCCAGACTTGATAACTCCAAAGTCACAGTTGCTTTCAGAATTGTTTCCCCGCATTAGAAGGAAGACTACGGCATTTTTATGCCACAGCAGCATTTTCTCCCCTTGTCAGGTAAACACCAGTAGCCAAATACATTGTGCTAGCAGAAATCCTGCATCCTGGTTTGCACAAGAAACAAACATAAATGGAGGGGAATTTCTTTTCTGTCCAAGTAAAAGTTTGAGTGAGATAAGAAATGAGCTTGAAAGTAAAGACTGGAAAATGCAAGGCAGGAATCTGTGCAGCTGCCCAGCATAGCATGTGAGCTGTAGGTCCCGGATTATAGAATGTACAATGCAAGCACATGCTCAGAGTAATTGATTTGTGCACACACAGCAAATCTGCCTGTTTTTCATCAGGTTTCCCTGTCTGGGACTCCAGATGACAGCAGGCTGGTAGGCTTCACTCTGCTTCAAAGCTTAAACAGGGCTAATGGTGGGCCAGAAACCCCAAGCAAATGAAAAATTCAAATGGAGCATGGCTGAGAAAGAAAAAAAGAAAATGGGCAGTACCTGGGCACATGACGGTCTTAAAATTGGTTTCTGTTGCCATGTGGTATTCCTATTGGCCATTACTCATTCCTGAATCACCATCAGTCTTTTTTCCTATGCCACCAGTTGTTTTTTTTTTCTGTCCAGACTGTCACTCATTTCCTACGCATATAAGGATATTGACAAAAAGCTTTCTACTGTGGTGGCAGGGATCAGGTTCTTACTGATGCAAAGCACAACTATTCCCTCCCATAGAGATCTGTCGGTCTATGGCAACTGCAGATATTACTGTTTACTATTTAAATCTAGTTCTTGTAACACATCCCTGCTTTTCCCTTGCAGTCCTTGTACGGCAAGGCTGTGCAAGCTTACTGTAAGGCTGTATTGTTTCCCTGTTCCCTGAAAAGCTCGACAGGCTGCAGGCTTATGGCCAAATGACACGGATTCTTGTCAGTGCACATAAAGGACCAGACTGTGCCTGGCCACTGTGTGGGTATGCAGGGATGGGGATGGCTTGCAGAGTCTCTCCCTCGCCATAATGTTCTTTGCCCTTTTGGCATCATGCAAAACAAAGTGTGCTCCTGCTCTCTGAGGTCAGAGGACTCTGCAGTTTTAAGGGGTTTCCACTGGTCCCAAACCCACCTTGTCAGGTGTTTGGCCGAGGTGAAGGGACACATGGACAGAGTGTTTGGTTTGTGTTCTGCCTCCATGCTTGCCACATGCTCTAGAGGAGCTGTGGGTTTCTTCCAGAACTTGTCCTGTATGCTCATGGACTCGGGGATACTGTCATCTTCAAAGCCCAGAAGCTAATGCTCCTGAAGAACAGTTTGCATAGAGATGAAGTCAGCACGGGTGGCTACAGAATTTTGTATTTTATAATCTTTTGTCTGGGCTCTGTGCCAGAATCCTTACCAAGTGCCCTGGCATGGGAAGAATTACAATTATCTACAAATAACCAGTTGCCCCTCAGGCAGAATGCTGCAAGATATGAGCCACACATTGTACAAATAACAGAGCTGTTCCCTTTAAGGTACAAAAAAACTACCAAATTCAGTCTTCGCTGCATTAGCTGGTGGGTGGGCCAAGTGATTAGGAGTCATAAAAAAGTCCATCAGGACCCTACAACAATCAGCAAAGCTTGGCATCCTGTTTTGCTTCTAATCTTCTATTCACTTGTTAGCTTTCTTCTCTTCCCTCATTATATTTTCTGTGGTTCATATATTTTTATTTTTTGGTCTTAACTAGCTTCTTTCTGTTTGTTTGTTTTTTGGGGTTTTTTTTTTTTTTGTTTTTTGGGGGGTTTTTTTTTTTTTTGTTTTAACTAGCTTTTTTTTGTTTTTTTTTTTTATTAAAAATTAACAAGAGAGAGAAAGTATTCTCAGTGTTTCCATATGAGAATCTTATGCATGTTGTGCTGGTCTTGTTGTTCTATTGTTTCTCTTCAGCATGCAGCTGACACTTTAATCCCTTGAGGACAGTAAATGCCTGTATGAACAATAGCAGAAGCAACAGCCATGCTCTGTAATGCATTCCCAGAAGTGCTGGATGACAACTTTGCAGCTCTCTATGGACCAATCTTGTAGTCATTACTTCAGGCATGTCCATACAACAGTTGTAAACACCTCAGTTAACATGACTGAGCAAGCCTCTACTTGTTAGCTTAACTATGGCAACCAGTGTTATGTGCACTCCTGGCCAAGAACAACTGCCTGCTATTAGCCTGGGCATATTTTATGTTGTGCTGGAAATGGGCTCAGGGGGAGCCTATGGTCAGCTATTGCAACTTAGCTGCCAACTGATAACATAAAAGGCTCTGTGTAAGTCACTTCTTGCAAGATTGTGAACCCAGCCTCAGCTAAAATTCCCAGGGAATTTCTTGTCTGAGTGAAGACTGTAAAGGTTGGCATTGTCCCGTTCTCTCTCTGTAACTCTGTCATTTCTGAAGTAACTCCCATCACCATGACACCTAGGCACCTTTCTTTAAGTAATGTGTTAAGTAATATGTCTAAAATCTGTCATATGGGTTTTTTTCCTTTGTGGTTTACACTGCCATTTGAGATGAGTACATGGCAGAACTGGGTGCAAGAGTGAACCACTTTGCTTTAGCTGAACATTTAATATGCATTGTATTCAGAGCAATGCAAAAGGAAGAAATGCTTATCCTGTTCCTTGCTCCAAGGGCGTTATTCTGCAGCCAGTACACCAGATTCTTAATGTTTCCAGTTCACAAGTGTTAAAATGTTTGCAAACGTTCCTCTGCTCCTTCTACCACACTTCTTCATTACTGCAAGCAGCAAAAGTCTGGATAAGAAGTTGTAACTGTCTGAATCAAGAGAGTCGGAGAAGCAAAAGATTCATCATTAAGTTTAACATTGCTTTTCTCTTCTTCAGCTGGAGCCAGTTGGTGAAAAGCAGACTTACAACAACTTTACCTATGACAGATCAAAACTCAGGTGTCCAAACCCTGTAAGTAAAGGTCAAGGTGCTCTCTCCATTAATCACCTCTATTTTTTCTCCTTTATTCACACTGGTAGAGCTCTTTAAAAGAGTATCTTTGTGAAGGTTTTAAATAGCTAAAATATACCCTGTTTTGTTACAGACAGGGAAATCTACTTAAGATTTAAGACAAAAAGCTTTATCCTCACTGCAATGGAAAGTCTTTCATTAAAGCTAGTTCTAATGTGTCTGTGTATTTCCATTTGCTTGTTTGCAGCAAGCGAATTAGGAAGTGATGCCACCACTCGTGATTCTGAGGTGGCTTCTTTTTTGTGTTCTCAGAATTTTCAGAGCAGGACAATGTTTGGGCTAAGATAGAGAGAAGGCAAAACCAGCTGATTGTCTAAAGATCTACCATTTCTCTCTGAGAAGGGGCAGTGTCATATTGTTGGAATACTGCCCGTTGAGTGATCTGTGGTCAATAAAACCTTTGCTCTCCCTTTGTAGGAGAAACCTTTTCTTTCCACACGAAGAAATAGTGGATTTGGAAATTCAGATCTCAACTTGGAGAAAACAGAATCTTCAGTCCCCTACTGGGCTGTCATTGTGACTGCAGTAGCTGGGGTCCTGGTGGGTTCTTTACTTGGCTGGGTTGTGTCACGAAGAAGAACTAAGAAGCGCCAACGTAAGGCTGACACAGAAAATAACATTAAAACAACCCCTTTGTAACACAAGTGGAACAAACATCGTTCTCTGATGTGGCTGCTCTCTGCTGTGACACAGAGAGTAGCAGAACAATAAACCTGTTGGATATGAATGAAGCTTCTTGGTTGCCCAGGGATTTTTATGCCGAATAATGTTGATCAGTAATGTATTTAAGAGTTATCTTCTGGCGACCATCAGGTGGAGGATGAAGTTCAAAGTAATGCTGTGGTTTCATGCCAGCAGGCAACTAAGTACCACACACCTGCTCACTCAGTCCCTCTCAGTGGGATGAGGAGGAGAACTGGAAGAAGGTAATACCCATGGTTGAGATAGGAGCAGTTTTAATAACTGAAATAAAGTAAAATGTAATAATTGTAATGAAATGTGAAGTAACAAGGAAGAGAGAGGAATAAAACTCAAGAAAAACTAGTGCTGCAAACTACAATTGCTCATTGCCTTCTGACTGATGCCCAGCCCGTCCTTGAACAGCAATCAGCCCCTCCTGGACTTCTTCTCCCACTCTATATAGTAAACATGATGTTCTATGGCATGGAATATCCCTTTGTCCAGCTCAGGTCAGCTATCCTGGCCATGTTCACTCCCAGCTTCTTGTACTGGCAGAACATGGAAATATGAAAGTCCTTGGTTTAGAGTAAGCACTACTTAGCAACAACTAAAATATTGATTTGTTATCAACGTTATTCTAATACAAAATCCTAAACACAGCACTGAACCAGCTATTATGAAAAATATTAATTCTATCCCAGCTGCAACCAGGACAAAGTGTGAAAAGCTCTTTCATTCTGGGGTCCAATTCTCTCTTTCATGAATATTACTCAATTGCACAAAGCAAGAACACCTGTTCATGCATCTTGGCTTCTTAATTGTGCATCTGTCCTTTTCTCTTATAAACCCTCTATTTAAAATGTTAAAGAGAAGTCCATGATTACAACCTGGTATTATCCAAGAGTAAGGTGTGAGATAAACAGCAATTTCTAATGTTATATTCCAGCAAGACCATTGCGTTGAAGGTGCTAAGGTGATTCTACATGGGCAAGTACAATGCCATGGAAACATATTTAAACTGGTTTCTGAACAACTTGGATCCACATGGTATCCCTGGTGCAGTACTGGGCAGCACAGATAGAATAACTCTGCACTGCCTTGGACTCCAGGCTCCTTCCATCTGGGACTGGGTGTGGAGCTGGGCTGTATCTGTCACTTTTCCTCCAGGGCTAAACAGCCCAGGGACATCCTTTATCCTCCTGCCCTCCCCTGTATGGGAGCTGGTTCCAGAATGAGTCTTATGATGAATTTCTTCACTAGCATCTAGTAAGGGGTCTACACAAAAATGTGGTTCCTGCAAGCTAGCTTGGCTGAATCCTTCTCATAGGACCTCTGCTGTGTTCAGGTCTCCCTGGTTATTATCCACAGAAGAGCTTGCAAATTTGTTTTTCACTTTTTGTTTTGTTTTGGTTTTTTTTTAATTCTAATCAGGAGTTCAGAGACCATCCTTTTTGGAAATTAGACTTTCCTTGTTTTTAACTTGCAGGCCAATTCATGTGCTCTATTAGTACAAAAGGTTCTTCACAAGATCCACATGATCTCGTTTCCCAATATCTTTCTTATTTCCTATGTTAAATACATAACCTCTTAATTTTATTGAAGCAAAAATGAGGTATGCACTGGTGCAATATTTTGTGATGTCTACTACATTTCCACTCCAGAAATGCAGATTAGTAGAAAATTATAATGTTTCCCAGAAGAAAGTGTTCTGGGTTTCCTAAATTTATTATTATGCATGCAGAAGGTGTTCAGACTTCTCCTTTTTCCATTTCACTTCTGACAGTGTCCTTGCTAAGGTAAAAAGAGGTGGGCAGAGTACAACTTGCACAGTCAGGTTTCAGGGGCTGTGGTTGCATTCTCCTCTTCTTTGATCTGCTGTCAAAGATAGGGGCTCTTAATAGTAGGACTTTTATTTACCTGCATATTACCCACAGATGTGTGTCTGTGAGCTCTACATGCAGCACAAAATGGGGATATATTTAGAATGTGAACCAGGAGCAGTTGCATCTTGTTCCAGTGCAGCACAGACTGCTCTTCCTGTCCCTGTCTTAGCTGTGGCTCATTAAGTATCTACCTGGTATTTATTTAGCTTGGGAAATGGAAGCAAGCATAACCTCCAACCAAGAGACAAGATTTCAGTGTATACCATAGCACCTACGCCTCATACACATTGGAAAACTATAAGCCTCATCTGTGCGGAAGCTGAACAAATATCCAAAGGCTGCTATGTCCTCTCATCCCGAAATGTTGTTCTTGTGAGTTGTTTTCCCTACTGGGAACTTTGATAGCCACTGCTCATACAACTCTTGGCTTGGGAAGAAATAACAAGAAAATAGTTCTCTACAGAACTTTTCATCAGTACTAGGTATTTCAAAGGAAACTCAAGAACAGTAGTTCAGTACTGATTCACCTTTCCAAATCATGTGTGCATGCAGGAAGTGGGGTGGGAGTCCTGGAGCATGAGTTAGAGTTACAAAATGCTGCAGTCTCTCACATCAGGTTTGTCCTGCCTCAAGATGGGTACAAGTGCTTCTTGGGTTTCATGCTTGTGCCCCCTGCTAAAATAACTGAACGTCCCTTTTTCTCACTTAGAAAGCTAATTTTTGTTCTGAGCTTCTAAAACCTAAATTATAAGAAATGCAGCCCATTGGGAAGTGAGAGGAAAGATGGCTCTTAGCTCATTCACTATCCTGAAGGATTCTAGAGTGGAAATAATTCTTGTGCAGGAGCCTGGGTGATTTCGCTTTTGAATGGTGAGCTGCAGTTCCCTACAGCATTTGGCCCTGTAAGGAATGCTGCCTTTGCTGATGCTTTTGGGAACTTAATGGATGCTTAAATTATATCGGTTGTGTTCTGGTAATGCAACAGGAGACTTCCCATACTTTCTGTAGCTTTGGTGTAGCTTTAATTCACAAATACAGTAGGAGCTGGACCAGGAACTAGCAGGTTTTTATTTAGTCTATGGAGGTATCTTCTAGCATCTTTCTTCTGTAGACTCAAGTATGTGGTGAAATGTGCTGGCATTAAAAAAAATAAATCAGGAACCATGCAATTTGCAGCTGTTCCACAAGCAAAATCATTTAAGTGAAGATGTTACTGCAGAATGATCCCTCCATGCTTATTAAGGTAACATGAATCTGGAATGATTGACAGCTGATTAGGTCTAGATACTTTGCATTCAATGTCACATCAAATCAGGAAGTAATCTTACCTGTCAGTTGTCCATTTCTCCTGTTTTCTGCAAGGACATGCCCTTGGTTTCAAATGCCCTTATGGCGTTTTGCCTCAGCAGATAATGAATAGACAGACTGCCGACTGAAGCACAAAAGGAGAGGCTTAGAAAGAACTTCGAGTCTTGTATGGAAAAATGCATCAGTTGGATGCCATTTTAGCCAAGGATTTTGCTTTGGCCAGTGGTTGTCTTGCCCAACACAGAAAAGCGCTCTTCTGTGATTTTCTAACACCCCAAGAAAACAGGCTTTATGAATGATTCCTCTGGAGAAGAGCCACAACTCAGCCCACATGAGTGGTCACTATCCAAAGGACCTTTGTGGGTACTGGCCAGCTGTTCAGGTTGTCAAGAAGGACAATTGGAGTAAATATTACTCTGTTCCCTGGTCCTGAGAAATAATCTGTTCTTCAAACAGGGAAGAGATGAAGCCTGACAAGTGTCGGCAAACATTTGCCTACAGCTTCAGCAGTTCTGGAGTTTAAATTCTGGCCTTCTTTGTTACTGCTGATGGACTACTTCCTCTCATCACGGTACAGTGCCTTCATTCTTCTTCGTACAGGTCTAGCGTCAGTTTGCCCCAAAATCCAGTCTAGGTGCTCAGTGAACTTAGGGAAGAGAGGGAAAGTTCAGCTTTGGAGATTGCTAAATGTTTCCTCCCACCACCTTCTAGGTGGTGACATGTGCAAATGGCAAATTATGTCATTTTAACAGCTAGGCAGTATGTGATAGCCTGGGACATCTGGGCAAGAGTTTTGTTACTTTGAGGGATATTCTGCTAAAACACTGAGGTGAAACAACCCCACCTAAAGAAAGGAAAAGCTCTGGATTTTTACAGCTATTCATATTTGTGATTTACTCTTCCTGGAATTTTTAATGAATTTGCTACTGGAGGATCATGGGTTTGCAATGCTTGCTCTTCTCCCCCTCCAAGCACCCCATTTTGTTTTTAGAAGGAAGGTATCTGGGATTTTGGGACCAACAGGACAAAAAGATCTATCCATAAAGTAGCTCATATATTATTTAAATAAAACAAATTTTCTGGGTATCATAGATCTTTGAGCACAACAGAGAGAGATGGTCCTGTGAATTATTGTGTTAAAACTAATTCTGTTCCAAGCACCTGGTTTGCTTAACCAGGGACCTGAGAAGCATCTCTAGCAGGAGTCTAGGAGTCTGTATTGAAAAAGGGCGTTGTGGAAGAAGGAGGAAGAAAGACTGGCAGATTTTAACTTAGCACATGCTGAGTATCTTCCATTTAAGTGTCCTTGCCACCTCTTAACTTTGGTAGATATCAGATGTTTCACCATCTCTCTGAGAATGGCAGATTTCTCATACTCATTTTGAAAATGATCTTCAGATGCTTTTGATGACCATTATAGCAGAAACAAAAATTTTTTTCTGGTGGTGACCATTGGAGAGAACAGTACCCCAAGGGAAAAGACAAAAAAACCACAGGACTTGAGCAGTTTTAGAAAATATATCCTATTAAACATAAGTGAGCTTTTTTAAGGGGTGATTGGAACTATTCACTGGCTATAGGAAGTTTCCTTATGTCTTTCCGTTTCTGTGATCTATGAAATTGTCACTCATGATGAAGTCATAACTGCATTAAGTTCACTGAGAAAACATCATTTGCTGAACTCTATGGGTTTTCCCTAATTGCAGGCCTTCAGCAGGATTTGTAGCAGTTGGGTATGAAAGTGTGCTGATGTTCTCTGTTGGATGAAGCATGGGATCCATGAATGTGTTTCTGTGATAGGGTGCTTTTAGTTTCCAGGCCTTCTGCTTCCATACAAGAAGGACTTAATAGTCTCTTTGGACTAGGGGTGCTTCAGGGACATGGTTCTGTGAGAAGTCAGAAATTCCTGCCACTGATCCATGGGCTGACCCTGGAGTGAGTTATTTCAGCTGGAGAAGCCAGCTGCTTCCAGACGTCTAAGAGTGCTTTCTCATTGTTGTAAAATTATTATGGCTGTAAAGGAGCATGATACCTTCAAAGTATCTCTATCTTAACCATCAAAAATTTTATAAAAATTCCTTTTGGTGTTAAAAACTAGCCATGAAGGAAAGCCCTTTATTTACCCTTTGTGTTGCTTAGGTGATGGAAAGCACCACCTGAGGGCCCCAATGGGCTTAGGCAGTGATAGGAGACAATCCTCAAAGTGAAACAGCAGCCAGGGTTGCTCAGCTGTGGTTCAGTTCAACAGCAGCAGGGAAGTTGGGCCTTGTGTAAGGGCCTCACCAGCGGGTGGATGAGACAGAAGATATGTTCTGTATTCTTGCACTGGTTAAAGACACAGGAATTGCCGGGTTCAGCAGCTCTTCTCCACCCATGAGGGATTTACCTGCACTTGCCAGGCTGCCCGCAGGTATCCTCTGAATCAGTTTTCAGATCAAAGGAAAACACAGGAGTAAGTGGGGAGGACACAGCTGGGATAGATTAGACAACAAAAATCAAGAGTGCATCTTTTGAAAGTTTCCAGGTTGTCTCTCTCCTTAGCTCTCTCAGCAACCATCTTATATTACTTCAGCACAGACTTGGGAACCCTTGGAAACCTTGCCTGTCTGCAAGTACAGCCCCTAGGGCCTGGGTTACAGCAGCTTCTAAACATCCCACAGCCAAACCGAGTGACTGCATGAATCGTGTCATGTCCCTGAGGATTCATCCCAGACCCTCTGGGGATCAGAGGTGCTGACATACCCAGCAGCTTCCCAGACAGCCCCAGGTGGAGGACAGACACTGAGATCCTCGCTGTAGGCAGGAAAAATGGCACCTGTGAGAAGGCGCAAAAGCAGAACTTCAGGTATCTAAGTGCTTCTAAAGTCCCAAACCAGAGTTCAGCATGTACTCTGGAGAAATGACATGGCACTGTGTGGAACACTGATAACAGGATTAGACATACCTATTGCATCACTGTGTCATCTACATAAGCTGCTTGTGCATCTGAGCTGAAAATGCCACAAATGCCACTTAGCCTTTGACATAACATTCATCTATCACGTACTTGTTTTTGTGGCTTGAGCTGACCTTTTCCTGCTGCTGATCCTACTGCAGTAGTCAAACAATCCCTTCACCCTTTCCCCTACCTGAGACATCCTTCTGTTACAGCTGCCAGAAATCTCTGGTACAAGGTAAGTAAATAAGCCAGCCTGACAATTAGGACATTCCCCTTGCTGTTACTTCTTCAACAACAAAAAACTTATTGCCTTTGTTGAAGCATCATCTGGAGAATTTTACAAATATTCATGAGAGTAATTTGTGTGTCTCGACATTCCTGTGAGATAGCCTTATTACCCCCCCCCGCCTTATTTCCCCCCCCCCCCCAACGAAAGATGATGAAATTTATGTGCAGAGAGGTGAAACTATGTTCTCCAGGCTACATGATGAGTCAGTGACTGAGCAGGAGATTAAACCCAGCAGTCCTGGCTCCACAGACACAGCCCGGTTTTGTAACCACTGCACAACTTATCACTGGATCACTAACACAGAGGGGCTGGTGGCTGTGCCAGTTTAACGCCTATTTTCCGCCTTAGATTGAATGCAAATTCGGCAAAATATTGGCAGTCTGTTCCAGGGGGGAGAGAGGGGTGGGGAGCAGCGAACTGCTCTGGGGATCAGCTCCGCCCCGGTGCTCCATGTGCACACACAGACACTGGGCAGCGCTGCGGTGGAAACCGGGGACCCGAGAATTGTGGGGTGGGGAAGGGAGACGACAGGGAAATTGACTGCCCTCCCATCTGCATTCCCACACCCAGTGATTAGCTGCAGGTTCCACCTCCAGCCTGCCAGGTGCAAGGTTGCAGGTTGCGCCGAGCTCTGAAGGGATCCTTGCACACTGAGTGGAGTAGAAGAGTCAGGATTTTTAGTGGTCCGATCTCAGATCTGTTTACATGGTTGATGGTATGTCCTCCAGAACAGAAAAAAGTGGATCCTACTGAGAAGTAATTAGGTTGATGAAATGGAGAATTTTTTTTTCTTGTTGGTCTGTCTTTCATTTTTTACTTGATGAAAGAAAAATAATGGGGAAAAGTGGACCTAAAAGTTTTGCAAGTTTTCATTTCAGAATGTTATTTCAAAGGCTATTTATTTTCAGAATATTTAGCACTGCAAGATGTCTGCCTTTTGACTTACTTTTCAGCTGAAAAATATTACTGATTTGGAACCTTTTGATGTTTTTGTATTGCCATCCTGACTTTTGAATGTGAACTAACACTAAATCATCAGCATGTCTGAGGAGAAAGAAAAGTTATTTCTTTTGAATAGTTCCAGTAAATGCAAAGCTGTTATTTAAAGTGTTTAAGAGGCAGCTTTACTGCCAAGCTAACTCCCGTATTTATCAACATGATCTGTCTGTACCAAGTAATTTTGCTAGCTATGAGAGTGACCACAGACCAAAACCACTGTCGTGCACAATCATCATCCCTGCTGCCTGACAGTACCAGTGTGTAGCTCTAAAACCAAATTATCAGTAGCCATCTTCAGCAAGAAACCCTGCAGTGTAATTGTTGGAGCAGTTGCAGCATGTGTGTGACCATAGTGATTGGGTAAGCCTTTCCCACTGACTCCAATAGCAGCTCAGAAATAAAAAAAAAAAAAAAAAAAACCAAACCAAACATTTATGGAAAGAGGAGTTTGTGGCAATTCCTGTGCTGCTCTGTCCTAGGGAAGGAATATCTGCTTCAATAGGAAGCCTAGCACTGGCTGTGCTTATCCTGTCTCCCAACCATGGAGTTGGGGAACTGCTCCTGGGTGTCTTCCCACCAGACCATATTTAGCAGAAACTTGGAGCTTACTTGAGTAGCTTTTTTGAGTTTCAAAATTTCAAAACTTTATATGAAAGCAGTTGTTAGTTGGGATGAATCTTCTTGATGGGAAACAGGGTTGTCCCTGCAAGTCATCAAATCCTAAGAAGATGTTATTTACCGTGTGCTCTCCTTTGGTCTTCCTTTGAGCTGCCCCAGCTGACTGTTTGCTATGACAATCTAATTATGACTTAGTTTGGCCCGAGCACTGGCTGCCTTAATTTTCTTTTATCTCACTGAACTGGGCAAGCAGAATCTAGATGTTTGAGAGCCTCCTCCCTGTGTGAAACCAAAGGAATTCAGAAGTGTATTAGAAAGGCATTATCTTCTCCTTTTCCCTCTGGTTTTTTTTTTTTTTTTTTTTTTTTTTTTCCCCACTGGAGCCTATCCAGATGGAGCACAAACAAGGAAAGGATAAATGCAAAGTGCTCTGCCACCCTGAAAGCATGCGCTGACGTCAGCTTTCATGAACTGGCACTTTAATCATCGCATGGGGAATGTTTCTCTCTCCCTCTGCAGCCTCCCTTTGGATTTCTCAGTGCACCAACATTAGCATTTACAGCAAGGAAGATTTATTTTCTTTGCTGGTTAAAAGGGTAGTAAATTCAGAATGTTTTCACAAGCTGCTAGACTGAGAGCTCTTGAGACCCAAAATGCCATAGGCTCGGTCTAGGTGCATCAAGGGCAGCAAAAGGGCAAACTTCTTCCTGGGTGTATTTCCACTTGCATTAACAGCTGAGCTGAAAAGCAGGGGGCTAGTCCATCGGCATACACAGAGAAGCTCTCAGTTTCTCCAAGTCAAACTGCACAAAATACCCTCAGAGAGGAAAAGAGTATGGGGTACCAGATGCAAGGGACAGATCAGTCAGGGATTTCCAAAGGTCTTTTTGAGGCATATAAGCTAAATTTTTCAGAATTAAGCACTGAAAGTTAGCAGACTCATTTTCTGTTCATGTGTCAGGCCTCAAAGAAGCACCTTGCTCTCTCCCTCTGCCTCAGTCTTCCTGAGAGGACAACGGGTCATTGGAATTTGACCCCCTCTCAGAAGAGCCACGAGTGATGAATTCACTAAATTGTGCGAGGAGCATTTTAAGTTTGCTGAGGAAGAGCTCTGTGGAAGTGCCTTGCATTTGTTGTTATCTTTCTTCTGGGATTGAGCATAGTCTACTCCTCTGCATCTATCACTGCCTAGTTGTATTTTCTCTATCTGCTCCATGTCCTTCACACATGAGGGAGCATGTGTGAAGCAGGAGTAGGATGCAGCCATCCTTTCTTGGCTGTTTGCCATAGGTGAGCCCAGAGATGAAATTCTCCCCCCCATACCTGACATAGTGGCCACCACAACACAGAAATTCAGGCCAGTTCTAGCAAAGCAATTCACTGAGGATTTTGGTCATTATGGTGTGGGGAGGTTACCTCATTCTATGCACTCAGAGATGAGCTGGGATGGGGGGAAAGCAATGACAAATTAACGATGCTAGCAGGCTATTGTCAATACAGATGCAGTCAGTTGGTCTCATCAGCTGCTTTCATTGGGCTGCCTGCTTCACAATAAAGTGATTTCCTAATTACAGCCTTCACTTCACACTGTCCTGCATCATCAGGTGCTGCTGCTTCCTTTATGCTTGCTGGAGCTCTCTGCGGCATGGCACTGTCTCAGCGTTAATGCCCCACTAGCCCGTGTAATTAAAGGAGGATTAAAGATGGATTTGTGGCAGCTACATTCTTATTTTGGTACCTCTTGCATGTTGTGGCTCTTGCTTTTTACAAAGCCCAAGGTGACTAAAGGGTTGCCGATATTTAAAATACACATATACAGATATATATGAATATATACACACATGTATATGTGTATATATATCCCAGTTAGTGATGCGTTTTCCCAGGTGTCCAAAAACTTCTGTAGTGCTATGTAAGAAATATATGAAAGAGATGGGGAGCAAGTAAAGATTGCCATGAAAGCTAGGATCCACTTTTAGGCTTTCTCCTAGCTCCAACTCTCACACAGACAAAAAAAGCCATGTGAAAACTACAGCTATTCCTTCCTACCAACCACACTGCCACTGTACTTTAGCCTCTTATCTTTAAAAACAGATACCCCCTCTTAGTCACCTTCCCCTCAAGAAAATAAAATTTTCTCCAGTTGAGCAGTCAGCACTATCAGCTCAACTCAGACCATCACAGAGCATGAGCTGTCTGCTGGAAAACCCTGGGAGTTTGGGGCAGTTTAATAATTAGTTTGATGGGCTTTTTTTATTTACTTTTTTGGTTTGAAGTGCTTGGTTAATACTTTCTAAACTTTTAAGGCTGGAAACAGTTGCAGGAGCAAGAGCTGTAGGAAACTGCACCAAATATTGTGAAATTCATGACATCATCATCATCACCATATTCCTGACATCAGTTCACAATTTGACTTACTAATACTGGAACACAGGTTTTGTGTTCCTGGTGTCTCTCAACCTTCTGCTTGCTTGGCAATTTTAAATGCAAAGTGGCTTAAAATGACCACACTGCCCCTAATCTAATGTTTTCATATTGTCTGCTGCTCCCTAGGAGAGATTTGATGGTACAGATCTTCCTGCAGTTCTTTTAGCACAGGCTCACCTGGGTCCCACCTTTTGCAGATCTCTCATACCACCCCCCTGGAGTGAAATAAACTACATTTATCAACCTCATTCTTTTGTTATTACAAATACATTATAAGTACATTTTTGCCCACATAATGTGATATAATTTTTCAGCACACCTTGTTGGATATTGCTATACTGATTAGAATTGGACAGAAAACCAATACCCAATTACAGCTATTGCAGGCCAGTAAAAAACACAGTTCTACAGAAATTAATGTTTTGCAAAGTTTGGATGGTAGTGAAGTGTCCTACTTTCACTTTTGGAGACTTTAAAAAATAAATTTCCTTCTTCCATATAACATGTTTGTTTTCATAATGACACAAAAACTCCACAGGCATACTCTAAAAAAAATTATTTCTCCATTATGATCAATCCTAAACAATTATTTTCCAGGGGGTTGCAACATTCAGATTTATTACTATGCAAAAGGAAAATTCATTTCCAACTCAATGTTCACAGAAGACAGCTCTTAGCCTCTAATAAGCTCTGTTGGTGGCAGATATTCTTGATAAACTGGCAGCATTCTGCTCAGAGGTGGTGGCAGCAGAAGTAGAGAGTGCAGCAGTACCTTTTTGACGAGAGCAGAATGAATGGCTGGTGCAATTGAGATCATAGAATATTTGAGCTGGATGGAACCTTTAAAGGCCATCTAGTCCAGCCACCTTGCAATGATCAGAAACATCTTCATCCAGATCAGGCTGTTCAGAGCCCTGTCCAACCCGGCCTTGGAAGTGTCCAGGGGTGTGGCATCTACCATTTCTTTTTTCTACCTGCTCCAGTATTTAATCACCCTCATCATAAAAGAGGCTTTTGCAGTGTTAGGATTCTCCCCCAATATTCAAGCTGGTTAGATCAAAGACTGCCAAAATTTGGGTTGCTAGCACCCAAAGCAACTTCTGCTGCAGTGCTGAGCCCTTGCCACTTTCATGGGTTTTGTAGCACCCTTTGGGACACAGGCCATGTTTAAGGAGCTCAGACAGATTCTTTTTTGATTTTTCTGCAGTACTAAGTAACCTTAGAAACACTTGATGACTTCATTGCAGCCAGCTGTTACTGTATAAACAGTTATTTAAAATACTGTGTCCTGAAATACCTATGTCTTGGTCCAGGGAAATAGTCAGGTCCTATTGCTGTGCAACACCGTATAATCAAGGGAACTGCCCGGCAGGTGACAAGCATGGTGCCTCCTGGAGTCACATGGATCTAAATAGTCATCACTAGAAAGCAGTGGAGAAGTGACTGTCTGCTTTCCACCCTTAGTGGCTCCTGCTGGGTAGCTGGTCCTCCAGCATTCTCTCATGCAATCAGCTTTAGCTGACCGTGTGGACTTTATTGGCATCTACATGCTGGCAACTTTTATTTCCAAGAGCAGTATCAGCTATTCAGCCAGAGCTGCAGACTAGTTGGTAGCTCACCCTGCTGAAGCCGGATTCAGATCTCTCCTAACCCATTCCCAAGAAATGAATGGCTGAAACTTTTGTATTAGTCCTGCCATCTGCCTCATTTGCATTCCATGCCTTAGGAGGGAAATCTTTGTTCCCTTCTCCTCACTTTGACAGTTTTTCTGGATGAAAGAACTCCAGGAAGAGTGGGATCAAGCAGAAGTCACTCATGCTGTACATGCAGCTGTCTGCATACTCCCTGCACCTGTTTGCCCTCTCTATTTCTGGCCCTTAAAAAATCCTAGGAATTTTTAATTAAAGGTTTACTTCTTTTATCAGCTATCTCCTGACAGCAGCCCAGATGATAATTTGTCTTTCCAGAGGGAGAAGAGAGCTGGGTATGGTGTTTTTCTTTTTTCTGCTGTTCCCTGATCCATGGGCAGAGCTCTGTGTGAAGGTGTCCCCAATTTCTTCTTTGATCTGGGCCACTGTGCAGGCTGCTGCTCGGGTTCTGCTCTGCATCTTTCCATGAGACACAGTGACCTACATACCTGTCCTTGCCGGTAATGGGTCATATCCTGCCTTATCTGACCCTCCCTTTTCAAGGGCGATAAAGAGAGATCTTTAATTATCTGGTGGTTTCCACCCACCAGTCCCCAAGTTAAATGTGGTGCTGCCCTCCATCCTTGTTTGTTTTTGAAAAAGAACTAGCTAACGTAAAAGGTTACCATCCAGGCTCCTCTGTGGAGTCTTAAATCTTAATCCATCCACAATGTTAACTAATTGGATTTGTTTCTAGAAGTTCTAGAAGAAAGCTGCCTGTGGTTTGACTATCTGCAGAAGAGTAACCAAAAAAAAAAAAAAACAAAAAAAACCAAAAAAAAACGGAGGAGGAGCTGAGGAAGGGATAGAAACAAATTACATTAATGAAGAAAAAGCAAACTGCATCACAGTAATACTCTGTTGTACAATAGGTATAGGCACTGCCTAAACTTGCAGTGAAGGTTTTGCGTGAATAAGAAAATCAGTGGCCTACATGGTACTTAGTATTCCTCCACCCTTGTAGGTTAGTTATGCAGGGAATAAGCAGCATTACTGCAACGAGACACGCTAGCTTATTCCTTATTTCTGCTTCTAGTACCATTGCTCTAGTAAAACTTGGAATGTAAAATGCTTCTTCTCTTGAGAATAGCTTGTAAGTGCTATCTTATTTTTGCAAGCAGCGCTGGTGAATTGGTAAACATAAATAAAAACACAAGTAGCCAGGAAAATCCAAACTCAAGAGGGTTACTTATTTTAGACCAAAGAGTCAAACTCAGGATAGCAATATATGTGTCCACTGATGACTGAGGAGCTGTGCCTATCATACTGCTGGTATACTGGTACTGCCTGCTGCTATCCCTGTGTCCTTGGCTATGGCACATCTGCTACAGCTGCATAAATTAGGTTCAGACGGCCAAAAAGCAAGCTTTAGCCAAAGAAACTGCACCCCTGTGAGCACTCCAACACTGCCCAAAATGCCACCACATCAAGAATGAAAAATACTGCATACAGCTAATTTAGCAAGGTCTGTAGTTCACATATGTTTTCTGTTTGCTGCCTCAACCTCCCCCCAGCTGGAGTCGAGCAGCGGGCACCCAGCTGTGCCCAGTTATGGTCAGGGACAGGGAGGGGTGGGTTGGAGTTTAAAAACAGAGCAAGAGGTCAGCTGTTTGCCTTGGCTTAGAGATAGGGCTCTGGTTTTGTGCTCTCTTTTGTTTGTTTGGGGTTTTTTTTTGTTGGGGTTTTTTTTTTTTTGGTTTTTTTTTTTACTAATTCTGAAGGTTGTGAGACTGATTCTAGCTTATTCTACACTAAAAGTGTACTGATGTTACATCACTGACTCTTGTTTCATTAAGGTAAGGGAGCTGTGAGCTCTGTTCCCTGTAACAGAAAGGGTCAGTCTGAGTTTGCTTCCTGCTGTCTCTGTTCCCCTTTTTGATGGATACCAGTGTCAGGCACTGAGCTTCAGTGTAAATGAAGCCCTGCCGAGCATCACAGACCTACTTGAAACCATGAAATTTAGGAGAGGGCTATAATGGCATCATTTTTTGAGCTGTTTTTAGGAGTCTTGAAGATCACTGGTTTTTAAATGAATTTTGATTTAATGTGTTTAGGACCTCTGTGATTGATGGCATCTATAAATACCATTTAAGCACACAATAGAATTTTTAGCATGCCATTTTCAGGAGGTGGTGAGCCAGGGTTGCTGCCTCTCTCCTGCAGCAGCTTCCCTTGGCTGTGGGGTGACCCTCTGAGTGGCATATCCTTGGCACTGGGGATATGTGGTTGGGGGGCTCCTCAACATCCCCTCCCTCCTTGTTTTGGCAAAGTTGTTGTCCAAGGAGCATGCTGGGAAACTGAGGTACACAGGGCTACTGGGGAGGGCATCAGGGAATTTCTGTGCTCAAAGGACAGCTCCAAGTCATGGAGAAAAATAACCCAGAGGGCAGCACAGGCAAATGGGACAAGTGCCTCTAAGCAAATAGTCATGGGAGGCAGAAAAAAGGATAGGGACAGGGAGGAAGAGGTAAAATCTGCCCTCATCCTCTGGGCCTCTTTCTCAGAGATCTTGATGGTGTTATCAATAATATTAATACTCTTCTTGGGGAAGCAGGGGGAAAGCATTTGATAAGAATCTGATTATATGTTTCTATATTTAAGAAGGGAAGTTTTTTGATGCTGAAGTAGGAAAAAAATAGTGGTTTACTGTATTAAATTTGGCAAGTACTTAGCGTAATCTAGTGATTAAAGCAGTCTTTTGCTGGTACGCTTGTAAATCATAAATTCCCACTGCAGAATGGCTCCTGTGGCATTTTGCCCATTAACCTTTGTGCTTTGATCTTGCTTTGACTCCAGGAGTTCAGGCTGTTCCCTGGCTTGCTTAGCTGTTGCTGTTAACAAAACGCTTGCCGCTTGAAATACACAGTGCTTAGCATCCATGTATTTCTGAGCCTTCAGGTCTCTGAGCACATGCAATATTGATGCCTTGTGGATCACAGAAAAAACCTGACTCATTAGTGAGGAGATATTAAATAAACATCCCCAAAGAAAGCAAACAAGCTTGGGCATTACGAAGACTATCTTTCAGCCTGAACTGCAGTAGCAGAGGCGTAGGAAATGAGAGCTCAGTGAACTGCAGAGAGGAAAGAGGAATCATGCAACATTCACGTGGAGCCAAGATATGTATCCCCTTCCTGCCTTGCAGACTGGCACAGCAGTCAGCCCTGGGGTGCAGCTGGGAGGAGTGGGGACCCACTCTGCCTCCTGTCCTGCCTTTCCCAGAGGCCAGGTGATGAGGATGGTGCTTGCAGAAAATCCTCCTGCCTGGTGTCTGGCAACAAGGAGGCATAAAGCACAGCTTTTCTGCAACCATGATGGCTAATACATGCACAAGTCCATCCTCATTCCTCCTGGGTCTCATCCAAGTTCTCTCTTTGGATTACCCCTTCTCTTTTCTTCACCTTGTAAGAGTTTAATGTATGATATTTACCTTTCTCCTTCCTTCATATAGGCAGTTCTGAGGCCAATGGCAAAAACCACTAGTTAAGATAACAATACTTGGAGATAAAAAACTTACCACAAGCATTAAGCATTTTTAGATAGGCTGGGTATGTATTTTGCAAGCTATGTGACATTTATTATTTATAACTAACAACTATCTGACAGTTTAGAAATATGAAAGACAATTTGCTACCCATGTTCAGAGACTGAGTTCACATGAGTCAATCTCAGTCTGAAGTCTAAAAAAGGTCACTTTGCAATCTGTAAGCAGCTTTAAAGCCTTCATGTGCCTTAAAGCATCAGGCTTAGCCAGGGGAGAAAAAGCTCCCTGGAACAAGGTAGCAGAGAGCTAGAAAAGGGAAAAGCTGATAAGAGCCAGCTCCTGCTCTTGATGCAGGTAGAGGAAGAAGAGCAGTTTTTCTAGAGGCAAAGCGTACGTGTCTATTTGTTACTGCTTCAGCTAGTAATTCTCACATTTATTTATTCCAGGCTCACCTTCACTTGGTCAAATGGAATGCATGACATTGCCTCATGGATACTGAAACAGTCAAACCTGTGAGCAGTCCTAGCTCCACAGAACCTTGTTCTGTGTCCTGTCTCTGTCATTGTGGCCTACATTTCCTACCATTCAGACACCAGCAGCTGTTTGCTGCTGCTCTTCACTCAGCCAAAACATGCTACAAGAGTTCTTTAAATTTGGGTTTTCTTTCCATCCAAAACTGCAGTACTCACCCATGCAAAAAGAGCTCAGATCTCTCCTGTAACCCAGAAAATGCCAGAAACACATTGAGATGTCTCTCAACACACATTAACTCCCTATCCCTTCCCGATACTGGAAAGTGCAAGCATTTCACTTTTGTACAGAAGGTGCCTGAAAACATAGTCCCTCCCCAGGACCAGCTGCCCTGTGGGCAGACACCTCTTTTGCAAACAATGCAGAAAGTTACTGTCTGCTGACTTCCCATAGCAGCACCTGCTCGTGTGTGGATTTACAAAGTAAGTTTCCCCTTGCTCCATTTGGGTTGAGGCAGCAGGAGTGTTTCCATGAAAGATAGAAGATGAGCCACGAGTGGGGTGAATGGCAAGTCACAAAGCTGGAGCTGGGGCAAAGCTGGAGGCAGGTCAGTCTCCCTAGATCAGCACATGGATCCAGGGTGGAAAAGCTCATCCCTGCTCATTTGACACCTTTGCTTATACGTCTACTAGCTCCCTTCAAGTGGAGTTTCCCCCATGCTGCCTTGCATATATAAGATGATTTGGGACAAAATGCCACCTTGCCACCTCCCTCCTGGCTGCCCATCCTTTCTTTAAATGCCTTGCATGGTTGCAAAGCTGGTGCCAGCTGTCAGCGTTGTACTGTGACTAATGTTCATTTTTTGCACAATAGAATGTTCGACTTCTTATTACCTAACTTTGGCCTTTTTGCCATCTTCTCATTTTTCTATTTATTTCAAACATCCATTGCAAGTGATTAGCTCTTAGAAGGAGGAATTGCTAGTCTGGTTTCCTCAGGAAATAGGGTGATCATGTTCTGCACATCGTTGGATAACTGTGGAACACCCTAGTTGGTTTAATTTGGCTGCTGGAGAGTGGGCTTAAAGCTAATTGAATTCCTGCAAGTTTTGTACGAGCAGGCAGCCAGCTGGAGCAGAGAGGAACCCTAGAGTCACATGCCAGAAAGAAAAGCAGCAGATACATTCTATCTTAGAAGATACCAAAAAATTCATAAGGCAGATACAGTAGTTAGGCACCAAAAAAAGTGCCTCCATTTGTACCTCCAAATAATCATGAGAAACAAACCCATAAGAAACCTGGGCTCTTCTAGCATTTATTAAGTTAATTTTAGGGTTTTTGCACTGTGATTGGGACAATAGTTTTAGATTCCTGAAAGGGATTTTTAATGTGTTGCTACAGACCATGAAAAAACTAATTGCAATAATACTGAAAAAGGCAGACAAAGGAAATCTAATCCCCAAAAGTTTATCTGGCAACTGGAGGGCACAAAATCTCACCCCACAATTTTGGGATTCTTTTGCTGGCAGCAGATTCTCAGCCCTCACCCACTCCATTCCCCTTCCACAGACAAAATTAGTCAGATGATGTGTAGACATGTGTAATCCCACAAGAAATGAGCTGGCTTGGAAATGGCAAGTGCTGCATTGAAGCCTGGCTCCAGGTTTCCAGCTCCTGACTGCTTACGCAGCAAAGGTGATAAGGACAGTGCTGAAATCAGTGGGATGTTTTGTATGGTGACAAATGCCTGCCCAGAACTGGACAAAAGGGAGGATTTAACAACAAATTGTCTTTTTTCTTCTGTAAATAGGCATTTTTCCATTGTAAGGCAATTTCATAAAAAATAAAATAAAAATTAATAAAATGAAAAGGCTTGTGCAGCAGTTTGGCTGACAGGTTTCATGCAGTAGTGCTGTGTTACAGAGATAAACATCAGTGCTTAGCTTACAGATTGTCTCAACACCTGGAAGGCTGTTATAGAGACAGGTTTAATAATTAATTGCTGTTTCTCTGAGACAATGTACCCTGGATCTCTTAAGGTGCATATTGCACACCAGGTAACAGGAGGAGTAGGCAAAAGAGACAAAAGCATTAGAAAAGATAAAAAGACTGAGATCAAATGACATTATTCTTCATGTCATGGTGGAAATGGATCTATACTCAGCTGATCCTGCAGGGAGGTTGCCTGAAGGTGTTTTGATATACTTGAGGTCAAAATACTTGTGTTCCAAAGTTGCTTTTAAGTAAATGATTCTCATACAGCTGGTAGCAGGAAAGAAGATGGAAACGGATAAATTCCTTGATATGACTGTTAGGTTTATGTCATGTCACTATGCATGGCTGAAGATACTGAGGTGTTGTTTTGTAACTAGAAAAATATGATACCTGGAAATTATTTTGGAAGGTTCCTAGAGGATATGTTTTCTGTATGTAGTATATATTTTTCTCATCTATGTTTAGCAGTACATTTTTCTGTGCAAGATATAAACCTAGCAAAATTGAATGCTACAGTGAAGGGGGAAATAAGAAAAAATATTAATCTGCTGGGCTCCTTAATGACCACAGCCCAAACCACAAACCTGGACTGTATCCTAGCAGCAGAGAAGCACTAACATCAATTTCTCTCTGTGCCCCAGGCACCTCCCATGTCAGTTGCCATCACTTACTATGTACTGGGGCCTGTTTGCATGGGGGTACTGAGAACAAAAGTAATGGCAGCTGATGGCACAGAGCTGCACGTTCTGGTAGCAGTGAAACTCCAGTACTGAGTGTAATCTTATCATGCAAGCTTGTTTCACCAAATGTATATGTTTGGTGATGTGAGCATTCTCATCTTAATGAAACTGATGAAATGAGGGAAATTATGAACACATCTAAGGTATCTACAAGGACAGGACTAACTGCTGATGCCTGCTGTGCTGGTTTTAGGCTGCCAGTGATCAGTGTGTCTCTTGTCATTGAGCAAATCCTGTTGACATCCTGGGCAAGATGCAAATCCTCTCTTTCCCCAGGTTTTTATTGCTGAGGAGGATCTTGATTTCAGTGAGTCAGATAGTGTTCTTTTGTGAACATGTTGGCTTAGATGGCTTTGAAAAATATGTTTCCTTATGAATTGAAGCTGGCTCTCAAGCTTCTTTGATAAGCACAGTGCACAAATTAAAATACTAATCATGGATCTGTGTAGTTAAACTACTTGTACAGATGGATCTGATGCTGTTGGTTGCATTTTCCCATTGCTACAGCAAAAGGAAGGAACTCCTGAGCTGGAACAGGGGTTTAATAGAGGAAATTATTTGGGATTGCAACGGCCTCTCTAAGAGACAGTTGCTGAGGAAAAGCTCTGTTGGCAAGCTTCCTCTTGGTTCTTGTCCAGATCCTCAAGGTATAAGTCATCCTAAGCCAGCTGAAGAGTACTTTTATACTACCTGAATTTCTTACCCCGTGCTTTATCATCATTTCTGGTAGCTTTCATCTGTTAATGTGCAAGGAAAAACCATCCTAGGCTGAAACACAGCATTTATCAAACAAGTCTATAAACCAGTTTTCCATAAGACTTTTGAACTAATTCATTTTGCCTGCCATGGAGATTTTAAAATATGTAATGGAAAGTTGTATGTGAAGAAGCAGTAGAAGCAAGACTGACATGTGTTTGTGGAGATGAGGGAGTCACTCTCCTGGTTTCAAAAAGTGGCAAATAGGTTGTGTGGTTTCATAATGTCTGGGGTTTTAAGCAAGCTCTGGAATGTGAAATTGTGGAAATTTGTAAAAATTGAACCCATTTCAATTTTGGTTCCATCTCAATAAACAGATCTTTTTCTACATCTCCCTCAGCTAAAAGGGCTGGCACTCTTACTATCCACCACTGTTCCTGCACTAGTCATAACATTCAGCATTTGCTGAGTACTTTACGTATTTCCCCTGCTGGAAGAATATTAGCTAATTAAATCTTCCAGTAGTTCTACCACAAGAGCAGTCATTAGAATTGGCTTTACTTTATGGGCAAGAATAAGGGAGAATTGAGAGTTTAAGTGACTGAGCCATAGCAAATTTGCGGCAAAATTTGGATGGTGCTCTACATTTCTGTATATCTTCTAAAGACTCATGCAAATTATATACTTTAATCATTCAGCTGAATAGCTGAACAATCTTGAGCTTTCTCTCTAATTAAAAAAAAAAAAAAGGAGGACTGGTGTGGACTTGGATCTCATAGGTAGTGGGATTTCAAGTTTCTGGAATTGATTTTTTTTCTTCAAAACTCTTTGACATTAACTGTGAGGCATTGGCAGAATGTTAAGGCTGTTGAGTTTTCATGCATAACTTTGCTGACTCTTGAATGGAGTAGTAAATCCATAGCAGAAGCACTTCTGGGTCTTTGCACATCAGTGTTTGTAAAGCACGCCACTCCTGATGGAGCAATGGGGGCAGCAGCTCCGTGGTGTGGCTGCTTTCCCTTTGAGTCACACGGTGTGTGTGCTGTGCCCAGTGGTGGCATCACGAACAGCATGGGAAGGGGAGGATGGACCTCCTCAGTCCTGGCAAACCTACTCCTCTACACTGAGCCTCGTGGGTGGGAGGGTTTAGGAGAAACCAGCTTTGTGCTCATTCATGATCGTGGCTTTGTGTCACACGTGTCCTTGGGAGGTGGCTTTTAATGGGTACCAGACTCAAAGCAAAGGCTGGGTTGGATTTTCTGTGTTGTCACTCATCTGACTCAGCCATTGGCATGAGACTCAGCATCTCCCTTATCTGAATCACAGCTACCCTGTGTGGGGGTTGGGCTCCTCCTTGCATCCTGAAACAACTGGTAACCACATTAAAACAAAAAATGCTTCAAAGTGTGAGGGCAACATTTTCCAACAACCCAGCTTAATGTTTTCTGTGAAACATGAACTTTTTAAGTTTGATTGCCACTCTAAGGCCATCTGTATTTCACATGGAGTCCTGTGCAATGATTCACTTTTTACTTGGTTGTTACTGATAAGGAAGGACCCTCTTTAAAATGTGATTTTCTCTGTGGAGTTTTCTAGGAACTGGAGGTTGGGTGAATAATTTTATTGGGGCAGTAAATTCTAAAGGAAAGACTATGTCATTCTTCAACAATACTGCTTTCTGAGATGACAGCACAATAAATTACAGGTGTACAGCAAATTCCTAAATGCAATCAGTTGACTCATTGTGTTGGGTGGATCGAATAAAAGCAGCGGCAAAGGGTTGGGTCACTGAAATCATGTGGAAGCTTTACCACTGCCTTAAGTCAGCACTGGGTGATCCACTTTTGAAGAACAGTTGAAGCTAAAAGCAGACATTGAAAAAAATTTCTTTTGTCAAAGGCAGCTACTCTGTGTGCTTGTGACAAAGAACTCTTCCAATCTACTGTATTTTAAAAAGTTTACCGCACAGGATGATGCCATTAACCTGTTAAGATTTTCATCATTTTAGTGATAGGGCAAGGGGGAATGGCTTTAAACTGAAAGAAGACAGATTTAGATTAGATTTTAGAAAGAAATTATTTACTGTAAGGGTGGGGAGGCACTGGAACCGGTTGCCTAGAAAAGCTGTGGATGGCCAACCCCTGAAGTGCTTAAGGTGAGGTAGGATGAGGCTCTGAGCAATTTGGTTTAATGGAAGGTGTCTCTGGCAGGAGGTCTGGATCTCAATGATTTTTAAGGTCCCTCCCAAACCAAACAATTGTGTGATTCAGACTTGAATAATGGTCAGTGTCAGAGGCTTCAACGAAAGGAAAGGAAAAGGGTTTTTAAAAAGCCAAAAAAAAGATAGCATGAGAGATCCCAAATGTTCGCTACTTATGTAATGCTAGGGACAGGAAAATTCTGTTCTGACCCTTGATCTTCTGCTTCCATCTTGAAGATTTGCTAATCCCTACATTTGTGACCAAAATGGATGCATTCTTGCATAATAAAAGTATGTGGCCTCTTCCATTGCTTTTCAGTGCCCTGCACCCCAGCAGCAATGATATATTTAATCAGGGATGCAGTGGGGGTTGTAAACTGCTAGGCTTGGGAGCTGCTTCACAGAAGGGAGAGCAGGAGCTGGAGTCAGGAATCACACCATGTCCCACTGCATTTATCCCCTGTCATACATTAATTCATGGATATTAAGTCCAGCAAGGACTGTTACGATTGCATACACTGAACTTCTGCTTATGTTGTATAATTTAACCTTCTCTCCTGCATCGGACCCAACAACATGTGTCTGCACAAGTATGTATTTTTAGAAATGCCTTTAATCCCAATTTAATCATGTCACATCATCAAGAATTCTGAAAAAAAAGCCAGCTTTGAAAAGCTATTAATGGGATTTTTCTAAATGTAACCAGGAGATAATTAGTGTGCCCAGGGTGATGCTAGAAGTTATTAGCTAAGGCCAGGGAACAGAACCAGGTGAGCACTCTCCCAGCCTGTGCCATCAGTATAAAAAATCCTTCCACTCCAGTGTCCATAGGATGTTCTCAAGAAAATTGAAATGCACAATTTGTCTTTCTTAAACCGCTGGGTGTTAGTTTCATTAAGTGCTCCTGTATGTGAGGCTTCACTGTGGGGTCTCTTACTGTTCTGGACTATGTTCTAAGGTGAAAAGACGCTCTTTAGGGAACTGGCAGCCAATGCAAGACTAGGGTTCAGAAATGCTTAACTTGTTTTGTTGTCCTTTAAGTGGCTGAACAATTAAGTAGCTGTGCTGCAGTTTTCTTTAACGTGAAGCATTTTGGATATGAAGAGGCAGGGGACACAGCTGCTGGCTTGTAGGCTTGACTCCCTAGCTTGTAATATTTATACTTTTGACAGAATTAACCATCATAAGGCAAGTTGAATGCAGGGCAGATACTGACCAGAAAACAGAAATCTGTAAGAACTCTTTCTCTTAATCAAGCAAATTTCCACTGTTTCTTTGCAAATGTGTCATAATTTAACTCATTGGCTGTGCTTTCTAATCAAATGTAAACAGACACACTCCTCTCTGTCCTTTTGAGGGGATATAATGTGTGTTCTTAAGAATTTGGGCCACAGGTTTTGAAGAGAAAATCTGCTTAGTGGCCTAGATATTAATAAATCTGCTAGCAAATATAAAGAGAGAGAGATGAATGACAGATGTGCAGATGCAGTTAGGAGGAATTGTTACAGGCATGAGAGCTGTTTCTCACTGAGTGTGCTCCTCTGCTCACTCAACCCATGTTCAGTGTGCTCTCTGTAGGGTTTCATGGGCACTGAATGCATTTATTCTGAAGTCCAAGTAACAAGAGTTACAGGGTGAAGGTCTTTGATACCAAAGCTAATAAGAAAAGGAAGGGGGAAGGAAAGCAAGAAAAAGGTATCAAAGTCGCCATATATTTATTATAATCCTAGCTTGAGAAGCACTGAGCTGGCCCTAACCCTGCCAGTGAGGTCTCCTTAACAAAGCTGCAGAAGCAGCCAACGTGTTATGGTTGTGGGCACTTAGTTTCTCAGACACGGAGGCAGTTTTAGTGTCTTAAGGCAAGTATAGTATTTTAGAAATTTAACAAAACCAAAAAAAACCCCAACCCAAACCAGCCAACCAAAAAAACTACCCCACAACCTAAAGCAAACTAGCAAAACCCCAGCCAACCAAAAAACCCAAAACCCATAAACCAAAACCAAAAAAAACAAAGCCCCAAAAAATCCCCCCAAAACCCCAAACAACTTAACTCATGATTTTACTAATTTAATTATTGATTAAAGGTGTTTGTCCAAAGCAGCAGCTGAGGCAGTCATTTGAAACCCCAAATGTTTTTCACACTTATGGGTTTGAGATTAAACTAGCCCACCATCTTTTATATATGGGCAAGGTTCTTTTTTTTCCTCACTGTTCACAACATTGAAATATGTATTATTCCTTTATGCCAGCTTTATCTTCTGGTAATGATACTGGCATAGTCTTTTCACAGTCTTTGAGTGTTTACTGCAGAGAAACCTATTCTGAACCATTTTTTCTCCTTCTTGGTTTCTTTATGGTTACTTATTTGTTTAAATCAGAAGAGAGAAAACCTTTCCCATACTTAATGGGCTTTGATGAGCCATAAATTTAGACTTGCATCATACTTGGAATGTACTGGGAGTGAGGACTGATATGGGCAAGGGACTGTGAGCCACAAGTTGCTTTTCCCTGGATTAATAGTGATGGTAACCTAGAGATCATTACTGAAAAAAATAAACATCCTTAAAAGTAAGCCATCATGCAAAATGCATGTATCCCTATAAAATTACACTAACTCCGTCACATCAGGCTGTATGAAATGGGGTTTTGTTCAGTGACTGCCTCCAGACAGTATAAAGAATTCACTGTATTTATCTGATTACAATTCTCTCCAGGAGCAAGTAATTTATTGTATTGTAAATCTGGCCACCTCCCAGCAGTGAAAGCCTGTGCTTAGAGGAGCCCAGCTTTCCAAAGGACTAAAAACCTGAGCTGGCATGCTAGTTATGACTAGGGTAGAGTATTGGCCTTCCTTGGAATTAGACCATATGATCAAATTTTATCATTGTTTCATCTGATGAAGCAATATATAGCACAAAGATTGTGAAACAAGCATGTTTAGTAACTTAACAAGCTGCAAATATATTGTAGGATTTGATCCAAAGACCACTGTAGTCCATGGAGAGGAATGGTTTCTCAAACACAGCTTGAATGAGAGAGGAAAACATAAAAACAGTGGAAAACTTTAGGGAAAGAAGAACAAAGCAAAAAAAGCAGAATAGAGTCATGGGCTAATCAGCATTATGTCACAGCCCTCCCTCTTTAATCCCAATGTATGGTGGACGCTATTTGTATTATTTTTTCATGTATTCTGTATGGCAAGGCCACAGCTAGGAGCTTACCTGTTTCTGGAAGAGAAGCCCCTGCACTAAGAGCTTGGCAAGCTGGGTGTAAGGTTCTCCTGTCTGCACCAGACCTTGACAAAAAGGTTTGCCTTTCCCTTACCTCAGACTTCCCTTGATAGGCAAAGGGTGATGCCTCTGCCTCTCTTTGGGCTTGCCCCATCAGTCCCCTCCCAGGATTGTAGGCTCTTCATTTGTCTGCTGTTGTGCCACAAAACCTCTCTTTTGTCTTCTATTCATTGAGGATTCAGTCATGGCTCAGAAACAGAGACAACCACTTTCTCTAGGAGTTCAGAACTAATCTTAACATGATCTGTTTGTACAAAAGAAAAAACTTCCTTGAATGAGATTGAATAAAAGTTAATGTGAATGCTTATCTGATAAAGTACCTTTTTTGTTTATGGAACTATTCTTCAAGTCTTTGCATGTTCTCAATTTGCCCTTCTTACAAGCTCAAATTCAACCCTGGTCAAATAACTTTAACCTCTGTTAGAATCACCAAACTTTTACTTCACTGAACTTTCTTCCTTGAAGCCAAAGTTGGTTTTGTGTTTTAGTCTGCTTTATTTGCAGCTCCAGTCAAATGCAGCAGATCTTCTTCAAGTACACAAAACATTTATTTGGTCCAGTGTGAAGCCAAATCACTAATGGTCATGGAATTGCTTGTTGAAAAGATGGGTGTCGGCAGGAGAAAATGCTATTGGGAAAAGCAGCATGTTACTTGAGTAAATCTCCCTTCAGGAGGTTAGGTTGCTAAGCCATGGAAAAGTAGGGTACTTGGCAACAGAGAAGCTTTGGGGTGACTACGTGTGATCTGCCAATTTGACATTGAAGTCAGTAGATCAGTAGGTCCCTGTGCCTCTCCCCCAAAGAAATATTTCTTTGCTGAAAAGAGAACCAAGTAAATGATGAAAAACTCCATATTGCTGTGGCTGGGATGAGATGTTTTGAGGTTTTATTTTATGTTTTGTGAGTAAAAGGCTCTTGGCAGGTGAGAAGATGTGTGGCCACCACATAAATATGAAATGGCAGCTGCAGAGATGAAAAAGGGATATTGGAACATCTCATTTAGGAATACCAAAGGGTAAACATGGTGCTGTTTTGCCAGGCTGACCTGTGCTGCTCAGGTTGATAACAGTGCAGACCATGAGCCAGCCGTGAGAAACGGCTCCCACGTCGGGTCTGTCATCACCCCGCTGTGATGGGGCTCTCCATCAGGAGATGCAAATCTTCCACTTGCCCAGGCTCTTTCCCCAGCTTATCTCCGGCTGCCCTACAGCACTGAAAACACAGCCACACCTCTGTGGGCGTGCGTGCCTCAGAGGTGTGCCACAAACGGGGAGTTTGGCCAGTGGCCTCATTCACGTGGGTTTGTGTCCCCTCCTCTCTCCCACACCGGAGCAGAGCTGAGCCACTGGGGCGTTACGGCTCACATCCAGAAACTCAGGGCAGGGAAACATGGGGTTATATAGTCATGTTTGGAGGAGTTTGGGGTTTTTTTTATCTGTTGTTCAAACATTCAGTAAACATTCATAAAGCTCATATTCTCAGAACTATTTATTATTGGTTTTTTTATTTATTATAGGAACTGCTGTTGCTTTGTCACATGGGAAGTAAAGAACTGCTTTGACTAAGTAAATACTCAGATCAGGTTGGAGAAGGTTGTGGTTAATTTCATTAATCACACCAGCTGTTTATTGCTTTTCATGTGATGTGAAGAAGCAGAAATGGCTGTTCTTAAGCATGAGACTGCACCCATGCTGCTTCCTTTGAGACAGTTTAAAAAAGTGTTCTGCCCATGTCTTGAAACATGTAATGACAGGTGCACTTCTTGTAAGTTAGAGTTCTTAGAGTTTAACACCACTAATACCTGGTATATCATTTGCTGGGAACACATATCTTCCACTAGCAGCAGAATGAGTTATGTGATTTATAGAGCAAATTAAAAGTTTGCAGTGAAATGGGAATTCTAAATGTACTGTGCTATGTCCTGTTCTTATCTATCAAATGTTGAAAAGGACAGAAATAGCAGAATTTGAGACTGGATTAATGAATGCACAGGAAAAAAAAAAAGATAAAAACCCTTACCCAACTTTGAAAGTAGTTTCCCAGCAAAAATACCATAAGGCACTCTCAAAAATGTAAACCTCTGTGTTTTACTCCAATGTGCTGTAAAATTAATGAAATCTGGTATAGCAAGAGGGTGGAAAAGAATCCAGTGCATTGGATATTGATTGATTGCAAGCAATTTGAGAAACGTGTTTTATAACTTTAAAAGATGGGAGAATTAATCTATGGTAGACATATATAAGAGGTATATGTAATGCTCACAAAAAAATCTGGCTTCCATCAATGGATATAAACCCTGTTGTGCCAGCTCCTCAGCAGCATAAGCAGTGGTAATCACTCTGAAATCAATGACCCAAACTCTGACAGTCTGGACTGGCTACAGGTCTGCGTGGATTCATTTTTCATACGATAAATACAGAAAGGACAGTGGTAAGACTGCTTGCCATGCAGGGCAATTGCTTATCTCCCCGATCAAAAGGGATAATTCCCAGATCAGAGTCAAATGATTAATCTGTGCACATTGTTCAGTCCAGGGTCTTTGTATTGTGGTCAGCAGCCCATGAAAAACCTGAGTGGGGTGAAACACCACCTCTTCTCCCCTTGGCTGCCAGGCAGTAACAACTTTCTGTCACTACTCATGTGGTCCAGATTCACTCAGTGGCCTGGAGCTAAAAGCTACATAACAACTAATGAATCTTTGGAATTGCGTAGTTCCCACTTCTACACTTGAATTATACATTTAAGACTATTTACCAAAATTACACAATAGTCTCTGAAGACGAAGGTTCTGCTTTTCACAGGCATAATTTTTTATGTCCTCTCTTGGAAAATTGTGGGTGGGTTATGTAACTGTTATGGGTGTTTATTATTATCTGTACTGGGAAATCAATTGGTGCTGCAGAGGATAACAGCAAACACTTAGAGCAAAGAGGAGATGGTACTCTCCTGTGGTGATACAGATGACAGTGATGGATGGTAAATAGATGGTCAGAGAAAACCCTACTGTTAGCCTGGCAGGATTGACCTTAAACAGCCATCTAGGCTTATACATATTTTGTGTTCAGCCTGCCACCAAAGCAAAAGTAATGGGTGCAATACACATGGAGGCTGTGTGCCAGAAACAAAATTGCATTTGCATCACTTTTGTTTGTGTTTAGAAAAAATGCTCTTGGGTCTGTTTGCTTGAGTAGTGAAGCAAGGATTTCATTATTTCAATGTGAGGCTCTGGCCTGAAGTGGAATATCAGCCACTAGTCTTTTGCTGTTTTTGCAGGCAAAAAATAATACAAAAATATATCCAAGTGTTTGACTTTCTCATGGTCCTCTGAAAACTGCTGTGTCTATTTAGTATCCCATGACTGAAGCATGTGCCAGAACTCTACTGCACTCCTGGTTCCTGGTTCAGCCTTTCAGTTTGTCCGTTCTGTAGCTTTAAGTGCTGGTGGCAGGGATTTCTCCAAGCATTATCGTCACGCTAAGTCTTACAGGGGTCACAGTGACACGACAGACGCAGTACCAATGCATCGTGAGCCACAATACCTGCCTGGAGTGAGGCACAAACCCTACCTGTGGCAAGCAGGAAACCCCCAGTGCTTTCTGCAATAAAGATAAAATGCCTAGTTTAATTCCAGCTTGGCTATTTATGAGGTCCAGTCACATTTGCCAGTGGTATCACCGGGATATAGCATTGTGCATCTCCTGCTTTGTGGCTTAGCAAACTGTTCAGCTGTCACGTTGTTAGCTGGTACTCACAGCATGGTCATGGGCATTCTCATGTCTGGGAAATAAGCAGAGCTGATTGAACTGGTCCACATCACACTGCAGAATTAATTGCACCTCAGAGAAATATTAGGTTTCTCTTTTATTTAGTATAGGCCTACATCTACCTCCTCTGAATTCACTAACAAACTGTGACTGGTTCTGGGGCAAATCTGTCTCCAGTCCTTCATTAGCAGATGGACTTTGGATATCAGTGAGTGAAACTTGCTCTGTATGTGTAAGATAGTATTGATTTTCTATGGGGCCTAATAAATAAATTTCTGTTACTTCTTCAGGTCCTAGCCTTGCCAGTTATAAAAGCTTGTAATTGTTTTCTGAAGGGCAACATTAGCATTATTGGGGAAAGCTAGCAACATTCATGTGAAAGGAATATATTAAAATGTGGTAGACTATTAGAAATGAAAGACCAAACTACTGTCTGCTGGGGAAAGTGGATCTGAGTGTGCCTAATGACATCCTTTAGAAAGTGATACTCAGCTAAGAAGATATATTGTCATTTGTATTGATAATCCGCTATATTAATGCTTGAAAATAGTTTAACTTAGGCAATTAAACAATTTTACGGGGTCTGCATTTAAAGATCCAGTGGAGTATCAAAGTGACAAACATTTCTTTCCCATTGGGATCTCAGATTTGCTTAGAGTTCATGGTATCAAAAAAAAGGCAAATGAATATGAAAGCCTAAAAGGAAGAATGCTTAACACTCTTAATTGAGATGACAACCAAAGTAACAGATGTCAGAATAAATATGTTATAATGCTAGTGAAAAATAAACTGAAATAAAGCAGATTTCATTCTGGCCCTATTAAAATTTGATATAGTTTAAGGCAAGTTAAACAGTCCCTGTCCAACCACAGCTATGAAAAAGTCAAATTAGATTATACCACTCTGGATATAGGGTTAGCTCATGTAGTGATGAATGGGATTTAACTTCATCGCTGATGACTGTTCAGTTGTGGTCAGCACGTTCCAACAAATTTACCTTGATTTTCCATAACTGTATTTAAAGCACGGTAACATCTGGCTGGGTAGACAAGGTTTTAGTTTGTACTTGAAGGCTTTGTGTTTTTTAGGGTGATTTTTGATTTATGACATAACTACTTCAACAAAAGCTCTTACATAGACACAATAACACCAGGAAAAAAAAAAATAAAAAAAAAAAAATCAAAAAGAAGTGGTGGTTTTGATGTTATGGCTTATGTTGCTTGCCAGACTGGAATGCATCTTATAGGCAAAGAGCCTCTAATTATGTAGGAGGAGTTTACTGGCAGAACTCTACCAGCACGACGAAACTTTCAAGTGTAAATGGGAGCTAAGTGCTTATTTAAGTCAGCATGTCTTCTAACCATTTAACAAAGCATAATTTGTTTTCCAAAACCTCCCCTTCCCCAGCCACACAGTGGGTCTGACTCTCACCCCATTCAGAAGTCAACAGAAGGATGCCAGCCCACCTGAGAGGGAGGATCAGGCCTGATCCTTTAGAGAGAGTCTGCATTAATGGGATTCCCCCACTAGCAGAGAGTGGTATAATGAGAAAAGCAACACCCGGGGAAGTACAAAAAAAAGGAAAAAAATTAGTCTGCTTGTCCTACTCCTACTTACTGACACATTTCTATGACTTTTCTCCCTCCTGTGTAACTCATGCCAGCTCTAACTGCCTTACTAATCGGTGCACAGGTGTAGCTGGGACAAAAGGCATTTAGAGATGTTATGGGACACCGGGCAGGCTGTGCCCTGCATGGAACAGGTTCTCCCTCACCCCATCCAGCTGCTGGCTCTGCCTGCCTTAACCAGCTGCAGGACACTTTTTTCTTGTCTGTGAATGGGTTGGTATGGCTAGACTGCATCTGTGTGATGCTGTGTGAGGAAACCTTACCAGCTCAGGTTGTCAATAGTTTGGCTCATTCTTCCAATTCACAGAGCAGATGTACCCAGGAAGGCTGGGCAGGAGGTCAGATTTAAAGTATTACAGCAACTGAGCAGTACTGTACCTGCCCGTTGTATTTCTGACTGTTGAAATCACTAATTTAGTAAGCTCTGCCTGAACCCTTTCCACTCTTCCCCCATCCAAAAAACCCCAACATCAAAGTCAGACATGGAAACAGCTATTTTGTACTTTTTCTTGCATTTGGGTTGAAAAGGGCAAAGGGAAAAAAGAAAAAGCGAGAGAGAGAGAGAAAACTGTAAGATTGTGTTCCAGAAATATTTTGAAAATCCACAGGCTTAATGAGAGAAAAGAACTAAATGCATGAATGTTGTCACTGGCAAGCCATCTGGAGTATGCAAGTGAAAAATGCTTTCAGAATCTTAAAAGTAAATGATCATGTAAAAGCACAAATAGTCTGCACTGGAGGCAAAAGGTGTTTAATTAGAATGGGAAAAGTCTTTGTTCTAAGTAATTAAAGGTAAAATTCCAGAGTAGATGAGAGAAATCCAAACTCCTTACACATTTGACAGTTTTAAAGAGAAATCTGCAAGGGTTCAGGCATAAACCCACACAAGGAGAGGCAGAGGAGGAGGCCAGACTGCTTAGGCAGCTCTACTGAGACATTGCAAGGGCTGAGAAGTCAGTCTCTGTCCATGTAGGGTGATTCAAAGCACTCAAGTCAGGCATACAGGCATTCCCAGCAACCACAGAGTAGAGTAAGCAGCCTCCAAAGGGTGATGAAAAATCCCATGTGCTCATCAGTGAGCTGCCTTGAATTAGTCAGGCACCTCAGTTTTGGTCCTTACTCTCAGAGCTGTTATTGGATTTTATACTGGATGGCATCTGCTTTACATGGGACACAAATAATGCTGGCATCAGGGACAAGCAATACAGCCAAAGGAATGAAAACTTCAAGGAGCCTCCTGAAACAGAGGCGTTGGGAGTACCAGTACTGCCTGTGCTCGGACCACACCTGATTGCTCAGAAACAGGACTGCAAGCACATGGAGGATGTCACAAATCTCAGGATTCATCAACCAAAGCCCTCATTTGGAGGCTGGCAGGATAACTATGGGCATTATGGTTTTGGAATATGGCATGGCCAGAAGGAATTGTCTAACGTGCGAGGCACCCCCATAATTTTGGAGGTCTAACTAAAAAGATGCACATTCTACAGTGACTCTTAGCATGACAAAAGGTTTTATACGACACAGTCCAATTTCCTTAGTGAAAGAAAAAAACCCTGAGGAAAAATCCTCAGTGTGCTGTGAGCTGAAAATGTTAATTTTCTTTTTCATTTGCTCTGGATACACCATAGTTAGGTATTAGTAGTATAATCTTTTGATTCCAATTGTTTCCAATAAAATCCACGCTTTGCAACAAGTTTTGCTGAATGAATGTAATGACTAATCTTTGAATAATTTGGGTCCTATTACATTTTTAATAGCATTTTCCAGTTTAGTGCTTTCTCCCTTCTCTGTAATGGTTGCCATTATAAGTTTATAAGCAGATTTCCCAGCAAGAGGATTTGTTATCACCCAGAGCTTCCCTATGGAGACACTCATCAATATTAGCAACCACTTTTTGAATTATACTTTTGACACAATTATACAGCTACCAAGTGGACTGCATTTCTCCTCATTAACAAGATCACTCATGTTTACTGAAATGTATTTTATTGAATTTATGGATATAAGAGATGACACTGTCAAAAGCTGTATTTTTTTCTCAGTGTTGGCCAAGACAAAAGCTTTAAGATTCTATTCCAACTTCTGACCAGCACATGTGAACAGACTCATCATCTGCTTTGAAGCTTAAACCATTTTCTAGCTACCTCTTTTAAAAGGGCTTTCCAGAAGTGGAAGTGTGATCACCTAGGACTATGTACTGCGAGCAAATCATCTCAAGCAGGGATCAAATGGTATGAAAAATACACAGATGGTTACCAGGAATCTTTCCTTGCTGGTGGAACAGAAGAGTTAACTTATACACTAGCAAACAGAAAGTAATCTCATTGCTCTCAGAAGAAAAAAGACAAATGTTGAGTGTTATCAAAGATACTGCAGCCAAGTTTCTTAACCTCAAGAAGGAGTTAAAACTTCCCAGTGGTAGCTGAAATCCTATTATTAAGATCCCTAACCAGACAATTACAGTTTACTCTGATCAGAAAGCACTCTGGTCATTTAATTGGAAAGAAGATGCTGAAGATTCCTGGGGACAATCCCAAAAAAGGAGCTCAGCTTTGAATGAGGGATTTACGCTGCTTAATTCTGACACTCAGCTTGTGCAGTGTTGTTTTTAGAGCACCAAACTTTGCGAGAACCACACATTGCACAGGTGCCACATCTGCCTGCACTGTAGTACATACCTAACTTGTTCAGTGCACAAACAGAAGTGTTCTATTCAGCCCTGATGTGTTAAACACAGGCAAGGTTCTTGGGCAAAAGTAACAACTTTCTGCTTGTTTGTTGTTTACTCTATTGGTTTGGTTTGGGTTTTTTTTTGTTAACAATGTTAGTGCTCTCCCTTTTTCTCTATGTATCTCAATGCTTTCTTGTTGCCTCAGACTAAGTGTTTTGCTTTCTGAAGGTCGTCTTTCAATGACCCAACTGCCTCTGTCCCAGGTACAAATTTTTTGGGATCCCTACAGGGACAGGGGATTGCAATGCTTGTCACACTTTTGGCTTTGGATCTTACAAAAATGCAGCTTTGTTCTTTATTCTTTTACCCCTGTGAAAGTCACGGAAATGTTTGTAAGAAAATGTTTTCTCTTCCACTTGTGATAGAGACTTAGTAGATCAGCTGAAATTGCCTGGATTTTCTAAACTTAAAAGCATCATCCCACCAGAGATGTGTTCTTGAATGTTAAATTTAGGCTAATTGGAGGCATATCCTTTAATTTAGCAAGCTGAGGTTACTAATACAGATCAAGAGCTAAAAATTAACAGTGGAGCTGATGTATGCTAAATGCCTAAGTGATATCTTAACCTATAATTATACAAGTTCTGTTAATAGTGAATAATTCAAATCTTCAGAGATTTCAATAGTCTAATGGGCTGTAGTTATTTCCAATTTACATTATGGTTGCTAGGTTTCATTAAAATGAGCAAAAGGCTGCATAGCGTAACAGAAGAAAATTGGTGTTTGAAGTTATCACTCAGAAATCAAAACATGATATTTAAATTAGAAGGTGTCCAAGCAACACAATGACACCAAAGCCTAGCACTGATAATGAGAGTAGGAAGACAGGGAGTTTGCAGGGATTATTAAAGGAAGACAGCACTACTAGCAACACGCTCCGTAACAGCGATACCTTAAATTCCACACTACTGTATGTAAGGAGTTTAAAACATATTACAAACCTCCATTAAGCCTTGCTACGTTCTTCTGAATTATTTAAATGTTGTTATCACTGATTTGCAGGTGGCAGGCTGAGGCACGATAAGGCGCAACGCTTATCTGGAGTCAGGGGATGACTCAGGAGGATGCGAGAGCCGCAGCTGGGGCTGGAGCCTCCCTGCTCGCCCGCTGATGGTACAGCTACCCCACTGCTCTGGGGGCTGCTCAGCCCCCCCTCCACCAGCCACTGCCAGTTCCAGCCTCAAAGCACAGAGTTCAGTCCTCAGCTGGGCTGAGACACGCGTCTTTGGGAGGTTGCTGTACACCAGGTCACCCAGAGCAACGTGGGTTAAAGGTACTGCTTTCCAGAGAGCCAGAGGGAGTTGTTATTCATCGGGATCACTGCAGACACCTGACTTGCAGTGCAGGCCCAGAAACACATCAGCACAGTGGCAAGGATGGCAAATCACAGTGGGGTGGGAGAGCAGGAGCTTGGAATGACCAACGCCAGCCAAAGCTGGCACCAGGGAAAGAGCAGCATGGCCAGCCACGGCCACGTGTGTTTCTGGGATACACTTTTGGGACAGCAAGTGTACAATCCCAAACTCAAATGACAGCTATGGCCTACCCTGAATCAAGCCCACCCAGGTCTGAGAGTAAGGCCAGGTTTTGCTGACTCAAGGCTTAAACCTGTCAATGTGACTCACTGTTGTGGTCTCACCCACCTCCTGTTCTGAGCCATACTGAATGTGAGTGAACTATTTTTGGAACAACAGGGTTAAGTTAGATTACTTAATAGGTAATAAAATGCCACATAATTTAATAGGAATGAGAAGTGTTTGTTACAATTTAGCAGAAGTCAAGCTGTCTGACACATTTTGATATGTAAATTTGACTTTAAGTTTCCTTATAAGTTCTTCTGGAGCACACTTCAAATATAGAGTGTCTCTCTTTCTTATAAGCAGATTAACAACTAAAATAAGTGTTCTTTTCTACCTAAAGATTAGCTATTTCCTTAATGTTTAGTTAGTTGTTCATGCTGCTTTTTCAAAATTCAGGCTCAAATCCCCATTTGTATATAATTTCAGTTTATGAACCTACATTTAAATATCTGAATTTCTCTAAAGAGACAGAAGTACAGAGGGGCTTTGTTTAGTCTTCTTTTAAAATTTAAACACTTAGAAGCTCTGCAGTTTCTACTTTAGTGAATAAGCCATGGGATAAAGAGTTATAATTAAATAGTCATTTCTTTATAAAATAGGTCTTTCCAACATCTTTTTATTTTATTCTGAATCAAAGTAACCTCTTACATCTCAATCTGAAATAGACATATCCATTTTGCAACATATTGCTAAATATCTCTAATTTACATAAGAAGCAACAGCAAAACTCCACGTATATTATGCTAGCTAAATTATTATTATTATGTAATTACATAATGGAGAAATAGCAAATTCAAACTCTTAAAATGCTGATCACAAAGTATATTAAATTATAGCATTGCCTCAACTGCAGGGCAGGTGTGCTCGGTGGCACACCCTCCATCATGCAGACGATGGGATAAACTGGAGCACAACACAGCTCTTCTCCAGGAGACTGAAGGAGATACTGTAGACCTTTGCTGTGTCCTGAACCAGGACTAGAACCCCTTTAGGGCTCATGGCTGTAGCTCTAAGGAGAAGCAATACCTAGTGATTCGCTGTAAATACATATTTCACTAACCTGTGAATTAATGTGCTTTTGTGGGAAGGTTCCCCCTGAAACTGCAGGTAAAAAGAGATCCTTCCCAAGCCTACAGAGAGTCAGTAGGGGCAGATTTGGCTCAGGAACATGTGGTGCATCCATCACTGAATGTGATGCCCAAAGCTCCTCTGTAGCCTTGCCCTGCAAGCTATGAGTATTCTTGAGCAAACCACATCAGCCTCCCAGCAGTCCAGCAGAACAGTAAGCACCTATAAGAATCACACACTTTAATAATTCACTGGCTGGAAAACACTCTCAGATTGACAGATGCCTTGTTACTACAGAGTCATGTTAAGCAATAATAACACAAATCAATAAAAATCATCAAATAATTAAGAATCTTCAGTCACTTAACACCCACTGCAACCGCCATTAGCAAGAGGTTTGAGGGCTGTTCATAAATCTCTTTAGCATGTTATAAATTCCCCATAGAGCACTCAGATGCCCCAGCTATGGTGATTTATGCTGCAAACACTGCAGTCCTGTCCCTGTGCCATTAACTGTAATGGTTTCACATTTAAAAATCGTGTCCTGGGAATATGGCTGAGGACACAGCACACTGGAGATGCATTAGTGAGGAGAGACGTAGACAGAGCATGCAGGAGACCAGACCATGACTCACCACATAACCCCGAGGAACTTATTTACCTTCTCATTTTGAGTGTAACCCTCAGTGTAAGAAATGTGTGTCAAAATTTAATCACTTCATGGACTGTTATGTAGTCTGATTAATGATATTTAGAGAGCACTTGGAGATCCCTGGATAAAGGTTGGGTTTTTAGTCAATCTGTCATTTCTGCCTTCAGAGCTTTCATTTCTTGTGTCAGGTCCCAGAGTTTAGAGGAGTTCTTTCCCACTCTCTGCATGCACTTTGTGAAACTGGCTGCTGGTGTCAAATGCCAGCATATTCGCAGGGCGTAAACCATCTGGTTTTGCTGAAACTAAATATTCCCATGTTTATTGAGGAAAATAGATGCAGACACTTTCAGTTCTTGCAGCTGTTCCTTCCTGGGAAACAGTAGGAGAAGACTTTTTCTCCCCAAAGCAGAGAAATAGTAAGCTTGATTGACATCCTGCAAACTGCAGATCTTGCAGGCCCAAATTATTTTCCTTGTTTTGCTTCAAAAGTCCTTCCCCCTCCCTCACTTGGGGAGTAACACCTCAGCGAGTGTTGTGTATTTCTCACAGTTTGTGGGCAGTAGGACAGGCTGTTGGGAGAACCGAGATTGTATCACATGCTAATAAACATAATTTAAAGAAAATAAAACAAAATAATGCTTCTCACACTTTTAAATAGTTCTGACACAGAGAGATGAAGTAACCTGTGATACATAACCCTGGTGATGCTTCACCTTTGTCCTTATTTTGCATGCAGCTCCTGGGAGGCTCTCTCCTGCCTTCCAGACTCTAACCCACCTGGGAGCTGTCAGGATAGGGCAGGGGGAGCTGTTCTTTTTTAAAAAATAAGATTTTCAATATAGTTCTTACTTACTACATCTATTCTATTTTTTTTTTAATTTTTTTTATTTTTTACTATTTCAGCATTGGTTTTTGACATAAACAATCTGTTTTCTGGGAACACCTAGACCTGCTCTACCCTGCCTTTTAAATATGCATAAAAAGCAATGATGGCATAACTACATTCATGGGAATCAAGGGTCAGTATTAATCTACAAAACAATCTTGTTCTTCAAAAAATACTATTGCCTTGATGAGGATAGCACTTGTGTCTCAATCAGAGATCTCATGATATGTTTCCAACAAAAACTATATTAAGAGAGACGGAACAGCAGTACCACTGGATGATTGGGGCATTCATTGGACACTGACTCAGACTCGAGTGCCTGGGCCAGTGGGTGTTTAATTGTTTATACAAACTGCTGCAGTTCCAAGCAGGGATATCAAGAGAACCAGCATGGATGCAGGAGTTCAGAGAACAGTTTTCCACATCCTTGCTACATGCCTCCAAATGCAAACTGCTGGCTAGTTTGGGACTCTCCTCCTTAATTTGTTTGAGGAAGGTTGAGAAAATCTTGGTTTTAGCTCAGTGTAGAAGAATAATTATTTTATTTTTACATCTTAAAATGTTATAACCAAACCCAACTATTTACTCAGTTTTAGTGCAAATACTGAGAAACAAAAAAGGGTTATAAAGTACTACAGAGCGGTATCTGTTGGCTTTTCTTCTTCTATCTCTTAATCTAAGCTTTTTGGACAAAACAGGGATAAGTTATCTGCAGATTTTGTTTATTTTGCGATTACCTTAACACAGTTTCTTATAATTTGTGACTAAAGAGATCTGTAAATATTTTTGTAAACAAACTCTCCTAAGGAAATACACTGTCAATTGGATCACTAATTTCTATTTCAAGTAAGAAACTGGAAAAGGGCACTGAGGAGACAGCAGCGGTTTAGCTATTGCCACTTAGGGAGGATATGCTCCTAATTACACACTGGAAAACTAACCACATGGCTCCTTACTGGCCTCTCCCTCCCATCCACATAAGAGCTGACTTACAGTTTGCCAAGGTGATAAAGTACATTAGAAACGAGCTACAGTGATGGGATAATGCTGTAAAATACTGCCATGTAGTGTCTACCAGGTAACTGATGACAGACCTAGGAGGGCAACCATTTTGAAAGTCACAATGCCATAGTAAATAACATAAACATGTATGTAGCCATGATATTATGGAAAATCCTTTGCTGGGATTTTTCCTCTCCTGAGAAGCTGAGGAGCCTCAGGAGAGAAATGTAAACAATTACTATCTGCTGCTGTGGAATGCAACAGATGCATCCGTGATTGGTCCATGTGGATTGTTTTCCATTGATGACCAATCACAGCCACCTGTGCCAAGGCTGTGAGCAGTCACAGGATTTTTGTTATTCTGTTCTGTTCGTTCTTGTTGAGCCTTCTGATCTCTCTGTTCTTTTAGTATAGTCTTAATGTAGCATTTTAATATAATATCTAACATAATAAATCAGCCTTCTGAAATGGAGTCAAGCCTCGTGTCTCCCCACACGGAGAGGAATCATCAACACATGTAGGTAGTGCGCTAACTTTAATGTGCAGTGAGTAGCAGAAGCTCTGTCTGAACCAGCACAAGGTCACCGGGAAAGAGCAGGTAACAGCCGAGACGCTGAGTCAGTGCTCTGTAGCTGGGGAAGCAACTCTCTCAAATTCCCAGCAACAGCAGCCTAAAGTGAGAGCACATGTCTACACAGTCACAGGTGAGGGAATGACATTTACTAGCACATAGCTGTTTTGCCAATGTCTTTGGAAATTTCTGTCTTTCAGATGTGACCAACTGAGCAGAAGAGCAGTGCAAATTGAAGGACACCTTGAGACAGCATGTGGATAAGGGGAGGAAGGTTGACAGATGAGGTATTTGGGGTAAATGGCACTGAGAGCAAGTATGGGAAAGTTAGGAGCAAAGCCATCTTGGTGGACATGAGAGGAATTTCAAAATAACTGAAAGACAATTTAGAAAGGTCAGCATTATTAATGAGATTTTGACAAGGCATCAGTCCAGTTTCCCCTTGTACTTGAATCACCAGTTAGGTGTCTTTGGACTGTATCTGTGCATGGTATAACGCCAAAAATTACTGAACATCTACCCTTGATCACAGAAAATGCTTTCATTGACTATTGCTTTCTGTATCACAGAAGACAATGAGCCTCATTCTCTGATCTTTTAATTCTGTTTACTGTACTTGGATTATGTCAATGGGACATGCTAAGTTTTAACCCACTGAGGGAGAAACCCACATATTTGTGTCCCTGCTCAAGCTACAAAGAAAGGGGGGCTGCAAACTTTACAGGGTCATGCAGCACAGTGAGGGGACCTTCCCCCCAGCTGACAGCCCAGCTACCCCTGGGCAGTAGCTGTCACCCAGCCATGCTCCCAATAAAACAAGACACTGGCACAGAATCTACAAGGAAAGAAACAAGCTATTTTTTGCAGCTTGTTCTTTTTCATAGCATCTCTGCTTATATTAAATTATTTTGTTGTTATGATATGTTGCTGGTTTCTGGCATGCTGACATGCCTAGTAAAAACAGTTGTTAGGGGACTGTTTTGCTCAGTGTACCTGAAAGTTTATCATCCAGTGGAGTTTGGGAAAGTGTCTTAATTATATTTTGATTCCACGGTGAAAGATAATTTCATATCCCCATTTAATTATCAATGCAGAACGTTCTGTGATAATATATTATTATGTCTGAACTGTCTGAACCTGATGTTGTGATGGCTTAAAATAGCCTCCAGGGCAGTTCAGTTGTGTGAAACGAAACTGGGACAATTCCTAAAAGCTCAAGAGGGACTGCAGATCTATTAGTCTTGGCAGCAATAAAGTAGTTGGGATAAGGATGAACTTTCAAAAAGTGGAATCATTCTTTTTCCTAGCTTAACAAAAAATGAAAGAAAAACATTTTAGGATTTTATTTTTTAATTTAGATTCCCAATACTAGCAGATTTTGAAAAACAAGAATGATAGATGTACGTCCTATAAAGAGCAGATGAGCTGAAATTTTATTTCTGTGTATCCTGCCCACCTGTGTAGGCATTTCAAAAGAGTGTTCTTTCACCTGCCTGAACACTTAGCATCATCTGATACCTGATCATGGCCCCACCTTGTCCTAATTGCTTTTGTTTTGCTCATAATCATTTTCTTCTAATCAAGAGATTAAATTGAAAAAAAAAAAAAAAAGGGTTTCAACATTATATAAGGTGGAAGCATTTTGCTGCACCAACGTCTATATTTAGGCATATAAAGGAGAGGTCTGTTTTCCCTAGAACATCTGCACTTTGTTACTTTGTCAACATACATGTATTTATCTGCTCTCCCATTTCACAGAGGGTTTTCACCACCTACATTTTAAAGCACTTCTCCGTCCATCCAAGGCAAGCATCTGCTGACAGAAGTATGTAAACATGTCTTTAGAGAGCTCATCTCAAAAAAAAAAAAAAAAAAAAGTTCCAGAAATCACCAAAAAAGTACTGTTAGCAGCTCCAGCCGCAGTGAAACACGAACCACAGAATTTTCTCTGACAACCGCCTTAGAAGAGCGATGCAAAGAGCACAACTCGTCAGTCCAGTTATGACAGATTTTTGTTTACAATTATTTTTAATAAACTGCGAGACGGCACGGCAGGCGGAGGGGTGACTCTCGGCTGGCACGGGGGCTGCCGGGGCTCCTTTCCCTGCCTCCCGTCCGAGCCGGGCGCCGCCGCGGCCCGAGGCCGCCGGGACGGGCCGA